>NC_044041.1:154011871-154320709 GCF_901765095.1 Microcaecilia unicolor
CTGATCTATTCTTAGGCAGTCTGGACAGGGATAACTAAGCAGGTCAATTGGTCTTTCTGCCTTCATCTACTATGTTACTGTTTTATCCAACACACGATGGTGTTGGTCGAGAGGGCAGCTGCAAAATTGGTCAGCGGTCTCAGTCATAAAACATATAAGGACAGGCTCATGAACCTCAACATGTGTAGGATGGAAGAGAGGTGAGAGAGGGGGGATATGATAGAAACGTTAAATATCTCAGTGGCATTAATGTATAGGAGGTAAGCCTTTTTCAAATAAAGGAAACCTCTGGAATGAGAGGGCATAAAATGAAGTTAAGAGATAATATGTTTAGGATGAATCTGAGGAAATACTCTTTCATGGAAAGGGTGGTGGATGTGTGGAATGGCCTCCAGGTGGAGACAAAGATTGTGTCAGAGTAAGAAGGCATGGGGCAGACATGTGGGATCTCTTAGGAAAAAGAGGAATTAGTGGTTATTGAGGATGGACAGACTGGATGGTCCATACTGCCCTTATCAAAGTGGTTACTGAGGATGGTCAGACTAGATGGGCCATATGACCCTTATCTGTCATCATGCTTCTATGAACCTGAGTCAAAGGCAGTTTATGCAGTAACCTCTAGAGAGAAGAGCATGGCTTTGTTGGTGCCAGTTTTGCATGACAGGCTCCCCACACAACTGCACTGAAAGTCAGAGTAATAGACCCCTGTCACTGTGAAGATGTTTATACAGTATCTCCATTACTCTGCTAAGATTTACCTGTTTTTCTCTACACTTTGCTTTGTTCTCCTTTTATTATGTAAGCCGCATTGAACCTGCTATTTATTTGTTGCATTTGTATCCCACCTTATCCTACCTCTTTGCAGGCTCAAAGTGGCTATGAGTGGGAAAGTGCGGGGTACAAATGTAACAAATAAATAAATAAATAAACTGTGATTTGCTCTTTGGCATCAAGGACAGGCAGTCTGATTCTTAATTTTCAAACCAGCTGAAGCCAAGCATTAGAATATGCCACTGAAAGCATAATTATCTCAAATTAATTGTTTTACCTGTGATCCCAGAGCAATGATATCCACAAATTATTGTAATAAATTATAACGATACAAGCCCAATGCAAATATTAGTCAGAAACCTTGCTATCACATCTTGAACAAAAAAGGGAGAAAAAAACCCTTCTTTTCATTTTGGTAATCGGGTTACAAATTCAGGTTTCTTTACAGGCTGGTTGATGACTGTTTTCAGAGAGAGGGCAGTCTGAGAAAAAAATGTGATCTTAAAACCCACAAGATATAGTTTACACACATTTTTATCTGTGGAATAGCTACATAAAATAGAATTGTTCAATCAGTTCACATGGGGGATGCCAATGATTTGCTGAAGATTGCCTTTAAAAGACCTCTGGGCTTTGTGGCCTAGCCAACTATGAAACCATGCAAGCCAGGTGGTGTTACGCTGCAATCATTAGCTTTTTACAGTCCAGTGGCTTGCAAGAATAAAGGCAGCATGGTTTTTACCAGAGGCAAATCATGCCAACTGCTTTCTTCATTTGGGTGACTGGAGAACTAGATAAACGCCATTGCTGATGTGGTGTACTTGAATTTCATCAAAGCCTTTGATACAGTTCTTTATAGGAGGCTTATAAACAAACTGACCAGGCTAGAGCTGGGTCCCAAGGTGGTCAAACTTGACTTAACAAATTGGACTGATAGACAATAGAGAGTAATGAAAAATGGCATTCATTCAGAAGAAAGGTGAGTAATTGCAATTAAAGTCAGGGTGTAGCCAACTGTGTATGAGGGTGCACAAGGATGGACTGAGGGTGCACATTTCCTCTCTCTCCCCACGCCTCCCTCAGATATCATACCTTTTGCTGGTGGGGATGCCAAAGCTTCCCCCTTCCTCTTTGTGCTTCTACAGGAGTGAGGAAGTCAGCAGGGTGCCTCCAGCTGCCAATGCCAGCACTCCCGGAGGCAGTGGAAGGAGGAAGCTTTGGCAGTGGATTTCGTTGGCTGGTGGGGCTTCAGCTGAAACAGGTACTGCAGCTTTGGAGAGGGCCTTCACCCACATGCCCCCTCCGTGCCTTCTCCCATTCTCTCTCTCTCTGTCCCTCCATGTGCCTTCACCCATTCTCTCCCCCCAAGTGCCCCCCACACCTTCACCCATTCTCTCTCTCTGTCCTTCCATGTGCTCCCCTGTGCCTTCACCCATTCTCTCCCCCCAAGTGTCCCCCCCACACTTTCACCCATTCATATTCTCACTCTCTCCATGTTGTGCCCCTGTTTCTTCACCCATTCTCTCTCTCTCTCAAATGTGCCTCCCCTCCTATCACCCTCCTGCATTCTCCCTCCCTCCATCGCCTGCCCACCCGCCATCTCTCCCGGACCACCAGTGGCTGGGTAGTGGATGCCTGAATACTCATCTGAAAGAGGTAGTGGAAGCAAAAATGATGCTGAAATTCAACAAGGAAAGGTATATACACAGAGAATCCCTAAGAGACAAGAGGCTGTAAACCATTCATACAGCATCTTAGCTCGAACACTTATGTAATGACTTCCACTTCTAAGAAATCATGGGGAACGTAATTTGCACTGCATAGCATGGACAGACCAACAACCTTCCTGGGCAGACTTTAGGGCAATCATGGTCTCTCTCTCCTTTCATTTACTGTGTTACTATGTGCTTCTGATGTTCAGGGTGTCTGCTATGCATATTCATAAGTGATTTGTATACAGAAATTCTAAACTAGATTTCTGTACAAGATTTGGCTAGTCTGAAAACCTCAGACCTACTAGAGGCCCTCCGAGACAAGTGTCCAATACCTCATGTGTCTCTGTCTGCAGCAGCATGTCCTGCCATTACATTAAAAAAAAAAAAACAGGAGGGGGAGGAAAAGGCAATAAAACCTGCTTATTTTTTATAGTACTGAGTAGACACTAAAACAAATATTTCTTTACTCTTTCAGGCTTATTCTTGATGTTTTCTTTAGAGCAGTGCTTCTCAATCTAGTCCTTGGGGCAAACCCAGCAAGTCAGGTTTTCAAGATATCCACAATGAATATGATTGAGATAAATATGCATGCCAAGGAGGCTGAGGCATACCAATCTCTCTCATGCATATTCATTGTGTATATCCTGAAAACCTGACTGGCTGGGTGTGCCTCAAGGACTGGGTTGAGAAGTATTGCTTTAGAGAGAGGAAAACAGTTCTTTTGCTTTTCAGGAAAAAAAAGTTTTAGTGTATAGTTGAGGTTAAGTGGGATGAGTGGTGACAGGTGCTTGGATATGTTTTGGAGATTGTCTCTGTATTTTATGTTTTATAGTGAATTTGGTTATGATCTGTTGTGAACTCATTTTGTGCCATGTTTGGATATGCATATTATCAAATGGAATAGAAGGGAACAAAATGGGCAGAGCTCTTCTGAGTGGCAAAATAAGAGGCAGACTAAGTTGTCATTTTTTATGTTTCAATCATTTTTATTGGTCAACAACAACAACATTTCAAACTGAACATTTCACAAAACAGTATATCACGTTTGTTCAAAGCAGTACAACTTGGAAATCATTGTAACTTTTATATCCCAACTCCCGGTCCACCAAGTTGACCTTTTGCAGCTCATTCTTTTACGATAAAGTTTCTACTCTTGTGTCAAATTCCTTTCCCTTTCCCTACCCTTCCCAACCTACCCCTCCCCTGGAACCCCTTCGTTAACTAATCAAAATACATTCACTCCACCAGTATTTGGTTGAACAACTATCTGTTCATAAGGCGGCTTCGTGCAGCTGATGTTAAGGTGTCCAAGAATAAGCTCCAGCAGTTTATCCAACTCTCTCCCCTTTCTGAGGAAAATTGTTTTATACTCATCCTCTCAATCCAAATTAAGTGAATCATTCGCAGTCTCCACCCCTGCAAAGTAGGGTACCTATTTGTCATCCATTCAGCCAGGATGCATTGTTTTGCTGTTATAATAGATTTTTCCACAAAGGCCTTCATGCCTTTTGGGCCATGCTGCGGTATTGACCAACAGCCCAGCAACAGCCGGGCATCACTATGCCAGCGTACCCGCCACAAGGCTGATATTTGGGCCATTAGCGTGCTCCAAAACGTTCTGATACCTTTGCACGACCACAGCATATGGCCTAATGTTGCTCCTTCTGCCCCACATTTCGGGCAATCACCCCAAGGGGACACTCCCATATGGAATGCCCTCCTTGGTGCTACATATATCCTCAAAGCAATTTTGTATTGTATATCCTATTGTGTAGCATAGGCCGAACGTCGTCGGATAGATATAATGTGTTCTCTAAGTTGATCTGGTGATAATGCAAGGGACAAGTCTCTCTCCCAGCTTTCCGCCAGTCGTTTATAATCCATTTCAGAAGCCATATCCTTTATATGGCGATGATGATAAGCCAGGGGCACTTTCGCTTGTGCCTCCAAAGAAAAGGCTGATGATAATTCTTCTTGTACACCTTCCATTAAGTCCATCCATGGTAAAGTTTGAAGATAATGTCTCAATTGCATATAATGGAAATTATCTGTTTTGGGTATTACGTATTCCGTTTCCAGTTCTTGAAACGTTTTAGGTTTCCCTTCCGCAGTCAATACTTGCAATAGATATATTATCCCTTTTTGTTTCCATCGACCAAAGGCTGAATAGATGCGCCCCGGCTGAAAGTCTGGGTTGTTAACTACAGACAAAAAAGGCGTCACTTTAGGGGAGAAATGGTGCCAACGACATATCCATCTCCATGCTGCTTTTGCTGAACTCATAATCCCTGTGAGTTTCAAGATTTTTGGAATCTCCGCTCCTCCCGTATGCAAGCAATTACTGAAGTGAACTTGTGGTAGAAGCTGCAACTCCAGATCTGTGTTGGAGTAATAGGATGTCTGACAGAACCAGTCCCGTATGTGGCGCATGCTACTTGCCACAGTAATGCTCTTTACACTAATCAGCCCCATCCCGCCATACTCAGTTGGTGTATACATAACTTGCAAAGGTATGCACGCTTTTTTCCTGCTCCACAAGAAGCGTCTCAACATTTTATTCAATTTACATTCATCTCTGTACCTCAGTGACAGAGGCAGTAATTGAAAGATATATAACCATTTTGGTATTATAAACATATTATACATTGCTATCTTTCCCCAAAGATTCAGTGGAAGGGACTCCCACCCCTGCATTCTCTGCCTAGTGTCTTTTAATAGCTGACGGATATTAATTGTATATAGCTGATCTAATGCTGCAGGAATCAACACTCCCAGATATTTCAATACACCCTCCGCCGCTGGAACTGGCAGCCCCAAGATTTCTCTTGTCGTAAGGTCAAATGTAAGTATTAGGGCTTGGGACTTATTCAGATTTAAGGTAAAACCCACCACTTTCCCGTATGCTTCTAACAACTCCCGCAGTGGCTTGAGGGAACTCCGGATGTCTGAGACCATTACCAGCAGGTCATCTGCATAGGCCAGTGTTTTAAGGTGATGTCCTGCAACCTCTACCCCCCTCACCGCCTCTGCCTGATTTATATGATGCAACAGAGGTTCTAGGGAAAGTACAAACAAGAGGGGGGGGGGGGGGGACAAGGGACACCCCTGACGTGCGCCCCGTTCTATATTGAATTCTGCACTTATGATCCCATTAGCTACTATGGCTGCTTTGGGCTGGTTATACAACGCTTTTACTGCTTTCTGAAACCAGTCCCCAAATCCCATGTGTTGTAAAGTTTAAAAGAGGAAATCCCAGCTAACTCTGTCAAGCACTTTGTCAGCATCTAGACTTAGAAACACCGCCGGGCCTCCTCTTTCTTGACAGCTGGCCATGGCTAGAAGCGCTTTCCTAACATTCCAAGAGGAGGACCTATTCCGGACAAAACCTACTTGATCTGACCCAAGCAGTCGAGGTAAAACTAAAGCTAAACATTCCGCCAGTATCTTTGCTATCAATTTTGTGTCTACGTTTAATAATGAAATCGGCCTATAGGACTCGGCCTTCTCTTTTGGCTTATTGGGCTTTGGGATAAGTGTAATAGTGGAGGTGTTAGCATATTGAGGGAAGACTCCTTTTTCTATAACTTCTTCGCAGTATTCCAACAGAGCACCTTTAGCCTTCAATGGTAGCAACCTAAAGTACTCTCCTGAATACCCATCAGGTCCTGGCGCTGAGTAAAGCTTCAGTTTGTTCACAGCTGCCTGCAACTCTTTCATTGTCAATGGGTCATTCAATGCCTGCCTCTCCTTCTCCGTTAATTTAGGAAGCCTAGCCTGTATCAAATACTGCTCTATGTCTTGTGGGCTCCCTAAATGCTTACTAGTATACAAATGGGCAAAATGTTTAGCCAGTATTTGTGCGATTTCTACGGGCTTGTTTGTGATTTTCCCTTGACCATCCCTCAACGTATCTATCGCCCGCGAACCCCCTCCAGATTTTATTATTCGGGCCAATAGACGCCCTGGTCTGTTGCCATACCGTTCCAACTTATATTTCCTATACCACTGAGAATGTGTTTCCCTTTCGTGTAATAACGTATTGAGGGACACCTGTGTAGCTTTTAGGGTCTCGAGTGTCTGCGCCGATGGGTGTTTGGCGTGGGCCTGCCTTGCTATTTGTAATTGTGTTTCTAACTCCAATACACTGGCCGCCGCTTTCTTTTTCATACGTGCAACATATGCAATAATATCTCCTCGCAGAACTGCTTTAGAGGCCGACCAGTACAAAGAGGCCTGATCTTCGTGTTGGGTATTGTATGTAGCGTATTCCTCCCACTTCTCAGAAAGGTACCTCTGGAAGTGTTGGTCCTTATATAAGTAAGCTGGGAATCGCATCTCCTCTCTCCTATCCCCTCTACATTTGTTTCCAGGTCTAACCACAACGGAGTGTGGTCCGAAATCTCCTCTGGACCTATCGTTACCTTGATTACTCTATGAAACATATTTCGCGCTATCAGGGCATAATCCAATCTGGCCTGAGTCCCATGGGCTCTAGACCGGTGTGTAAAATCTTTCTCTGATGGGTGTAGCGCCCTCCAAGCGTCTACCAAATCTAAAGCCTGCACTAAATTCGGCAAAGTGTCCTCTCTATAACCTCGGTAATGTTGTGAAGTAGGGTTAGTGCAGTCCATTGCTGGGTCCATAATTAAGTTTAGGCCTCCCACCAGCAACAGGGGGAGATCACTATGCTTATGGCATAGTTGTTGTAGTTTTTGATAAAACTTTGGATCTTGCCTATTTGGCCCATATACCACTAGCAGATTAACCCTTGGAGCCATATTTTTACTAACAAGTAATGTCCTCCTTGATCTCTAGCTAGTAACGTGGCTTTATAAGGTAGGCCTTTCTTAAATAAAATTACCACTCCCCCCTTCCGGCCTTGAGAGGAACTAGCTAGGACCTCACCCACCCACGTTCTCTGTTTGTTATGTTCCGCCTCAGAAAGGCGGGTTTCTTGTAGGCAGGCAATGTCTGCACCATGCCTACGAAGTGCTGTTAAAATCTTTGCCCGCTTAATCGGGGAGGTTATCCCACCTACATTCCAAGTAATGATTCGTGTAGGCATGTCTGTAGCTTTAGGTGATTCAATACTGTGTCTAACTTCCAAGGCTGCTTATAAGAGAAATCTGTTACTGGTTTCCCCCGCAGGAGCCGCCCATGATTGCAGTTTTTTATATAGAACCAATCTGTGCATTCCCATACAATTCTAGTACCTGTCACTGGTGGGGTTACAGATATTTTGTTACGCGTCCCTCCCCCCGTCCTCCCCTTCCCTCCCCGCTTGCCCCCTCTTTCCCTTTCACCTCCGTTGTTCCCTGTAGCCTCTTCCCAGGCCGCACGGCCTACGAAAAAGCGAGAACCACGATCTCTTGCCTTGAGACCCCCCACCCCCCAACAGCTTTACAAACAGCATTCCCTCAGCAAGAAATCCCATTAAATCTCTATCTCATTCACTTACAGTCTCTTGCAAATTATGTATTCAGGGACCTTCTAGGAGTTGGTTATCCATAAGTGCTTTCCGGGCTTCTTCTACTGAAGAGTAAGAGTGCCAGCTATTTTGCAGAAATAAGCGCAATTTGGCCGGATATTGCAGTGCAAATTTGATCTTTTTTTCTATTAAAGTCGAGCAGAGGGGATGGAACTTTTTACGTTGTTCTTGCACGGCCACTGTATAATCCTGGAAAATCAGTATGTTTCGGCCCCCATACTTCAGCGAGTCTCTCCATTCCTCGAAGCCCTGCAAAATCTCAATCTTGTGTTTGTAGTTAAGAATTTTCGCCACAACTACCCACGGTCTGGCATTTGTTTCTGGTCTTCTTCCCACGCGGTGGGCACGCTCTATAACCAAGGATCCCGCCGAATCCGTGAGGGCCTGTTCCTTTGCTAGCCAATTTTCCTGCCACGTGCCTAAATTCCGTTCTGGTAGTTGCTCCGGCAGCCCTACTATACGCACGTTATTCCTTCTGGTACGGCTTTCTAGATCTTCAAGTTTTTCACCTTGTTCTTTTAATTGGCGGTACAAACTCTGAATATCTGGGCCATGCTCCCAAGTCTTGTCTTCAAGAGCAGACATTCTGGCCTCCAGGTCGCCCGTTCTAATTCCCAGGCCGTCTAACGCTGTCTGATAATGATCTAGTTTTTCATGGAGCTCAGACCACTTTGGCTCCCATGCTTGTTTAGTAGCAGCGGTCAGCTGAATCAACTGCTGTTCCGAGAAGCTAGTCGACATTACCGCCGCAGCTTGTCCGTCCGCCATTTTGCAGTCTTGAGTTCCCGTTTTTGTTTTTTCTTTTTTTGTTATTCTCTGCGCCATCTCCGCTGGCGATTTATTAATATACTTGTCCATAAGCACTTTGCCCGCTATAAAAGCGCGATTGAAGCTTCCCATGATCACAAAAATAGCTGTTTAAGGGGTGAGGGTCCCGGAGCCAGAGCACCACATGTCCTACTCAGCTCATAGCGTCACGTGGTTCTAAGTTGTCATTTTTTAAACATCCACAGATATCGTTTTTTGGCTAATGAAGATTTGAAGATTCAAGGGTTGAACAGCTGGCCCTCTCAGGACATGGGTTCAATTCTCACACAAGGAATCTGCTCCCTGGGCCAACTGGCACTGATAAGGCTATTGGGGAGGAAAGGGTGGGGAAAGGACATCAGCTATCATTCAGGGGTCTATTTTAGCCCAGTTACAGGGGAAGCTGCAGTCCATGGCCCCTGATAGAGCATTGTCACTGTGATGGTTGGGTTGGGCTGAGTTGAGTGAGGGATATAATAGGGAAAATTTCCTGTTTTCAAAAGTAGTAAATCCAGGTGACAAGTACCTGCTGGAGTCCAAAAAGTAGCAATCTTCCTTATGGGAAGGTTGAAGGTAACAGCAGAACTGCAGTCTGGATTCTTAAAGGACAGATCAGCCACACGTATGTCCCCTCCTTTAGACTGTAATACCCATTGCAATCTTGTGAGCTCACATCTATTTTATCTTTCAGTTAAGAGTGTTTGGTATACCACTATTCACAACAGCATCACAGCAATTTACAAAACCAGGAGAAAGTAATGGAATTAATAGCACAACAATAAATGATCCGGAGGACTATACATGTAATTGAACATATAAGGACAAGCAGGGGAGGGCAAAAATAAGCTCTAACAATGGAAGCACACCTAAAGTCAATTTTAATGATCCACTAAAACTAAGAAAGTGTGTGACTCGGGGGCGTAGCCAGGATTACGTTTTTGGGGGTGCCCAATGCATTTTATCTCTACTCCTCCCACTACGGTTTATCTTTGCTGGTGGTGATGTCCAATCTCCACCAGCCAATGAGATCCAATATCTGAAATTGCTCCAGTGCTGCCGCAGCATGGAAGAAATCAGCAGCCTCCTTTCCAGCCACCAAAACCGAGCACTCATCACATATATTCAGTTCATGTGCAAACTGAGGAGTACCGGTGTTGGTGGCTGGAAAAGAGGCTGCTGATTTCTTTGCTGTGAAGGCAGCAGTGGGGCCATTTCGGGCAACAGATCTCATTGGGCACACTCAACAGCCATTCATCAGGCACTCTGGCTTGTGGGGGTGGCCTGATTCCAAACTGGGGGGAGAGACCCAGTCCACTATCCCCAAGGCTCCCCCATGGCTAAGTCACTGTGACCCAGCTCATAGAAGTGGAAGGATGTGAGGCAGATGCTCACCTTACTCTTTAAATTATGGGAAGCCAGTGAAATACCAGTTAAAAATGATCAAGAGGAACGAGCCACAGATCTGTGAAATCTGCAACCAGTTTTCCCAAGTATTCCTCTGTCCACATTATTTGGGGTGGTAGCTGGTGGCTGGCGAACACCCACACCAATTGAAGTATGAAGTCACAGAGTGATGATTCAAGATGGCTGGCAGGAGGTGAGTAGAGGGACAGATTTCATGGGCCAGCAAATCTGCTGCTTGCCCAGCTATCCAGATGTAGAAATTCTTAGTCAGTCAGCACTAGGAAAAAGAGCAGTTGAAGACACTTTTATATTAGGCTAATATCCTTAATACTGTAGCAAGTTTTAAATTATTGAAAAACTCAAAAACACTAAGATGGAGTCAGCAGTCCAGCAGTGAGAGGGGTGCTATCCAGTCTTTTGCACTGAGTGTCACATGTACGATTATCTCCCAGTTGGTGAGATGTCATATGTGTGCCCGATGCAAAGAGCTCCTAGCTCTTAGAGAACATGTCCGTTCTCTTGAGGCTAGAGTAGCAGACTTGGTGGAGCTGAGGGAGACAGAGGTACATAGAGGAGACCAACATGGATGTTGTAGAGAAGGCCCACCTCCAGTCTGGTAGCCCTTGTGCTACCTTGGAGGAGGGAGGTCTCCTAGAAGGAGAGCATCACCCTGGTGAAGTAGGAAGTACTCCTGTAGCCAGGACCTGCCCACCAGGGGATGTACTATCCTTTCGCACCGAGGATATGCCTCCAACTGCTGCCCGGGAGGGAAAGATTAGGACAGTGGTTGTAGTTGGTGATTCGATCATTAGGCATATAGATAGCTGGGTGGCTGGTGGACGTGAGGATCGCCTGGTGACTTCCTGCCTGGTGTGAAGGTGGAGGACCTCATGCATCACCTAGATAGGATTTTAGATAGTGCTGGGGAGGAGTCGGCTGTCTTGGTACATGTGGGTACCAATGACACAGGAAAATGTGGTGGAGAGGTTCTGAAAGCCAAATTTAGGCTCTTAGGTAGAAAGCTCAAATCCAGATCCTCTAGGGTAGCATTTTCTGAAATGCTACCTGTTCCACGCGCATGGCCCAAGAGACAGGCAGAGCTCCGGAGTCTCAATGCGTGTATGAGACGATGGTGCAGGGAGGAGGGTTTTACATTTGTTAGGAACTGGGCAACATTCTGGGGAAGGGGAAGCCTACTCCGAAAGGATGGGCTCCACCTTAACCAGGGTGGGACCAGGCTGCTGGCATCAAAATTTAAAAAGGAGATAGAGCAGCTTTTAAACTAGAAATGGGGGGAAGGCCGACAGTCACTCAAAAGCGCATGGTTCGGGATAAGGAATCTTGCAAGGATATCTCACAAACAGGGAAGACAGGGTTTCTGGATAGTGAGGTTGCACAACAGACCACAGTAGGCCAGGTGCCCTTAAATACAACTAAAGATCAGACAAAAGATGGCAGATCAATAGTGCCAAGTACTAAGCATCATGCAAATAGGAACAACAAACACACTCTGAAATGTCTATATGCAAATGCTAGGAGTCTAAGAAATAAGATGGGAGAGTTGGAATATATGCACTAAATGAAAAATTGGATATAATAGGCATTACTGAGACCTGATGGAAGGAAGATAACCAGTGGGACACTGTCATACCGGGGTACAAAGTATATCGTAGTGATAGGCTGGACCGGACTGGTGGAGGGGTAGCATTGTATATTAACGAGAGCCTTGACTCAGATAGATTACAAATTCAGGAGGACACAAATCACACCTTTGAATCATTGTGGGTTGACATTCCATTTATAAAAGGGAAAAGGACGGTGATAGGAGTGTACTACCGTCTGCCTCGCTAGGATGAGCAGGTAGACGCAGAAATGATAAAAGAAATCAGAGACACAAACAAAATGGGCAATGTGATAATAATGGGTGACTTCAATTATCCAAATATAGACTGGGAAAATTTAACATCGTGACACGCTAGAGAGGTACAATTCCTTGATGAAATCAAGGACAGCTTTATGGAGCAGCTGGTGCAGGAGCCGACGAGAGGAAAAATTCTAGACTTGGTCCTTAGTGGAGCACATGATCTGGTGAGGGATGTTATGGTACTGGGGCCGCTTGATAACAGTGATCATAATATGATCAGTTTTGATATCAACCTTGAAGTAACTATACACAGGAAGTCAAATACGTTAGAGTTTAACTTTAAAAAAGGAGACTATGATAAAATGAGAAGAATGGTGAAAAAACACTTAGGGGGGGCAACTGAGAGGGTAAAAACTGTACAACAGGCATGGACGCTGTTCAAAAATACCATCCTGGAGGCCCAGGCCAAACATATACAGCGAATTACAAAAGAAAGACGGAAATCCAAAAGACAGCCGGTGTGGTTGAAAAGTGAGGTGAAGGAAGCTATTAGGGCTAAAAGAAATGCCTTCAGAAAATGGAAGAAGGAACAGTCTGAAAATAACAAGAAGCAACATAATGCGTGTCAAAGCAAATGCAAGGCGCAGATAAAGAAGGCCAAGAGGAATTACAAAAAAAAGATAGCATTAGAGGCAAAAAAACATAGCAAATTTTTTTTCGGTATATTAAAAGCAGGAAGCCAACAAGAGAATCGGTTGGGCCGCTGGATGACCGAGGGGTAAAAGGAGCGATCAAGGAAGATAAAGACGTAGCGGAGAGATTGAATGAATTCTTTGGTTTGGTCTTCACCGAGGAAGATTTGGGTGGGATACTGGTGTCGGAAATGGTACTTCAAGCGGATGAGTCGGAGAAACTTACTGACTTCACGGTAAACCTGGAGGACGTAATGGGGCAGTTCAGCAAACTGAAGAGTAGCAAATCTTCTGGACCGGATGGCATTCATCCTAGAGTACTGATAGAACTGAAAAATGAGTTTGCGGAGCTACTGCTAGTGATATGCAATTTATCCTTAAAATTGAGCGTGGTACCGGAAGATTGGACGGTGGCCAATGTAACGCCCATTTTTAAAAAAGGTTCCAGGGGAGATCCGGGAAATCATAGACCGGTGAGTCTGACATCAGTGCCGGGGAAAATGGTAGAGGCTATTATCAAAAACAAAATTACAGAGCACATCCAAGGACATGGATTACTGAGACCAAGTCAGCACGGCTTTAGTGTGGGGAAATCTTGCCTGACCAATTTACTTCAATTCTTTGAAGGAGTAAACAAACATGTGGACAAAGGGGAGCCGGTTGATATTGTGTATCTGGATTTTCAAAAGGCTTTTGACAAGGTACCTCATGAAAGGCTACAGAGGAAATTGGAGGGTCATGGGATAGGAGGAAATGTCCTATTGTGGATTTAAAACTGGTTGAAGGATAGGAAACAGAGAGTGGGGTTAAATGGGCAGTATTCACAATGGAGAAGGGTAGTTAGTGGGGTTCCTCAGGGGTCTGTGCTAGGACCGCTGCTTTTTAATATATTTATAAATGATTTAGAGATGGCAGTAACTAGCAAGGTAATTAAATTTGCTGATGACACAAAGTTATTCAAAGTCATTTACTCGCGACAGGATTGTGAAAAATTACAGAAGGACCTTACGAGACTGGGAGGCAAAATGGCAGATGACGTTTAATGTGAGCAAGTGCAAGGTGATGCATGTGGGGAAAAAAAAGAACCCGAATTATAGCTATGTCATGCAAGGTTCCACGTTAGGAGTTATGGACCAAGAAAGGGATCTGGGTGTCGTCGTCGATAATACACTGAAACCTTCTGCTCAGTGTGCTGCTGCGGCTAGGAAAGTGAATAGAATGTTGGGTATTATTAGGAAAGGTATGGAAAACAGGTGTGAGGATGTTATAATGCCATTGTATCGCTCCATGGTGCGACCGCACCTTGAGTATTGTGTTCAGTTCTGTTCGCCACATCTCAAGAAAGATATAGTGGAATTGGAAAAGGTGCAGCGAAGGGCGACTAAAATGATAGCGGGGATGGGACGACTTCCCTATGAAGAAAGACTAAAGAGGCTAGGGCTTTTCAGCTTGGAGAAGAGACGGCTGAGGGGAGACATGATAGAGGTATATAAAATAATGAGTGGAGTGGAACAGATGGATGTGAAGCGTCTGTTCATGCTTTCCAAAAATACTAAGACTAGGGGGGCATGCGATGAAACTACAGTGTAGTATATTTAAAACAAATTGGAGGAAATTTTTCTTCACCCAACGCATAATTAAACTCTGGAATTCGTTGCCGGAGAACATGGTGAAGGCGGTTAGCTTGACAGAGTTTAAAAAGGGGTTAGACGGTTACCTAAAGGGCATGTCCATAAACCACTACTAAATCGACTTGGGAAAAATCCACAATTCCAGGAATAACATGTATAGAATGTTTGTACGTTTAGGAAGCTTGCCAGGTGCCCTTGGCCTGGATTGGCCGCTGTTGTGGACAGGATGCTGGGCTCGATGGACCCTTGGTCTTTTCCCATTGTGGAATTACTTATGTACTTATGTAGAAATCTTTCTTTTGCCAAGTTTCTGAGCTCCTTCCTTCCCCCACCCCATCTATCTCAGTTCACCTGGTTTTTTTTCTGCAGCCATTTTAAAAGCACAAGTGTGTTTTCTGTGGAGAGCTGTGTTGCTGGTCTCTGGCTGGGAGAAACTCAGATAAGATTTGTGCTGGCTATATTTGTGGCTTTTCCTACCCTAGAACTGTGGTTTTTTTGCACATCTCTACCTACTATCCTTGTCCTCCCCTTGTCCCAATCAGCTTTGTAGAAAAGAGGCTTAATACAGGCCTAAGATAGGTTTTACAGCAAACACATTCCACAAGTTTAGGTTTATACCCACCCACCCCAAGACTGACACTTCCTAAATCCCTATCCTAACTATACTACTTATCACAACTTAACTCCACCCGAATTACAACTGTCTCAAATTGCTGAGGAGTAAAGTTAATCTTGTACACTGTCAAGCCTCATCATAAAATACCTATTCATACCCATTCAACAAATCAAGATGACTTTTATTCTCTGTAATAATTGTGGAGCTTTAGTTTCAAGGCCAATCATCTGGAAACTTAAGGCTTGTCCTATCTGTAATCAGCTCGCTAGTTTAAAACAAGAGGTCAGTAAATTAAAGCAGGAATTAGATGCACTTAATGCAACTTCTAAGACTGCAGAAAATCAAACCAAATTCACACCACTGCCTCAAAGGATAAAACCTCCTAGGAATAGTAGGCTCAGGCAGACTTCGTCATGTGACACAGAGGCATACACCCTCACAAGTGTTACCCCTACAGAATTCTTTTGCTCCATTAGAGCACTGTGAGGTTCCTAAAAATAGAACTGAGCCAGAAGAAACAGCAAAAGAAATTAAGGTGGAACAAAAAGATATGGAGGGACCCAAAGACAGAAAACACACCAAAATATCAAATGTTGAAACACATACCAGGAAATGTAAATGGAAAGTGATGACCACAAATGCTCACAGTCTTGGCAACAAAGTTCATGACTTTCAAGCCCTGATGTTGGAGGCAGACTTGGACGTTGTTGCAATCACAGAGACATGGCTCAATGGTTCCCATGAATGGGATGCAAACATACCAGGCTATAATCTATTTAGGAAGGATAGAGTGGGTCGAAAAGGTGGAGGAGTAGCTCTATATGTGAGAAATGATATCACAGCAACCGAAATGACAGGGACCTGGGGTAAGGAAAAAGCGATATGGATCACCTTAAAAAGAGATGATGGAACCTCTGTCCACGTGGGTGTTGTCTACAGACCTCCTACACAATTGGAAGAATTAGATAAAGACCTGATCGCAGATATTTAAAAGTTGGGAAAGAAGAGAGAGGTGCTGTTGCTGGGAGATTTCAATCTGCCGGATGTAGATTGGAAGGTTCCGTCTGCGGAATCGGAAAGAAGTAGAGAGATTGTGGATGCTTTCCAAAGTGCTCTGCTCAGACAATGGTCATGGAACCCACGAGGGAGGGAGCGACGCTGGATCTGGTGCTCACAAATGCGGATAGCGTGTCAAATGTCCGAGTGGGTGCCCACCTGGGCGGCAGTGACCATCAAACGGTTTGGTTTGATATGACGGCTGAAGAGGAGGGTTGCCACTCAAAACTCAAAGTCCTGGATTTCAAGCGTGCTGACTTTAGTAAAATGGGGGAATACCTAAGGAGGGAGCTGATGGGCTGGGAGGACGTACGAGAAGTGGAAGGACAGTGGTCCAAGCTGAAAGAAGCTATAAATAGGGCCACAAACCTTTATGTAAGGAAAGTAAATAAAAGCAAGAGAAAAAGGAAACCGCTATGGTTCTCCAAGCAAGTGGCTGAGAAAATAAAGGCTAAAGAGTTCACATTCCAGAAATACAAAAAAACTCAAGACGAGGAACACGGGGAGGAAAACCGGAGGAAACTGAAAGAAGCCAAGAGAGAGGTACGTCTGGCGAAAGCGCAAGCGGAAGAACAAATGGCTAGAAAGGTAAGGAGGAGTGACAAAAATTTCTTCAGGTATATTAGTGAAAGGAGAATGACTAAAAAGGGAATTGTGAGACTAAAAGATACTGCAAACCGCTATGTAGATAATGATGAAGAAAAGGCAAATTTGCTAAATAGATACTTTTGTTCTGTTTTTACTGAAGAAAATCCGGGAGAAGGACCACGATGGACTGGCAAAAGTTCATTTGAGAATGGAGTAGATATAGCACCGTTCACGGAAGAGAGCGTGTATCAACAACTAGAAAAACTAAAGGTGGACAAAGCCATGGGACCGGATGGGATCCACCCCAGGATATTGAGGGAGCTCAGAGAGGTTCTGGCAGGTCCTCTTAAAGATTTGTTTAATAAATCCTTAGAAATGGGAGAGGTTCCAAGGAATTGGAGAACGGCGGAGGTGGTCCCTCTTCACAAAAGTGGTGATAGAGAAGAAGCTGGAAACTACAGGCCGGTAAGCCTCACTTCGATTATTGGAAAAGTAATGGAAGCGATGCTGAAGGAAAGGATAGTGAATTTCCTGGAAGAAAATGAGTTGCAAGATCCGAGACAACATGGTTTTACCAAAGGGAAATCGTGCCAAACGAATCTCATTGAATTCTTTGATTGGGTGACCGGAGAATTGAACCGTGGACGTGCTATAGACGTAATCTACTTAGATTTCAGCAAGGCTTTTGACACGGTTCCCCACAGGAGGCTCTTAAATAAACTGGATGGGCTGAAGATAGGACCCAAAGTGGTGAACTGGATTAGGAACTGGTTGACGGACAGGCGCCAGAGGGTGGTGGTGAATGGAGTTCGCTCGGAGGAGGGAAAGGTGAGTAGTGGAGTGCCTCAGGGATCGGTGCTGGGGCTGATTCTGTTCAATATATTTGTGAGTGACACTGCCGAAGGGTTAGAAGGTAAAGTTTGCCTATTTGCGGATGATACTAAGATTTGTAACACAGTGGACACCCCGGAGGGAGTGGAAAACATGAAAAAGGATCTGAAAAAGCTAGAAGAATGGTCTAAGATTTGGCAATTAAAATTCAATGCGAAGAAATGCAAAGTGATGCACTTATGGAGTAGAAATCCAAGAGAGGCGTATGTGTTAGGCGGTGAGAGTCTGCTAGGTACGGATGGGAAGAGGGATCTTGGGGTGATAGTATCTGAGGATCTGAAGGCGATGAAACAGTGTGACAAGGCGGTGGCCGTAGCTAGAAGGTTACTAGGCTGTATAGAGAGAGGTGTGACCAGCAGAAGAAAAGAGGTGTTGATGCCCCTGTACAAGTCGTTGGTGAGGCCCCACCTGGAGTATTGTGTTCAGTTTTGGAGGCCGTATCTTGCTAAGGATGTAAAAAGAATTGAAGCGGTGCAAAGAAAAGCTACGAGGATGGTATGGGATTTGCGTTACAAGACGTATGAGGAGAGACTTGCGGACCTGAACATGTATACCCTGGAGGAAAGGAGGAACAGGGGTGATATGATACAGACGTTCAAATATTTGAAAGGTATTAATCCGCAAACGAACCTTTTCCGGAGATGGGAAGGCGGTAGAACGAGAGGGTATGAAATAAGATTGAAGGGGGGCAGACTCAAGAAGAATGTCAGGAAGTATTTTTTCACGGAGAGGGTAGTGGATGCTTGGAATGCCCTCCCGCGGGAGGTGGTGGAGATGAAAACGGTAACGGAATTCAAACATGCGTGGGATAAACATAAAGGAATCCTGTGCAGAAGAAAGGGATCCTCAGGAGCTTAGCCTAGAATGGGTGGCAGAGCTGGTGGTTGGGAGGCGGGGCTAGTGCTGGGCAGACATATATGGTCTGTGCCGGGGCTGGTGGTTGGGCGGCGGGGATAGTGCTGGGCAGACTTATACGGTCTGTGCCAGAGCCGGTGGTGGGTGGCAGGGATAGTGCTGGGCAGACTTATATGGTCTGTGCCAGAGCTGGTGGTTGGGAGGCGGGGATAGTGCAGGGCAGACTTATACGGTCTGTGCCAGAGCCGGTGGTGGGTGGCAGGGATAGTGCTGGGCAGACTTATACGGTCTGTGCCAGAGCCGGTGGTGGGTGGCAGGGATAGTGCTGGGCAGACTTATACGGTCTGTGCCAGAGCTGGTGGTTGGGAGGCGGGGATAGGGCTGGCCAGACTTATACGGTCTGGCCACTGAAGAGGACAGTACAAATAAAAAAAGTATCACATATGAATTTATTTTCTTGGGCAGACTGGATGGACCGTGCAGGTCTTTTTCTGCCGTCATCTACTATGTTACTATGTTACTTACTTATGTACTTATATACCATATAAAGTGATCTAACCGTCCCAGTTAGGATATATTCTAACAAACATATATCCCAATAAATATCCTGATATATCTAAGTTTTGCTCACAAAAACCAGCATTAAGGATTCCATCTTCAAATATCTGTCGTGTGGTTCAATCATCGCGGTGTAACAGTGTCTAAAAAATAAATCCACTGGCACTCTTTCAGACATAATTTAGCATTTACGTCACCCCCTTGAGGTTATTGGGGAACCTGTTCAATGGCCACAAACTGTAAATCTACAAATGTATGTCCAACCACGAGGCAATGGTCCACTAGAGAAGCGGCAAGATCTTTACACTTTACCCGACTTGTTGGTCAGGTTATATATTTTCTGCAGCTTGTAGGACATTCATACATAGAGAAATGAATGCATGTATTTAGATATATGCTGATATATTTATACATATACATTTGTTTGCTGTTGCCCAATAAACATGTCATTACATTACGTCAGCCCTTTTAAATATGAGTTGACGCTGAGCCTCGCCCTCCTAAGCCTATCTTTCTTGTTGGCATTTTTTTGCCAGAAACATTTTGGGTAAGATTACTCTCACATTTAGCTTTGTTAAGTTTTGCGTTGTGTTGTTGAGATCTACACACTGAATTTAAAGATTTTGTTTTATGTTTTAGTGCGTGCAACATCCACTATCCACGGAAGCAGGTCATTTGACCAAAATGCTGTGCTCCACATATGTTCTAGTGACGGCAGTGGAATTCCTTGATCAGCGCTGAGTGTGCTAACACAGGATAAGTAGTCACCATTTATATATTCTTTGACATGCTGCGAGTTGATCATAAGTTTGCAATGAGAATTTTCTTTTGTATATTTTTCATATGATTTTTCAGTTTTATTAATAAAGTAAGAACAGTAATTCTTTGAGGTTTTGGTCCCGGTTGGCAAGTGATTGATGTTATGCAGTAGGCTCAACGGTTTGAGATAGCTGAGTGCTATGGGAGACCTAATAGCCTGGCCACTGATAAAAATCTGATGCCTCCGGTTCCTTTTCCCCTCCTTTTTCTTTTTTTTCTCAACATCACAAATTCTGCTGTTCCCTTTTCATTTATGAGCAGTTCAGATTGGATCAATACCAGTCTTCAATTTTTCATATTGCTGGTCCAGTGTTATAAAATTTGTTGCTACTTGAGTTACGACTCTGATCCAGCCTCCTTTCATAAACAGATGAAGGACCTCTTGTTTAAGATGGCTTTCATCAACTTTTCTTAAAATTGATTTCATGGCTTCTCACGGTCCTCAGTACCTGGACACTGAATTCTCTTCTGATGTAAGTCATGTTTTATGCAACTGTTATTCATACATTACACAGTTCCCCCATGTTCACCTTATTTTATGTATATTTCAATGTATGTGTCTTATACTAGGTATTTTTTTGTTAACTGCCTAGAGTTGTAAATAAGTTACTTTCAACATGAAAGAACAATTATAGAAATATTCAGAAAGGGTAGAGTAGTTGTATATATGTGAAACAAACTCCTACTTTAATGCATTTGGAATTGTATATTTTAGACAATAGAATGTGAAAACATGATTTTTACAAGCATGCGTGCACACACACAGAGGGCAATTTCTAAAAGCCTCAATAAATAGGCTACTTAAAATTGCCCATCTTCCCTGCAGCTAAAAGTACATGCTGATAATTATTTGGGCTAGTGCGACAGGCAGGATCCACTGCTTTTCCTTGATTGCATCTACTCTCTTCCATCTCTTAGAAGCTGCCACCCTAGGCAACTACCTATTCCGTTTAGAGGAGTAGCCTAATGGTTAGCACAGTGGGCTAGGAACCAAGTTCAATTTCTGTTGCAGCTCCTTGTGATCCTGGACAGATCACTTAACCTTCCATTGCCCCTGATACAAAAACTTAGATTGTGAGTCTACTAGGGGCAGAGAAAGTGCCTATATCTAATACGTAAATCACTTTGGTTGTACCACTCAAGAGTCTAATAAACAAACAGTTAAGCATCCCTGTGTTTAAAACTGGTTATACCTCTCTCTGTGCCCCATCACCTATGGTTCTGGTCATTGCCTCATCACAGTGGCACAGCCACAGGTGGGCCCAAGAGCTCACGCAAAATTTCTTGTTCCTTAGTGTGGCTGTTGGGGGATCCCCAAACTCCACTTGCTGAGGATCTCCTCCCCACTGAACGAACACATCATTGGTGGCTGCCAGCACTGTCCCTGAGCCACTACTGCCAACCACAGCCCCCCCTCCCCCGGGCGCATGCTTAGTTTTCACACAAGCGCAAAAATGAGCATATGTGGAGGATGACGGCTTGCGGCAACAACTCTGGGTTAGTGCTAGCAGCCACTCAAGATGCAAGTTTGTTCAGTGGGAAGGTGGCCTTTGGCTGGTGGGGCTCAAGGATCCCCACAAGCACAGGTATTTCATTTACTTTGGGGGGGGGGGGGAAGGGGGCAGAAATTAAATTGAGATTTTGCTTTAGTTGTGGGGGAGGGGTGGGGATGACATTTTTGACCCCCCCACACTTTGGTCTCAGGCCTGCCTTAAATCAGCTGTCTGGCTATGCCACTGCCTTATCAGACAGCTTCACAAACTCAATATCCTTGCATATGATCACTCTGAGATCTCTTTTTAAATCAATGCATAGCACTACCTTATGCCCTGTATCATCATACTGGGGGCAATTCTATAAAGCAGGTGCTAAATGCTATCATTTGTGTGTCAGTTATGGGTGTAAATGTTTAGAATAAAGGTATATGCACAGGTGTGTGCACACACACCCACAATATAAATGCACAAAATCCACCTAAGCCTTATTCTATAAATATGCACATCTCTCATAGTGCATATTTTATAGGCAGGTGTACACAGAGTTACATGTGGGCAAGATTCATACTTAACACATGTAACTTTGGTCCTGGGGAACTCGGTTCGAGTCCCACTGCAGGCACAGGCAGCTTCTTGTGACTCTGGGCAAGCCCCAGGTACAAATAAGTACCTGTATATAATATGTAAGCCACATTGAACCTGCTATGAGTGGGAAAGTGCGGGGTACAAATGTAACAAAAATAAAAAAAATGTGCTTATGCAGACTTCTCTTTACAGAACAGGCACCTATATATATTGTAGATGCTATAGAATTGGCTCCATAATTCTCCTGTGAGATTTCTACACCCCAGATGCATCACTCTCCACTTTTTTCTTTAAAATCAGTACATAAGGTTAGAATAGTTAAAGAAATGTTGTATTGCTAGGAAGAAAACTAATATTTTCAAAAATGTCTGCATCCGACTCTGGATGTTTCATGACTATCTCCGAGAGTTGGATTATTCTCCAGTGGAAGCAACAGACTGCCTCTGCCCTCTCAAATTGCTTCTGAGCTCCTGCCCTTGGGGTGGGGCGATGTTCAGTTAGGACAGCGAGTTCTTTGGCCCTTAGCCAAAAATGCACCATACCAAGTTCGTGACACTTGGATGCACACCTTGTATGGAGGAAGATACCATAACAAAATGCTTCTAGACTCATTTGTTTATCTGCAGAAATGGATTTATGTGCAAGACATGTTTCCTTTCTACAAGAAATTAGCTACTTTTCCTATTCATTTTTAGGTATGTGTGAATGCAAAGTGTTTATTGTCAAATATCTGTCCATTTGACTGCCAGTGGCACAACCACTGTACTGATGCCCACGAAAATTTGTACAATGGTTAGCCACTGAAAACTGTGAGGGAATCTCAAGTTTGGTTTAGCTTGGTCCAGTTTTGGGACCACCCAAACCCCATTTGGGCTCCTATGTTACAAAATGCAATGTCCCTTCAACTACGATCAAATGTACAATGGAAAATTCACTGTTGTCTGATGCTCAGATCCAGGTCAGCACATGAGCTCTTCTCTCAGCACCAAGAGAAACCATCCTTTCTGAGCACACCTGTAGTTATATACACAACTCTTCTTCCTAGGTGAGCCCCAAGTGTGGGAATTAACAGGCAGCAGGTAGCTGAGCCTGGTTTTGTGCAGCACCCATACTGTACATGGTATTGCATCCTCTTCCATCTCCTAAGCCCTTCCAGCCTCTGGGGGTGGGCTTTCAGTGATTCCCTGGCTCTTCTTTGGGCCTTACTAGTGCTCTCTGTGACCACATGTTCCAAAGAGGTTGGTGTGTGACATTTATTAACATAGGTGTGCCTTATATTAAAAAGCCTGGGAAAACAGTATAAACAATTGTTAAATATTCCTAAAATAGACAGGTGAAAGAATCCAGATGTGTCAACAATTATACATATATAATCATCCTCCATACACAGCTCTGCCCTGCAGTGCTCCCTGAAATTCCTGTATCAAGATCCTCACTGGTAGCTCCAATAATTTACCTCACTCCATCCCTGTAGAGGCACCTGCTATTCCCAGACTGAAACACCACAGCACCCTGGCAAATACAAAAGCTTCCTGATGGTGTCTATTTTCTTGTCCATACTGCACAGTACACTTCTCACAATAATATAGAAAATCAAAGACTTATAAAGAATTTGCAGGCAGACCTGGAAGACAGAACCTCTCCAGTCACCCTCCAGCACAAAAAATTTCAACACATCTTTTCTATCCTAAAATCTGCAGGCGTATGCTGAAAAGTCTCTGTACAAAAACAGGTGTGGCCAAGATTAAACCAGGGGCTTACAGAAAGTCAACTGTTCAACTGCTGCGGAACTAGAAGGAAAGAGGTGATACAGAAAACAAAGAGAAATGCAAGGAAAGCTTTTAATTTTAACCATTCAGTGAGCAATACTTATAAAAAGGGTTAAAATGGGACATTTACCATTTTTCATACCACAAACACAAAGATCTGTAACAAAATAGGCACCTGAAGGGAGCCAACTACATGAGAAGGGATCTGCAAAACTTGGAAGGCTGGTCAAATACTTGGCAGGTAAGCTTTAATGTGCATACATTTGGGGTACAGAAATACAAAAGAAGCTATATGCAAGGGGGCATAAGTGCTAACTCTGTGGGTGCTTGAACACCCCCAATATTGAACAAACTCCTTGACTGTGTCCCGGGAGAGGCAATTTCCATTGGGTGTAGCACCTCCAATAATTTCAGAGTTGGCTCCTATGCAAGGGGGATGGGACTTTTGAGAGGAGGTTGGTGTGTACAGACCAGGAGAGATACCTGAGTGACAGTACCTGATGACAGCAGTGGCCAAGAGTCAGATGGTGAGAGGAGCAGAAATTCAAATCAAAAATGCAACAGCAGCTATAAAAATGGCTTCCTCTGCACTGCAGGGGCTGCTTAGGTGGAATTTAGTGAATGGATGCTTAACTACATAGAGAGAAAAAAAGATGTAATAATGCTCTTGTATTAGCTCAAAATTCTGCTTCTTTTGCTCTTCCTTCTATTCAGGAACTCTTCTTTCAAACTACTATCAAAGCAAGAAACCGGCGCAATGGCATGCACTGCCATGCAGAAGACTGGATTTGATTCCCAGGGCCTGAGACAAGGCTGATTATGTTTTGCAATCTCAATCATTATGCAGCATCTCCTGGCAGGATTTTGGGTCCAAGTGAACTGGGTACTGGTCAGGAATGGACTGCAGTTTGTGGCTAAGGACTGTCACTGAAGGCTGGGTGTTGGAGGGGAGAGCAATAGGTGAAAAATGCCAGATCATTGCACATGAAGGGTCACTGTGCAATTCTCCAATAGAGGCCAGTTGAAACTGAAGGAGATTTCCAAATGAGCAGGAATGTACCAGGCCAATGACACAAACCAGTTTGTCTTCTCATGGCAGGCTTCTGCTGAGTAAACATTGCTAATTGCTCTTCTGGCTGTGAGATAAGCTGAACCCAGGTATTAAAAGTACATTTGATTAATTTAGCTTCAGTATCTGTCTTCCACTTCATTTGTCACATACAACCTGCAACAGTGCTAACAGTATTGTTATTAGACAGAGTGAAGATTTTACAGGGAGGGTATAATTCAGAGCTTTTGAGACCATTTAGGTCCCCTTTTGCTGGTGGATCTTGAAATAGCTTTTAACTAACTTTTTCTTACATTTGTTACACATTGATACGATGACTTCCCTCCCCCAAGTACTTATAAATTTACAATTCAGGTGAGCACCTAGGGCAACCCAAGCGTGGTATCTTTTCTCTCAGAGACATGGGACACATCAGTTGAAGGGGCTGGATGTTGGCCCTGATCAACTGGCTACCCTCTCCCTTCTGCCCCTTCTCCCTCCCCCCCCCCCCCCCCCCCCCCCCAGTCTTTGCTTTGGCTCCATGCTCCCTAACTTACCACCTTGGGTTCTCTGCATGCTCTTATTGGAACAAGAACATCTGCCTCTCTCAAACTCTACTAACACAGCAGGGAAAATGAGTTAGGCTGGAGCAAGTCTGAAGTGGGTAGGAAGACTAAAGCCTCCCAAATATCTCCTCCAACGCAGTACAAGTGACAACCAGATTTCCCCCCCCCCCCCCCCCACTTTGTTTTTTAATAATTACAAATCTCTCTAATTGATGCCTGTAGGACCTTTGAAAAGATCTGCAAAGAGAGTCTGGGGCCTGCAGTACACAGGCATGAAACCCAAAATTCCAAAGTAATAGAAAGCTAGTGGCCAAGTCAGTTATTTTCCTTTAAAAAGCTGGCTACCATTCCAGTGAACTTGTGTCATACTATCTCCAAAAGCACAATGGCCATTTCACTTGAGAATGGTGGCCTATAATTAGCTTTCCTGGTTGCTACTGGATTTCTGAGACAATGCCAACAGACCCAGACTCCATTCCACTTCTGCCTCTACTTGCACTGTGTATCTCAGGCTAGGCGGCACATCTTCCTTCGTAACAAAGATCTACAAGCCGGATCATGGGGGACAACTAGAATGATCCCCTAGTTATAATAATTACACCTAAAAAAAGCCCTTCCACAAGTTATACTTAAATCTTATAGGCAAAATTTGTTCATATTTAACCCTCACCTTTAGAGTTGCTGCTCTGTGGTGATTTTTGCCTCTTCTTTGCCCAGGACTCCTTAACTAGACAACTCACTCTCTATGCTGGCAGGGTTAAAAGACTCTGCCTATAGCAAGGTAATCTTTTCTCACCAGATCCTGCCACAAATACATCACTTTCAGAATGCGCCTGGTCCTAACTACAGCATACTCCAGACATTATCAAAAACAAAGGAAAAGATGCACATCACAAGTGCATACAAAAGAAAGCAGAAACCAAGGGTTAAAAACAATTGCCCCTTACGCATGTTGCTGAAACTTACATATATTTCATAATAGGTGCAAAAGCAGACATGGGGAGTTATGTATTGTAAAATAGGAAACAGCCATTGTAAAAGGAAACATTTTGTGGACTGCCCACTCCACATCCTCTTTGAATCTGTGCATCCCAGGACATCTACATATGTAACTTCATTTTAAAATGGGCTTTTAGATGTGAGTGTAACCTATGTATTTAAAATACTTATAGCCCACACTCTCTTACCATTCTAAGCAGGGAACAGATAAAACATTACATTACAATGCCACACAAGGCTTTTAAAATGACTTAAGTGTTTTGGGGCAATATAGAATAGAAGAAAAATATCCCAGGGAGGATGCAGATGAAGGTTTATGGCACCAGATCTCAACCCTGTTTCAATCTGAGCTGGATGGAGTGTGGAGGAGGAGGAAGAGAAAAACTGCAGGTTAAAACAAAAGCACCAGCCACAGGGTAAAGCCAAATACCTTGAGAAGGATAATAGAAATCTTAAGGGGCTTCCTCCAGTTCCATTCCTGAGGTAGTGCTCATTTTCACTCTGTGTAGAGCTTTTGCTCACTGAAGAACAGAAGCTTTACAATGCTGTGTTTCCAACTGGGAATACAAGGAAAGGGGAATGAATTTTGGATTTAGCTCATGTCCGTTTTAGTTGTAGCTCAAGATGCGTTACATTTGGGCACAGTAGGTATTTTCCTATAACAGGAGGACTTACAAATGACCCCCCCCCCCCCCCGTTTATTAAGCTGCGCTAGCTGCTGCCATGCAGCAATGCTGACACAGCCCATTCAAAGTGAATGGGCTATGTCAGCACTAACACGGCTTAGTAAACAGGAAAAGAGGGGGGTAAGTTTGTACCCAAAGCAATAGAGGGTTAATTGGCATGCCCCAGATCAAAAGGAGCTGTAGTGGGATTTGAACCCTAGCTTCCCCAATTCTCAGCCCCCTGACTCTTACCATTATGCTATTCCTTAGACTTAAGAATCAGTAAAAGCTTAAAACAGAAAGCCACTGTAGAAAATGGGCCCTGTGGAGGATAATGCACAATAACGGTTAGATAGTAACAGATGATAGCAGATAAAGACCTGTATGGTCTATCCAGTCTGCTCAACAAGAGGTACGATGTGAAACTACATATATATACTTGATCTTGATTTGTCCTTGCCATTTTCAGGGTATAGACTGTAGAAGGCTGTCTGACACTGTCCTTGTTCTCCAACCTATGACGTTGTAATTGAAGCTCCACTCAGCCCATCCAAACTGTCCAGCCATGATCAGGTCACATACCATAGAAGTCTGCCTGGAACTAGCCTGTCTGTGCAGCTACAATCAAGAGCACAGACCATATTAAAAGTCTGCCCACCACTGGCCTTGTTCTCCAGCTACAGAAGCTGAATCTGTCCAGCCACGAAAAGCTCACAGACCAATCACTGGTGTTTGCCATCACCGCTAAGCTTCTTTGGATCCATGCCTTCTAAACAGGATTCCTTTGTGTTTATCCCATGTCTTTCTGAATTCCATTACCATTTATCTCCACCACCTCCCACGGGATGGAATTCCAGGATGGAATTCTCCGTGAAAAAGGTACTTCCCACTATTATTCCTGAGTTGGCCCCCTACAACCTCAATTTATGTCCTCTTGTTCTACCATCTCTGGAAAAGATTTGTAGATTAATACCTTTCAAATATTTGAATGTCTGTATCATATCACCCATCTCTCCTTTCCTGTTTGTAAAATGACCCCCTAAACATAAATGATTTATTGCTGCATGGGCAATGGGGCCCTTGGCCTCTGTGAAAACTATTAATCTCTGAATCAAACTCTTTTGCCTCTTCAGCGTACACAGACATGACTCTGATCTCTCTATTTACATTAAGTTTCACCGGATAAAATGATCTAGGCCAGAACATAACAACAGGTTGCAAGACAGAGTTATGGGGTCACCCTACTCCCTGGAAGATGGAGACAGCAGCTCTGAACTAGAAGGTGCTGCCTTCTGGTGATCTTAGTTATACCTGTGACAGGTTATGCTAGCTGTTGTGTAAGTCTTTATGATGCCTTTAGGAAGTTGAGAGTACACCTGGGTAGAAAAAAACACCACTTCCTGTTGTTGCTGTGAGTTCTAATAAAGCAAGTAGTTGAGACTGTTTATCTGGCCTGAGAGTGTCAGAATTAAATTAGCCATGGAAAGTCGCACATTGATTCCACTTCTGCTACCTCTGTGTTTGGCAGGGGACGGTGCTACAAATTTTAAGTGTTTCAAAAGCCAGTTGCATAATTATGAAATTGCAGTGGATCTAGACATGATGGCGAACCTATGACACGCGTGTCAGTACTGACACGCTTAGCCATTTTCGGTGACACGCGGCCGCATGTGGCCGCATACAGAGAAGCAGCGGCGTTCCCCGGGGCAGATCACCGATGCATCCCCCCCCCCAGGTGCAGCGCGACCTCCCCCCCCCGGCGAAATCACACCCCCCGGTGCATGTTTACCCGCTGGGGGGGTGCAGTGTACGCTCCTATTGGCTCCCTCCGAGTCCTCCGCTTGTTCCCTCCCTGCTGCTCCCTCTGCCCCGGCTCCTGCACGGCCGTTAGGGGATCTTTGACCTCACTTCCGGCCGGCGGAGCAGAGAGCAGCGGAATGCCGTGGGGGACGCATCTCTGGGGGCCCTGTGATCGCCATTACCACATAACCACAGCAACCATCATCCAATCTACTGTTCTGGGGTGTCGTGGATTTCTAATTGACCATCATTGCTGAGATAGGTGAGGGGGAGGCTGGGAGAGGCGAGGGCATGTGCTATGGGTGCCGTTTCCCGCCATTAGAAATAGCGGCAGCCATCTTAATTTACATAAGGTGGTCAGTTAGGCTAGTTAACCCCTAATTGCCTGCAGGGCTAACAGGCTATCTATAATTCTATCTTCTGTCACTGCCCCCCTGATGGAGAACCCAAAAAATAAAAAACCAAGGTTAAGTAAAGGAAGTGGTAGTAGCAGTAGCCGACCCTTTCAAGAGACATGGACCGAGATGTATGGCATTATAGAAAAAAATGGCAGATCATTTTGCGTTCTATGTACTGAAACGGTAGTAAGCAGAACGTGGAATATAAATAGACATTTTGAAACTAATCATTCCCAGCTCTTGAAAAAAAGTGAGGATGAAAGGAAGGAATACATTTCCAGGCAGCTACACTTTTATAAGAGCCAATCTAAGTCCATCCTTAAATTTGTAAAAGGTTCTACAAATTTAACATCTGCAAGTTTGAGCATTGCTCACTCCATAGCTCAGCATGGAAAAGCACTCAGTGAGGGAGAATTTATTAAAGAAACTCTCCTAAGATGTGCACCAGTTCTATTTCACGATATGCAGAATAAAGATGCAATTATTAAGAGAATATCTGAGTTACCAGGAAATTTGGAGTGCCTGGATCCGATTACCAGACACTTTTAGCACCCTGAAAAATATAGCAATGGCTTTACTCACAATTGTTCCCTCTACGTAGTTTTGTGAAACCTTATTCTCAGCGTTAAATAATATCAAAACCAACAAAAGAAACAGATTGAAAGATGAAGTTAGTAGTGCTTGCTTGGGCTTGAAGTGTACAAAATACCAACCTTCAATTGAAGATTTAGCCAATGAAATTCAGCAACAAAAAAGTCACTAATAGGCAGATTAGTTAAAGAATTCCCCCTCCCCCTCACTTATCTTAGTTCACGGCACCCCACACAAGTTAAATAATATCAAGACCAACAAAAGAAACCGACTGACAGATGAACAAAGAAGTCACTAAGCAGGTAAGTTAAATAAATAGGTTTTGGTTTATTAAATACAGTTATATATTACAATTATACATTTTTGTTATTTAAACTATAAATATCGCGAAATTATGTTTTTTTTCTCGAAGTGACACACCACCCGAGTTATGCTCGGTTTTTTGGCGAATTTTGACACACCAAGCTCAAAAGGTTGCCCATCACTGATCTAGAGGAACAGCTCATGAAAAACTGCTCTGCCATCCTCTTGGCATGCATTGATGTAGAAGTAGGTGAGCAGTATGGGACCTTGACCTTTGAAAGAGAGGCAGACAAAACCCAATGTTAAAATCCTGGACGCTTTCAAAAATTACTGTATCAGAGAAACAAATGGGGCTTACAAAAGGTATGTCCTGAAAAACAGGCTGCAGGAAAACCAATGAATCTTGACACATATCTAGCAAAGTTAAGCATCTAATAAAGTCGCACAAGTACAGAGGTTCAGAGGACTCATATGTGATAAAAATTTTTATTGGAATCAGGGATGAGACTATGCAGCATTAGCTTCTCCAGATGAAAAGGTTAACCTTGAATAATGCCATTGCAATATGCTGAGCAGAGGTTGCCTCTAAGCTCAAGAAAGACATGATTGGCGAGGAGAAAGTGCACCAGCTATCCAAGCCCAAGACAGAGTGCAGGCAGCCAGCCACATGCTCACTGGAACTTGAGGCAGCTAGAAGTTGACCAGAAAGGCATATACTACTACTTTAACAGCAGCCATGACATGGAGGAAGCATTCCCTGTGAATGAAAAGCTCTCCAAGCTCTGCATGAAAAATAATCACTTTGCCAGTGCATGAAGCAGCCAGCTTAATGTACACTCCCTGGTTGAGGACCGACAACAGAGAAAGCCTTTTAACCTTAAGTAAAGACAAAACTCAGAGGTTATAGATGCATTTGCAGGTTGGAGACAAGCTAGTAAGGTTCCAGTTGCATACAGGGCCACAATAACAGATGGCTAGAAAAGCTCTCTGATCAGGATATGCTCCTCAGTCTACAAGTTTGACAACACGGAGCTACAAACGAGAATGATTACAACCAATGTGATGAATCTCAGTGACAATCAGAGTTACAAAATAGATTTCTACATCATGAGACAACACAGACAGCCCCCTGTTCGCCTTCAGCACACCAAAACAAACACTAAGTGGACAAACACTTGGGTAATGTGACCAGTTTCCAGATCTCTCCACTAGGTACGGTAGATTAGATGGGCACCTGCACTTAGAAGCAGACCCCACTGCCAAATCAGTCCAGATGCCTTTGCAACATCTGCCAGTCGCTAAAAAGGAGAAAGATAAAGCAAAATTACAAGAGAGTTAGAGGATCAAAGTATTCTGTTTAAGATGCAGGAACCATCTGAGTGGACATCAGCACTGAAGGTCAGAAAACCTAATAGGAAGATCAGAATATTATAAACCCTAAGCCACAAACCAGGCTCGCCATCAAAATCATTACACCATGCCATGCCTCTAGAATATTTGCTTGGTTTTACACAAATGCTTAGGTTTTTTCCTACTTTGACAGTAAGAGTCGGTTCTAGCATGTGGTGCGAGATGAGCAGAGTGGAAAAGTGACTACATTTAGGATATATAAGTGGCACAGACTTCCCTTAGGAATATTTGTGGTACTGAAAGAATTTCATAAGTGTGTTTACAATTCATGGTTTGGTCTGACAGGAGTGGCCTGTAACAGGACTGGTCTTAGGTAGGGGCGACTGCCCCGGCACTCCTTCTCCTCACCTCAAAGCCAGTTTCTCTCCCTCCCTCCCTCCCAGATCCTCTAAACACTGTTGTGGCTGGCGTTAGGGCCTTCCCTCTGCTGGGTCCTGCCTTCTGAGAGGTAACTTCCAGAGCCACAGCAGTATGCCTTAATTGCTGCTAGTACTGGGGATGAGACAAGTTAGAGGATTTGGGAGGGAGGGAGGGAGAGACACTGGATTCTAGGTGGACCCATTGAGGAGAAGGGAGGGAGGGAGGGATGAAGATGGAAATGGAGCTAGGGTAGACTACACGAGGGGGGACAGGAAGACTGCAAGATGGAGATATGGTAGTCCTTGGGAAGGGGGTGCTGGAGATGTTCTAGACCTGCTGAGAGACAGAGAGAGATTGGGGGGCTGGGGTGGAATAGAGGAGGAGAGATGCTGGACCCACAGAAGAGACACTGACCAAAATTGAATGGAAAAAATAAAGGGCCTGATATTCAGCTGGCGGTGGCAAGTGTTTTGCTCACCAGCAATGGAGTTACTTCCATATATTCAAAACCAGGCCCTGTACAGCTTTGAATATTTGGTTGATATTCAGCACTTAAGTGGCCATAGGGAATCACATAAAGGGCCTCTTATCAAGCTGCACTAGCAGCTCCTGGTGTGGTAGTGCCGACAAGCCCATTTACTTTGAATGGGCTCCGTTGATACTGCTGTGTGGGAACCGCTAACGCGACTTGATAAAAGAGGCCCAAAGATAGGACTGACTTTTATGTGGTCCCATTTATATGCTAAACCTGGCTGCTTTAGGACTAAATATCAGTACTTAAGCAGCCAAGTACTAACTTTGCCCCTGGAACGCCCCCAACATATCCATCTGAGTTAGGTGCTGCAAACTTCAGCTGCACTTAACTGGTTAAGTGCCACTGAAAATTAGCAGCTAGACCCACTCGAGTGATTTAACTGGTCAGCACCTGGATAATTCGCTTTGAATATCAGCCAGAAAATGTTCAGACTATAAAGGTAGAAAAAAAAATTATTTTGAATTTATCAGTTAGAACATGTCAACTTTGGAAAATAAATCCAAAATCAGTGCCCACAATCTACCCTTATATGTAAATTATTTATGCAGGTAATTGACTATCAGTAGTGAGTTTCCTTCAATGACTGTTGGGAATGGTCACTTTATATCTTCATCAGTCCTTTTCTATTTAATAAGAATTTTTTTTTTAGTTATGAACTTTGGCTTCCAGAACCTCTCTCCCACATTTTCCTATGTCAGATATAGATAAAGTAGTGCACAGGATAAACAAATTTAGGCTCTTAGGTAGAAAGCTCAAATCCAGAACCTCTAGGGTAGCATTTTCTGAAGTGCTATCCGTTCCATGCGCAGGGCCCAAGAGACAGGCAGAGCTCCGGAGTCTCAATGCGCGGATGAGACGAAGGCGCAGGGAGGAGGATTTTTAGCTTTGTTAGGAACTGGGCAACATTCTGGGGACAGGGGAGCCTATTCCAAAAGGATGGGCTCCACCTTAACCAGGGTGAGACCAGGCTGCTAGCATCGGCATTTAAAAAGATGATAGAGCAGCTTTTAAACTAGAAACTGGGGGAAGGCCGACAGTCGCTCATAAGCGCATTGTTCGGGATAAGGTATCTTTCAAAATATCACCAAAATAGGGAAGATAGGGTATCCCGATAGTGAGGTTGCAAAAGAGACCATAGTAGATCAGGTGTCCTTAAATAAAAATCAGACAAAAGATTGCAAATTAATACTGTCAAGTACTGAGCACAATGTAAATAGGAACAACAAACAGTTTGAAATGTCTACATGTGAATGCCAGAAGGCTACGAAATAAGATGGGAGAGTTAGAATATATTGCACTAAATGAAAAACTAGATATAATAGGCATCTCTGAGACCTGGTGGAAGGTCGGGTAACCAGTGGGACACTGTCATACCTGAGTACAAATTATATCATAGTGATAGGGTGGATCAAATTGGTGGAGGGGTAGCCTTGAATCCAGTGGCGTTCCTAGAGGGGCTGACACCTGGGGCAGATCGCCGATGCGCCCCGCCCCACGGGTGCAGCGACCCCCCCGTGCAGCGCGACCCCCCCCCCAGCGAACCCCCCCCTCCCCGGGTGCACGCCGCTGGGGGGGGTGCCGTGCGCCGGTCAGCTTCCTTCGTTTCCATGCTCCCTCTGTTCTGGAACAGGTTACTGAGGTGGGGAGGGGGTTCACGGATGGGAGAAGCAGAAGGGGGTGGGGAGTGGACTGGGGTTCTTGGATGGGAGAGACTGGGGAGGGGGTTCTCGGATGGGAGAAGGGGACGGGTGGGGAGGGGACTGGGGTTCTTGAATGGGAGAAGGGGACTGAGGTGGGGAGGGGGTTCAAGGATGGGAGAAGGGGGTGGGAAGGGGTTTCTTGGATGGTTGAAGGGGACGGGTGGGGAGGGGACTGGGGTTCTTGGATGGGAGAGACTGGGGAGGGGGTTCTCGGATGGGAGAAGGGGACTGAGGTGGGGAGGGGGTTCTTGGATGGTTGAAGGGGACGGGTGGGGAGGGGACTGGGGTTCTTGAATGGGAGAAGGGGACTGAGGTGGGGAGGGGGTTCAAGGATGGGAGAAGGGGGTGGGAAGGGGTTTCTTGGATGGTTGAAGGGGACGGGTGGGGAGGGGACTGGGGTTCTTGGATGGGAGAGACTGGGAAGGAGGTTCTCGGATGGGAGAAGGGGACTGGGTCTGAGAAGGGGCAATATGGGAAAATGGGGGCCATGCGTGGGTCAGGTGGGAGAATGGTTCTGAAAAGGGGGGCCCTAATACAAGGCATGTGGATGAAGGGGGCTGGAACTGGGGGCTGAAAAGGAGGGTAGGTGGGATAAGGGGGCTAGTACTGGGACTAGAGGCTGAAAAGGGGCAGGGGCTGAAACTGGGGACTAAAAAGGGGACAGGGAGAAGTGGCTGGGGGGCTGAAGCTCGGGACTGGTGGGAGAAAAGGGCTAGGGATGAAATGGGGGACTGGTGGGATAGTGGGGCTGGAACTGGGGGCTGAAAAAAGGGGCGGAGAGAGGGGCAGATCCTGGATGGGGGAGCAAGAGGGAGGGCAAACCCTGGATGGATGGGAGAGGGAGGGCAAATGGTGGATTGAAGGGGCAGAGAGAAAGGGCAGACAGTGGATGGAATGGATAGAAAGGGCAGACAGTGAATGGATGGGGGAGAGAGAGAGGGCAGACAGGGGCAGATGGTGGATGGAAGTGGCAGAGATAGAGGGCAGATGTGGATGGAGGGAATAGCAGAGAGGGCAGACATTGGATGGAGGGGATAGCAGAGAGGGCAGACACTGGATGGCAGAGAGAGACCGAAGACAGATGCTAGATGGAAGGAAGACAGTGAAAAGAAGATGAGGAAAGCAGAAACCAGAGACAACAAACTGTAAATAAAATATATATTTTTATTTTTTTTGCTTTAGGATAAAGTAGTATTGTAGATGTGTTAATAAATGTTTATAATAGAACATGTAAACAAGGTAATCTTTTTATTGGACTAATTTTAATACATTTTGGCTAACTTTCGGAGAACAAAACCCCCTTCCTCAGATCAGGATAGGATACTGTAACAGTACTATACTGCATTGACCTGAGGAAGGATGTTTTGGCCTCTGAAAGCTAAATGTATTAGTTCAATAAAATTGTATTTTATTTTCTATATTTGTTTTATTTCTATTTGTTAATTTGTAAAGTGGTGATTGGTATTTGTTAGTTTTTTCAAATTTACATCTGCTGTCTTTATATTTTGCACAGTACTAGGGGACATTTTCTGTTTCTGTGGTGTTGCATTGTATGCAGCGTCTGGCATCTTGGGGGTTCAATTTATTTTTTGTCTAACTAGAAAGTTTATGATTATTTATTCTATAGTGGATTAGGGTGTACTTGTGTTTGTGAAAAAGACATGGCTTTCAGTTGGCATTGACTGTGCAGGATCGACAAGCCCTGGAGCTGGGGGCCTTGGAGCTTGGAGGGAGGGGTGGCGGGCCCTGGAGCTAGGGTGGGGGCGGAGTTAGGGTGGGGCAGGGCCCCATCAAATTGGTCTGCATAGAGCCTCGCACTTGCTAAGACCGGCCCTGACTCCACACGTCTTATTATCATCTCCAAAAGTGTGGAGTAAGCAATGAAAGCAGATTGAGCCTTGAAACAGCCAAAAGGCAAAACATTAATTTGTGTTGGCACTTAATCCAGTGGCTCAATCCCCTTTCATCGCTTACTCCACACTTGTCTTATTATCATGCTCTGCTCCCCCCTGCCGCGTACATCCAGCCCTTTCTGATGCACTTCCTATTTATGTAGGGCCAGATGGACGCGGCAGAGGGGAGTGGAGCTGCCTGTATGAATGGCAGCGCAGCGCGACGGGCGAAAAAGAGAATGCAGGGACCGATGCAGCGGTGCCTGGGGAGAAGAATTATTTCAGGGCAGGCAGGAATGCAGACAACGCTGCCTCCCGGATGGCCATACCCGGAGCCGCGGGAGAAAAGGCAGCGACAGCGAGCGAAGGATGTTGGATGGGCGGGCCTGGAGGGCAGAACTAAAGTAAGTGCTGGACCTTTGGGGAGAGGATTGGGGGGGGGGGCTGGAGGGAAGGGAGAGAGCCACAGGATGTGGGAGGAAGAGGAGGGAGGGGCTGGAGAGCTGCTGGACAAAGGAGGAAGAGTAATAAGGGACTAGAAGGAAGGGAGAGTGCTGCTGGACATAGGAGGAAGAGGAGGAGGGGATCTGGATGGAAGGGAGAGAGCTGCTGGATGTGGGAGGAGGAGGAGGAGGGGGGCTGGAGAGAAAGAGCTGCTGGATGTGGGAGAAAGAGGAGGAAGGGGATCTGGATGGAAGGAAAAGAGCTGCTGGATGTGGGAGGAGGAGGAGGAGGGGGCTGGAGAGAAAGAGCTGCTGGATGTGGGAGAAAGAGGAGGAGGGGATCTGGATGGAAGGAAAAGAGCTGCTGGATGTGGGAGGAAGAGGGGGAGGAGAACTGGAGCGAAGGGAGAGAACTGCTGGTACAGCACAAGGAGGGAGGGAAGGGAAACAGAGATACTAAACCAAGGAGATGAAGGAAAAGGGAACAAATACTAAACCTACAGCGTGAGGGAGGAAGGGAGGGCGGGGTGGGTCGGTGGGCAGACAGGGAATCAAGCAACCAAACCAGATGTTGGAAACGGGAGGGAGTGAGAGGGAGAGAAGCTTGGTTTGGGTTGGGTCAGAGAGGGTAGAGATATAATGGCACTGAGGACAAAGAGAGGGGAGAAGCTGGACAAAGAAATATAGGGACACAGAGAAAGGGGGATACTAAACATGGAGGAAGATAGAGATACAGAGATGGAAGAAGATGGATAGTGGACATGGAGAAAGCGTAGGAATATCAAATGGACATGAGACCTTGGTGAGTGAGTTAAGAGAAGACAGAAGGATGTAGAAACCAGAGTCTGGACCAACCAGTGGCGTAGCTACGTGGGGCCTGAGGGGGCCGGGGCCCCCGCAGATTCACCCCAGGACCCCCCTCCCGGCGAACCCGCCCCCGCCGCCGCCTACCTTTACTTTTGCTGGCGGGGGATCCCACTCCCCGCCAGCTGACGTCTTCTCAGTCCTTCCTGCACTTCAATTTGTTTGCTGACGTCCTGCACGTAATTGTACGTGCAGGACGTCAGACTCAGAGAATTCTGTTCTCTGAGTCTGACGTCCTGCACGTACAACGTGCAGGACGTCAGCAAACAAATTGAAGAGCGGGAAGCGACTAAGAAGAAGACGTCGGCTGGCGGGGAGTGGGATCCCCCGCCAGCAAAAGTAAAGGTAGGCTGCAGCGGCGGCGGGTTCGCGGCGGGAGGGGGGGCGGCAATGTCGGCGGTGGGGGGGGCGGCGCCGGGGGGAGGGCTAAAATGTGCCCCCTCCCCCCGGGCTCTGGACCCCTCTCCCACGGAAGGCTGGCTACGCCCCTGGGACCAACATGACTTGGAAAAATAAATTGAGCAGACAAAAGGTAGAAAAAAAATAAAATTTTCTATTTTGTGATTAGAATATGTCAGATTTGAAATGTACATCTTGCCAGAGCTTGTGTTAGAATATAGCTGGGGCCCAAGGCAGATATTTAGGAGGGGACCCCAAAGCTTACTAACAGGCTGCACCTTCTTCAGCTTCCAGCTGGCCTGGGGTTCTCTCTGGCTAGGGGGCCAAACACAGTTGCCCTAGTTCTAAATGATGATGATGATGATATCCAACAGTGACCAGTCAAAATCACAAAAAGTATCTGGTAGAGCCTGAGGAGTAGGTCCATTCCATGTTGGGTCTGTTTAACAAGAACAGACCTACTCCCTTGGGCTCACTGGTGATCGACACTTAAGTCTCCCGCTCCTGGGTCCTCAGGGCAGCAGAGACATGAAGACAGTGGCAATAAATTCAGGTGTACTGGAAGGTGGAGGATATATCCAAGCAGCCACAATAAAGTAGTATGTGCAGAGCTTACATGAGGAAAGGCTGGACACCTCTAAGTAAAGTTAGTACTTATTCGTTGCTATTATTAGTGTTATCCCAGGGAAACACATCATAGGCAGCAGTATAAAGAGATGAGCCCATGTGGACTTCAGGGAAGGGCGGAGAAGAACTGTACAGCAAAAAATATAATAGCATTTATAACAGCTAACAAGAGAGGAGTAGGGCCGTGTTTGTTATGACAAAATACAATTACATCATTTATAGCCTGCTATAGCCAACAAATAGTTCTTAGTGGATAACAACAAAAGATATTAGAATAGTAATCTAGGATGTAACAGTATAATCATTAAAATAAAACTTTGTCATAACTCTTTACTTATCTAGAATATCTCTTCAAAACAGAATGGTTTTTAAATCAGATATAAAAATATGTTTTAAAAACCCACAAAAATACATAACCTGCAAATAAAAGATTTTTCTCCCTGTTGAGTATTTATCTCCTTATACTGTTTTGTTCCTCTCCCAGCTCATTTTCACCATGTCTTTTCTCTCTACTTCCCCTCATCCTCTCCAGTCACTCTTCTTTCATTTCTCATCTCCTTCCATGCACAGAAGCCCTGCAGAGTACAGCGAAGATCAGCTGAGAGGAGCGCGTCTGTGTGGGCCGCGCACGCCGGAGTCAGAAGACAGCACTTCTGCTGGCGGGGGTTTGGGTGGAAGGGGCCCGGCCTGGTGGTGCAGGTGGGTGGGACTGTGGCGCCGGGCCCCCCTCGGGGGGGGGGGGGGGGACGACAACCTGGGGGGGTGGCAGTGGGGGCGGGCCCAGGGGGTGGGGCCAGGGGCCCGGGAGTGGCCTTGTCCCGGGCCCAGCCCAGTCTCTCGGCGGCCCTGTGGAGGGGACTGGGCTAAGCGAGACAGGCTGATGGGAGTTGAGACTGGCTGGTATGTACCTAAATGACTAGATTACATAAGAACAGCCGTATTGGGTCATACCAAAAGGCCCATCTAGCCCAGGCCAATTCAGGTCCTGTTGCACACCTGGAAGAATCTCAAAAAGTAGCAAGATTCCATGCTGCTTACACCAAGGATAAGTAGTGGCTTTCTCCAAGACTAATCCAGAGAGATGCTGCTCCCTTGGAGGAGTGCAGGCATTACTAAATGAAGAGAGAGAGGACCAAGATAAAATAAACTATCTACATGACCCTGGGGTGTGAAACTGCTTGCAAACTGTCCTGACCTAAGGGAAAACCCTTACACTATTTTATTGTATTTTGTGTCTTGTAAATTGCTTTGGGCCTGTGTTCAAGGAAAGCAGTATAGAAATGCAGCACTGTTTGTGCCAGTGAGAAAGTCTGGTACAGGAGGAAGGCCAGACAGCCTGGGAGTGATAAAACTGGAAGACTCTTGGACTTTGTCAATAGCAGATTTGAACAGAAAGCAGAAAGTCTATTTCTTAAAGAAGGCCAGTATCAAAGCCCAGAAACCAGAGTTTAAGAAATCCCAAGATACACAGACTATGCCTAAGTTACAAAGTGAAGGAAAAGCCAGGAATCAATTGATCCCTGGAGGCTACTGCGGAAAGCTACCCGCAAGCAGCAGCACCAGGGGCATAGCCAGACAGCCAATTTTGAGTGGGCCTGAGTCCAAGGTGGGTGGGCATGGAATTCATGCCCTCCCATGTCCCTAGCCCCCCTCTGCTCTTCATCCCTCCCTCCACCTGCAAGCCCACAATATTAAATACCTGAGCAGGAGGGGATCTACAAACCCCGCCAGCTGAAGATTTCCTCCTGCTCAGACAGCCAGCACTCTTCCAAACAAGCCAGCAGCACTTTCCTTGAGCTGATGCCACGGCCAGCAGGCTGTGCATGCATGAAAACTAAGCATGTGACGAGGGGCTGGTGTTGGTTTCAGCTCGAGGCAAGTGCTGCCAGCTGCCGTTTGAAAGAGCACTGGCTGCCTGAGAAGGAGGAAATCTTCAGCTGACGGGGTTTGAGGACCTCTGCAAGCCATAGCAAGAGTGCACAATTTTGGATGGGCCAGAGTCCAAATAGGGTGGGCCCTGGCCCACCCAGGCCCACCCATGGCTACGCCACTGAGCAGCACATCATTACTGCAAGCTATATGAACATATTACTGGGCACAATGCACAAAGGGGTTCAGTGTATACATGGACATACAGTATATTACAATGAATTGTGAGGAGGCCATTAAATAATTCCTCTGAAATGTACAGAGGTAAACAGGATTTTAACACACACACAACGTGAGAAATTCACCGCCAAGTCTGAGGCACCATAGAATGGTTAGTTGAGAGGATTTAATGCCAGTTTTTTTTTTTTTTTTTTTTTTTGGGGGGGGGGGGGGGGGGGGAGTTAGTGCCTTTTTTTCTGCAACTGAAGTACCTGCAACTTTAAAAGGCAGAATAGGAAAGTAACAGCACATGTCCAAAGAAAGCAAAAGTACGAGCACACATCTGCACATGAACCAGAATGATGTTCTGCACAAAAATATCAGCCTCAGAAATTGCATGTGCAAGAAATTGCATGTGCAAGAAACTTTTGCAAGGCTGATATTTATTCTCAGAATATCATGCACAGATGTGTGTTGGTTCTTTCCTTTTCTTCGGACATGTGCAGAGTGAAGCCGTTATCTAGCACAAACCTGTGCATGTGACAGTCAGGCTTGCCCCCCGATTATCATCTGTCTCATCCTCTCATCCCAATACAACGCGAACAACCCCACAAATATAAACACCCCAGATCACACCCCTCCCCATCTCAGACAGCCTGAAAATTGTTGGCGTTACAATCGACCACAACCTTACACTAGAGAGCCATGTGAAATCTACAACAAAGAAAATGTTCCACTCAATGTGGAAACTCAATCACGTGAAACCACTCTTCCCGAGGGAAACATTTCGCAACCTGATACAATCAATGGTTCTAAGCCATGTGGAGGGGCATAATCAAATGTCGCCGGCAAAATAGATCGCCGGCGATCTATTTTGTCAGTGGTGCAACAGCTGGCTGGAACCGTATTAAAGAAAAAAATGGCCGGCCATCTTTCTTTTCGATAATACGGTTTAGGCCGGCCAAATGCCAGAGTTCGCCGGGTTTGAGATCGCTGGTTTTGTTTTTCAGTGATAATGGAAAAAAATGCCAGCCATCCTGAACCCGGTGAAATCCAAGGCATTTGGTCATGGAAGGAGCCAGCATTTGTAGTGCACTGGTCCCCCTGACATGCCAGGACACCAACTGGGCACCCTAGGGGTCAGTGCGGTGAACTTCAGAAAAAGCTCCCACATGCATAGCTCCCTTACTTTGGGTGCTAAGCCCCCCAAACCCCCCTCAACCCCACTACCCACAAATGTACAACACTATGGTAGCTCTTAGGGGTGAAGGGGGCAACTACATGTGGGTACAGTGGGTTTTGGAGGCCTCCCATTTACCAGCACAAGTGTTACAGGTAGGGGGGGATGGGCCTGGGTCCACCTGCCTTAAGTGCTCCGCGGTACCCACTAAAAGTGCTCCAGGGACCTGCATACACGCAGGCCTCTAGGACTTGTTGCTGCTGTATAACCTTGGCACACCAGTTGACACCTGAAGACTAATCTCTTTGAAAAAGTCCTTTATTTGAATAAGCACGTTTACTCACAGTTAACTGCAGATCAGAGGTTGTGCCCCACTGGCAAAGAGTCTCCCTGGTACTGAGATTAGCAGTAGGTCAGAGCTGGCGGAATGGTGTACAATGTCCTCTTTCAGCAACATTCAAGGTAATAACTAAGTTCTCTAACGTGGGTAACACATGAAAGGGATCTAAAACTGGCTTACAAAAATGGCCACTACCTCATGGACTACCGGAAACAAAACTGGACACACTCTGACCCAGTTAGCAGGGGGAAAAGCACCATGGGAGTAGAGCCCACTACCCTACACCCACCACAATGCATTGCTGATGTGACTCTGCAGTGCACCTAACAGAAAAGGTGTCACACTCACCCGAGAGCCACATCATAACCAGGGAAAGGCTGTCAGAGGATAGAACACATTCTGCTGTCATGGAGGTGGTTACGGCATTTGAGGCTGGCAAAATATGTTTATAATTGTGTTTTTTAGTGTGAGAGGGGGTTGGTGACCACTGGGGGAGTACGGGGAGGTCATCCTTCTGGTGGTCATCTGGTCAATTGGGACACCTTTTTGAGGCTTGGTCGTGAAAATTAAAGGACCAAGTAAATCCGCTTAATGCCGCTTTTTTGTTTTCCATTATCCGCGAAAGTTGGCCATCTGGTAGCCACGCCCATGCCCGCCCATGCCCCGCCTTTGCTTCGCCGCCGACATGCCCCCTTGAACTTTCGCCAGCGAGGCGAAGGGAAAGCGGCGATGGTGTCAAAACAGAAGCTTTCGATTATACAGATTTCGCTGCTTTCACAAAATCGCCGGCCATCTCCCGATTTATGTCGGAAAATGGCTGGCAATCACTTTCGAAAATAAGCCTGATAGACTACTGCAATGGAATTTATGCGGGATGCAAAGAACAACTCATAAAGAAACTTCAGACCCCTCAAAACACGGTAGCCAGGCTTATATTTGGAAAAACACGATTCGAAAGCGCCAAACCCCTCTGAGAAAAATTGCACTGGCTCCCAAAGAACGTATTTGCTTTCAAAATCTGCACCCTGGTTCATAAAATTATCTACAGCGAGGCCCCGGGATACATGACAGACCTCATCGACCTACCAATCAGAAATACAACCAGAACAACACGAACATATCTAAACCTCCACTACCCAAACTGCAAAGGACTCAAATACAAATCAACTCATGCATCCAACTTTTCCTACATAAGCACACAACTATGGAACGCATTACCAAAAGCCGTGAAAACAACTTATAACCACCTAAACTTCCGGAAATCACTAAAAACTTACCTGTTCAAAAAGGCATACCCTACCGACCCAACTTAAATGCCTGAACCCTGCAACACTACGAAACCAAAGCACGTAACGGACATAATGTAACTCTTCCTCTATACGATTCCCTAATATGTCTGTTCCACATGAACTTCAATTCTACCACAACATCACTGTGTAACTGTTTATACCGGAATTGGCGATCGCCTTTTACGGTACTATGTAAGCCACACTGAGCCTGCAAATAGGTGGGAAAATGTGGGATACAAATGTAACAAATAAATAAAATGTCATTTGTGTACTGTATCACCACAGAATATTTTCTTGTTAATCTCGTGGTAGAAGCTGCTCGCTCAGCCATCAGCATGCGGCTCTACCGCTTGCCTTTCACACTACCTATCTGCCATCCTGATCTGAGCTTCTTTGTACAGGTCAGGAAAATAGCATCAATATTCATGAGACAGCTGCACATTTAGCTCCTAGTTAATCTGAATACTTTTGGTTATTGTAATCTGTCTCTGTAGGTGCCTTGAGGATTAGATTGAAGAACTGCTGCCAGCAGCTCTGATTAGACAATCAGAGGTTCAGTTTTAATGTTATGCAGATTAGTTGCAACTCCTTTCATCTTTACAGCCAGAAAGTCTATTTTGAGGAAGTTAAAGTCCTGATGAAGTAGTTGCAAACTGGTTGGGTGCCAGTAAGCTTACTGAATGCAAAATCCAGAATTTTATGCATGAAAAAGCGCTCAGTGAAAGGTTTAACATTACCAACTGTCCCAGTAATTAAGATGAATCCATCTCCTTTAAGAAGCAAGTTTGCTACCTTTAAGTTTTCCGTTTTCAAATCTTTATTAGTTCTTATTAAATACATCACTCCAAATCAAAACATGATCATTAACTGTAAATAAAAAGAAAATGATCATATCTAAAAGGTGCCAGAGCCGGTGGTGGGAAGCGGGACTGGTGGTTGGGAGGCAGGGATAGTGCTGGGCAGACTTGTACGGTCTGTGCCAGAGCCGGTGGTGGGAGGCAGGGATAGTGCTGGACAGACTTATACGGTCTGTGCCAGAGCCGGTGGTGGGAGGCGGGGATAGTGCTGGGCAGACTTATACGGTCTGTGCCATGAAGAACACAGGTACAAATCAAAGTAGGGTATACACAAAATTAGCACATGAGTTATCTTGTTGGGCAGACTGGATGGACCGTGCAGGTCTTTTTCTGCCGTCATCTACTATGTTACTATGTTATATCTAAAAGGAAAGAATGCACATATCAAACCTAAAGCAAGAGTTACATATTTGACATCCAAAGTTTAAAGGGATTCCAGCCATCATTAAATTTTATCTTATAATTTTTCAGTTTCAAATATGTTAATTTTTTCCATCCTGTAAACCATCCAAATCTTATCAAGCCATTCTGTGATCATGGTAGGGGATAATGTCTCCATGTCCTGGCTAAAAACAGGTCTAGCAGCTTCATTTATCATATGTTTATATATGGAAGGGAAAGTACCGGTAGTTTGAATATCAACACTCAGTAACCTAAGGCTCAGATTAAAGGGTACAGAGATTCCTGTAATTTATTGTAAAGAGGACTGAATTTGCTTCCCAAAATTCTGAAAAGGACATTCTCACCAAAAGGTGTGAAAAGTTTCAGCTTGGTCACAGTTCTTTGACAAGAAAAATAGAAACATGACGGCAGATAAAGGCCATATGACCCATCCAGTCTGCCCATCCTCTGTAACCCCTAATTCTTCCTGTTCCTAAGCGATCCCACATGCTTACCCGTGCCTTTTTAAATTCTGGAATAGTCCTCGACTCCACCACCTCCACTGGGAGGCCATTCCATGCCTCCACCACCCTTTTCTGTGAAATAATACTTCCTTAGGTTACTCCTAAACCTATTCCCTCTCAACCTTGTTGTATGCCCCCTCATTCCAGAGCTCTCCATTTGAAAAAGGCTCTCTTCCTGTACATAAATGCCCTTGAGATATTTAAACGTTTGTATCATGTCTCCTCTCTCCCTCCTCTCTTCCAGCGTATACATGTTGAGGTTCATGAGCCTATCCCTATAATTTTTGCATTCAAGACTGCTTACTAATTTTGTAGCCAGAATCTCTAAGCCCCAACGATTAAGACATTTAGGAGCAATATAATCCCTAAATAAAAGTCGTACCTGTGTAATTAAAGTAGCGGAGATTGTTTAAATACTCAAAGGATTCCCATAAAGGGATCCAAAATGTTTCTATGTCTAAAGGTCCTATAGCTATTTGTCCCAATAAGAGTGTGGAGTTATTTGTACAGGCTTATGCACGATATTAAGATTCAAGTTGGAAAGATGTCATTGCTTATCTTGTTTGTGTATTATTTTAATGTATGTTTTATCTGTAACCCACTTAGATTATAGGTAGGATAGGTGGGATATGATTGATAAATATAAATACATGAGTGAGAAATACAAAAAGTGATATGATTTGGAAATTAACCTTTTAAGGTTATCTCCCCAAAAATAAATTTTTGAAGGGTAATGTAATTTGACTGAATTATTCCAAATAAGGTTGCACAGAAAAATATTCATTCAGACTATGGGACAAATTATTCAGTTTTCAGGAACAAAGTTTTCTAAGACCTATTAACAAATGCAGAGAAACTGGACAGGATTCCCAGTCCCTTCCTATGTTTCTTATGAATCTTTGTGCCAGAAAAGGCATATAAGTAGTGAAGTGTGAAAATACCCTTGCTATTTTGCAAATTAAGACAGTAAAAATAAGAGTGCTGTTTCAATGTACTCTGTCTTGCATTTCAGAAAACAGTAAGTGCATCCAGAGGAAAGTAAGGAGAACCCAATACGCTTCTAACCGAACCCAATGGACTTCTGATTTTTTTTTATTTCTCCAATAAAGTAGAGACCTCAATACAGCACACCAATATTATTTGAAATTCAGGAACCTAAACTTTCTTCTTCTTCAGCTCATTAAGGTTTCATAATTGATTCTAGCTTTCTTCCTTCTCCATGTGAATTTAATCATATGTTTGTCTTATTTGTTTTCTGAATTAAACAGTCCTAATAGGAAGCTAAGTGAACAAAAATAATAGGGGAGGAACAAGCAATTTGATAGTAATTCTTCCTAACCAGGAAATATTTTTTAACTGCATAATTATCTTAGGGGCTCTTTTACAGGCAGATGACCAAAGCAAACGCCGGCGCTAGAAGCTGTTAGTGCCATACTAGCACCGGCGTTTGCTACCACCCCATGATCAGAGCCCTCGAGCGCGTGAAACAATGCGCTTGAGGGCTCTTAGCTCAAATAGCATGCAAATGCATGGTAAACAGGGCTATTAGCGCAAGTAGCCTGCAAATGCATGCTAATCAGCGCTTAACGCATTCATTCCCAATGATCAGCGTCCAGCGTGCCAAAGATTGGGTCGCTGGCCGCGACAAACCCTAACGCCAGCTCCGAGCTGGCGTTAGGGTTTGCAGATCATTGGGGAGGAATGGTGAGCCCTGTCCAGCATGCATTTGCATGCTGGCAGGCCCCCATTCCCCCCTACAGCAAACCTGCCAGCGAGGGCAGTTGAGGACGTCCAAAATTTGGACGTTTCGACAATGGGCAGTTAAGGATGTCCAAAATTGGATGTTTCTATGAGAAAGACATCTTTCTAATAGAAACATCCAATTTTGGACGTCCTCAACTGCCCCGTCGCTATACCTCTGGCACCCTCTTGAAATTTGGCCATCCCTGCAACAGGGCAGTTGAGGACGTCCATAATTGTCTGATAACACACACAAAAAAATAAATAAATAAAAGTCACAATTAATACCTTTTATTAAATGTAGATATTAGATATGTATCATATGTCAAAGAATAAAGTGGTTGCTCAAAGCATATACTAACCACAATCGCTCTACTGCAAAACACTATGCACAACTTTGTGCAAAAACACTCAGAACCTTACTGTAGCATAAATATTACACTGGGCAGAACCTAATACACCAATATACCACCCATACGGAAAATGCAGACCGTCAACAATATGAAACAAGGGATCATATCATCACAATTCTCTTGTAGAGCCACAAAACACCCTAATTCATGTTTAAATGTGGGATAAAATGAGGTGCTCAACATTAAGTTTATATTTATTTACTTATTTACGGCATTTTATCCCACAGTAAACATGAATTACATTGGAACCTGGGATCATTTAATTTTTTTTTTCCCGGAGAGAGTAATGCATTGCCCCTCCCCCCCCCCCCCCCCCCCGGCTATAGCCAGCTCTGCAATTTTGAGGGGGGCGCAGAGGTGGACCAGGGAAAGAGCCTGTTGCAGGTGGACCCACTTAACCCCAAGGCCCACCCAGGAATGGTGCACCCCGAGTCGAAAGGTGTGGGTGACAGGGCCTCGCGCTCTAAGAAGCCCCGCGTGGCGCGCCTCCTTCCCTCCCTCAGCCCGACCGGCAGCCCTCCTCCGCTCCTCCTCCATTCTGTTCCCCCCCTCCACGCAAGAGCGTTGAACCTATCATTTTTCTTTTCAGTAGCAGCGAGCGACGTGAAGACACTACTTCAAGATCTCGGCGGCCTTTTCCTCTTCACACAGTGTCCATCCCGCCTTTACGATGACGTATTTCCTGTTTCCACGAAGGCGGGTCGGACGCTGTGTGAAGAAGGGGAAGGGAGAACTTGCAGTGTCTTCACGTCGCTCGCTGCTACTGAAAGAAAAAGGACAGGTTCAACACACTCGTGTGCACGCGGGGGGGGGGGGGGGGTGGATGGAGAGGACTCGAGCTGTTGGGGAGGTGAGGGAGGGCAGGGAGAATCGCTGACCATGGATGGGAGGGGAGGGGAGAGGGGAACGGAGAGGACTTGGAGGGCTGTTGGGGAGCTGAGGGAGGGCAGGGAGAATCGCTGACCATGGATGGGATGGGAGGGGAGGGGGGAACGGAGAGGACTCGGAGGGCTGTTGGGGAACTGAGGGAGGGCAGGGAGAATCGCTGGCCATGGATGGGAGGGGAGGGGGAATGGAGAGGACTCGGAGGGCTGTTGGGGAGCTGAGGGAGGGCAGGGAGAATTGCTGCCCATGGATGGGAGGGGAGGGGGGAACGGAGAGGACTCGGAGGGCTGTTGGGGAACTGAGGGAGGGCAGGGAGAATCGCTGGCCATGGATGGGAGGGGAGGGGGAATGGAGAGGACTCGGAGGGCTGTTGGGGAGCTGAGGGAGGGCAGGGAGAATTGCTGCCCATGGATGGGAGGGGAGGGGGGAACGGAGAGGACTCGGAGGGCTGTTGGGGAACTGAGGGAGGGCAGGGAGAATCGCTGGCCATGGATGGGAGGGGAGGGGGAACGGAGAGGACTCGGAGGGCTGTTGGGGAGCTGAGAGGGGGGGCAGGGAGAATTGCTGACCATGGATGGGAGGGGAGGGGGGAACGGAGAGGACTCGGAGGGCTGTTGGGGAGCTGAGAGGGGGGGCAGGGAGAATCACAGGCCATGGAGGGGAGGGGAGGGGGAACGGAGAGGACTCGGAGGGCTGTTGGAGGGCTGAGGGAGGGCAGGGAGAATGGCTGGTCATGGATGGGATGGGAGGGAGAATCGCTGGCCATGGATGGGATGGGAGGGCAGGGAGAGGGGAGCTGAGGGAGGGCAGGGAGAATCGCTGACCATGGATGGGAGGAGAGGGGGGAACAGAGAGGACTCGGAGGGCTGTTGGGGAGCTGAGGGAGGGCAGGGAGAATCACTGGCCATGGATGTGAGGGGAGGGGGAACGGAGAGGACTCGGAGGGCTGTTGGGGAGCTGAGGGAGGGCAGGGAGAATCGCTGGCCATCACGGCAGGGGGAGGGAGAGGGAGAGAGCAGATCGCTGGACATGAAGAGGAGGGCGGGGTGGGGAGAGAACAGATCGCTGGAGGGGAGGGGAGACAGGAAATTGCTGGACATCAGGACATGGATGGATGGATGGAGGGGAGAGAGGAAATTGCTGGACATGGATGAGGAGAGGGGAGGGCAGGGGGAGAGAACATAAGGACACAGGAGGATGGTGGACATGGTGAGTGAAAAAATATCAAATAGAAAGAAGACACTGCATAAAACAGAAGACACTGGGACCAAAGTGAATAGAAAAACTAAATGATCAGACAACAAAGGTAGAAAACAATTTTTAATTCAGAATTTATTAATTGGAATATGTCAGCTTTTGGAAATGTGCATTTGTGATATTTTGCATGTAAGTTTCAATTTTTCTAGTTTTGCTGCATGCTGAGTCTGACTTCTTGAGGTAACTTTCCAGTTCAGAAATTTGCCTTCATATTACTACTACTACTACTACTATTTAACATTTCTAGAGCTGTTGTGTCATGTGTTTTTCATGTGTGATCAAGGTGCAGTATTCTGCTAGCGTGTAGTATTTGCAGCCTTTTTTGTTTTGTTTTTTGTTTCACTAGGTTGTGTACTGGTGTTTTAGAGCCCGGTGTAATTGTAGTGCTGCCTTTCCACGCATAAGGTTGTAGCTCGTCCTGTCCTTGGAATTAGTGCTGTTATGGTTTGGTAAGGTTATGAGTGTGTTTTTGCACAAGTTTGTGTATAGTGTTTTGCAGTGGAGAGATTGTGTGTTGGCCTTACTGAGGTGGCACCAAAACATCAGAAATGGTGTAGAGCCTAAATCATGACACACTACCTCTTGAAGGATCTATATATGGTCGTTAATAAAAGGAGCTCATTGTGAACACTATCCACCCTAAAAAGGTGTTTAGTGGCTCTACATGAGAATTGTGATATGATCCCTTGTTTCATATTGTTGACGGTCTGAATTTTCCGTATCGGTATATTGGTGTATTAGGGTCTGCCCAGTGTAATATTTATGATACAGTAAGGTTCTGAGTGTGTTTTTGCACAAATTTGTGCATAGTGTTTTGCAGTTGAGCGATTGTGGTTAGTATATGCTTTGAGCAACCACTTTATTCTTTGACATATGACACATATCTAATATCTAAATTTAATTAAAGTTATTGTCAATGGGGTGGAGCTAGGGAGAGGTGCCAGACCGGGGACTGGAGGTGGGGAAGAGAGAAAAGTGGTGGACCGATTGGTATTAATTGCCTTCGGAGAAAGTCTTCAGCTAACAGAGCTTGAGGATCCTCATTAGCTAAAGTATTTATATTTTGAGGTGGAGGTATGGCAGGGCAGAGATAATTTTGTGCCCACCCACTTTAGGCTCAGGCCCACCCAAAATTGGCTGTCTGGCTACGCCACTGGCCTGTTGTTAAACATTTACCAGCACACCACTGCGCAACAGGTATGAATCTTCATCCAGTGCATCCTTTTCCTTACAGTTATTGTTAAGACAGCTAATGAGATGAGCATTTCCTGCTGCTGAGGAAGGCCTGGAAAATGAAAGTTTCTCTGCAGCCCTCCCTATACCTAGTCATGCTTGAGCAGGAAATACCTGAGCCAGAGATCATGACTACTACTGCTGCATGTCTACAGGGAGATGTGGTCTGTGTCAACAAAGTGCTTTGGGATATAGCATCTGTAAAATGGAAGAGACCTACTGCCAGGGGGATTTCTGAAGGATTGTTTAGCCTAGTCTGAGGAAAACCTAAACCAGATCCACTACTGTGAGAATACTCACTCTGGATTTGCACGTCCTTATTTTTAGACATCTCTAAGTGCAAAGCAATACATTTTCCCAACATCTGTTTGCTTACACCTAGTCAGCCAACCATTGAAGGATGCTCTCTACAGTATATGGAATCCCTAAAAATACTAGGGGAGTCATTTTTGATCAAAAGCTGGCTTTCAAAGAACAAACTGATGCAGTGCTGCAGGTCTCGTTTTTTGCCCTTCACAGAATTTGTTCAGCAAAACCTCTCTTATCATACAAGATTCTTCAGACATTTGTCTCTCTGGTAATTTCTCCATAAAGATTACTGTAACTCACTGTATTGTAGCCTCTCTCAAACATCTGCAGCTGGCCTAAATCAACTGCAGTCAAGCTTCTCTACAATGCACAATGCTTGCACCATTATCATCCCTCCTAATTTTTGAGCACTTGCTTCAAATAAAAAATTCTAACACTAGTTTACAAACACCTTTCCCTTTCTAACATAGTAGATGACGGCAGAAAAAGACCTGCACGGTCCATCCAGTCTGCCCAACAAGATAATTTCACGTGTGCTACTTTTTGTGTATACCTTACCTTGATTTGTATCTGCCATTGTCAGGGCACAGACCATATAAGTCTGCCCAGCACTATCCCCGCCTCCCAACCACCATCACTGTTCCCCGCCCTCACGTGACAACGTTATGACATCGAGGGCGGAGCACTGACACTCACCGAATGGGCTGCACTGTAGCTCCGCCCTCGCGTTAACACACGATGACGTCGACGGCGGGGCAGGCATAAGGCACACAAAACCGCAACGTACGCAGGGGGAGCAGCAAGGTTTCTGGAACAAATGAAACGGGCGCTAGCAAGGCTATTCCCCTCCATCCACCCATGTCCAGCAACCCTCCTGTCCCCTCCATCCACCCATGTCCAGCAACCCTCCTGTCCCCTCCATCCACCCATGTGGAGCAACCCTCCTGTGCCCTGCATGCACCAATATCCAGCAACTGTGCTGTCCCCTGGCTTCCCCTCCATCCAGGCCTGTTCAGCAAGTGTCCTCTGCGTTGCCCTCCCCTCCAGTTCCACACCCCCTCCCCCGTCAATGTGCACACGCCGTCTGTCCCTCGTTCCTCCGTGCCTGTGCAGCAAGTGTTGTATTGGGTGCCCTCTCCTCCAGTCCCACGCCCCCTCCCCCCATCAATATGCACACCCCGTCTGTCCCTCCATGCCTCCCCCTTCGAGTTGTACGCCCCCTCCTTCCCCCATCGAGTTCCGTTGGATGTGCTTCCCTCCCAGTGTGTCCGTCAAGGGCCGGGCTCCCAACATGGAAAGCACAGCGCCTGGATTATTTCTGCTCTGGATTATTTATCTATCCTTTTTATTCCCTTTACCCTGACCTGATTGCTATGCTATTCCCAACAGGTCCTCTTATCCCTTCCGCTCCCCACATATCTTCGCTTGGACTCATCCCAGTACAGTGCTTTATGCTACATCAGGCCACACCAATGCAACACTGTTACTTGACCTTAAATGGATATCCCCATATCCAAACTTCAAGAAGCACCTTATAATATGGCTATTTTAAACATACATTCAATCTCTCCCAGCCCACGTGCTATATTTAATGTTCTACCCATCCTTTTTTCCCCACCCCCTCCTTTTGCTACATTCTCATTAAGAACTAAAGATTTATTTGTAAACCACTTAGATGCAACATGTAAGTGGTGTTATAATTAAGCCACAGTATATAAAATTAGACAAACTAGGTGATCACCTAAGACAGAAGCTTCAGGGAGGGAGGGAGGGAAGCAAAATAGCAACCGCAGTCAAAAGTGAAAAAAAAAATCATGATAGCTACACAAACTCAGTCACCAGCACATACTTTTTACCTGTAAGGAGGGTGGATAATTTTCAAATAGCCTATTTACCTGGAGAAATAGCTATTTACCTTAGTAAATAGTTTTTGGAAACTGTGCTATGATATTATATACATAAGTTTAATATTTATTTCTTGATTGATTTAATAGTATGATGTTCATCTATGCATTTTTACTGGATTGTTCCGGGATGGGCAACAGTGGGATAATCATCATTGTTGAGTTTATTTATGAAAATATCAGGGAAGGGCCTAGAGGAATGAAAGATAATTGGAAGGGGAGGGGGGAGCACAATGTACAATGTTCTTGTACTAACCCAAATTAGAACTTGTGTTGGCAAAAGGTTTTAGAGAGACTACCACTAAATGATGGGTTATTTGCTTGAAAATATTTAATTTCCAAGTTAATTTTAGAAAGGATGCATGCATGCAGCAGTTTAGCAGTAGGAGGATTATCCGGTCTTTTGTATGGAGTGCCATACGTAGTATAAAGTGCTTCTAGGACTCAGACAGCAAAGTACAGTCTCTAGAAGCTAGGAGTGGCCAATGTTGGAGTAGTTGATGCAGACAGAGGTATACTGGAACAGATCATCCTCTATTCCAGAAGCCTCTGTGCTGGCCTTATTCCTCCAAAGCAGTAGGAAACAGATAATCTGTTAGTGGCAGAACTGCTCCTGTAGCTTGGACCTATTCTCCAGACAATATGCCTTTTTACACCAAGGTTACAACTTCAAGACTGTGTGTCCAGAAGGGGAAAATGGGACTGCTGGTACTGGTAACTCAATTAGGAATGTTAAAAGCTGGGTGGCTGATTACCAAGTGATGAACATGGCTATCTGCTCACGCTGATAGGAATTTAGATAGTACCAGGGAGGATCCAGCTCTCATGGTCCATGTGGGTACCAACAACATAGGAAGGCACAGAAGGGAGGTGCTGGAATTTAAATTTAGGATGCTAGATAGGACACTACGATATGGGACTGCCAGAATAGTACTCTTAGAATGCTCACAGTTCCTCACACAGGATCCCAGGCTCAACTTTGAACAACAGTACAGGGCGGAAAGCTTTAGACTCAAAAGTTGGAGAATTTTTTTTGAAGGGGCAGGGGACAACTACTCTGGTGTGATCAAATCCAAAAATAAATCTGGTTGATGCAATAGATAACTTCCAGTCCATAAACCATTATTAATGCACTGCTTATTTCTAAGATAGGCAGCAAGAAAAAAAGGAAAACCCACTGCTTATTTCTAGGATAAGCAGCCAAAAAATGTATTGTACTGTTTTGGGATTGGCCACTGTTGGAAACAGGATGCCGGGCTTGATGGACCTTCAAGTCTGTCCCAGTATGGCAACGTTTATGCTCTTAGAAGATGAAGACTTGCTCAAGGTCAAAGGAGCATCATGTCTCATTTTCTGTTTGTACAAGCCATAAAGCCCATTACAACGGGCGAAATTTCTGTTGTATGTAATGAAATAGCAAAACGGGCAAGATTTTTTTTATTTCTGAAATGTAATTTAAAAGTTGATGAACGTAATGTCAGTTGATGTGTATAGTACACTTTTATATACTATGTTCTTTGTGTAAACAGCATTAGATCCTTCAGAATTTGAACCTTGTTATTGTTTGACTTATGTGATTTCCCATGTCCCTTATTGTTCAAATTTTTTCTGTGTGTGTGTGAGTGTGTGAGAGAGAGAGAGAGTGAGTGTGTGTGAGAGAGAAAGTGTCTATGTATGCGTCTGTGTGAAAGAGAGAGAGAGTGTGAAAGTGAGTTGAGAGAGAGAGAGAGAGAGCTGGTAGGAGTTCCTGTGACAGTGGAGCGTCAGTCGCTCCTTATAGGCAGTTGTTTATTGTTCTAATATTTTGTGTGTGTGTGTGTGCGTCTGTGTGAAAGAGAGAGAGAGAGTGTGAGAGTGAGTTCAGCGAGAGAGAGTGACATAGAGAATGAAAAAAAGGTGAAGAACTTCAGCTCCGGTGGGAAGGGGGAGCTGTTCAACTGTAAGCACCAGGAAAACAAAAATGCAAAAACCAAGCCACTGCCACCCCCATATGTCGGTGAGAGGAAAGCAGTAGGCTGCACACATTTGGCAACTGCAAACTGGGAGAAGAAAGCTGTGCAAAGCCGCAGCTGTTCCCCATGCATGCCCCCGGAGCTTCCACGCCCGTACCTTTCAGTAATGAAAAATGCGACCCCATCTGACCACGCTGTTTCGGGAAAGGTGGGGGGGGGGGGGTGCTGCTAATATGCTGGGGGGGGGGGGGGGAGTTTGGCTTTCACCGCCATGCTGCCTTTCTTGTTCACTCGTTTGCCCAAAACCAACGAACGACTACCGCCTATCAGGAGAGGGTAGTCGGTGCGGTGGCCAAGCACCTGCCCAGGATCGCGGCACGTCGGTTACTCTTCATTTATATAGTAGGATGTCATATAGATGGGCATTTAATCACCTGATAGAACATGCTTTTACTACTTAATGAGCTCCTATAATTACCTCTGGTCTAGAACAATTATGCATTAATAAAAAATATTTGAACTCTGGTGCTTTCAATTATCTGCCTACTGCTGTAACTAGTAAGCTTTTCCTGGTACAAGGTGTAATGGTGGTAGAGCTGCTTGGCAATAGTGACCATAATGTAGTTTATATATAATTTCATTTGATATACCGCCTTTACAAGGTATGGTCAAAGCAGTTCACAATAAAAATAAAATAGATAAAAAATGTGGGGGGGGGGGGGGGGGGGGGAGGGGAGGAAATACATTATGCCAATAGAAAAGAAGTCAATTACACTCAGAAGTCTGACAGAAAGACACTAACAAACAAAACAATACCACTCAATTAGATTTGCCAAATCCACAAGGTCAGTGGGGTAATGCATCAATGGATACATTAAATGCAGAAACAAAAAAGTGACTCTTGAGGAGGGTTTTAAACTTAGGGAGGGAAAGCTCTGTTCTAGGGGGGGGGGGGGGCAAATCATTCAAAAGTTTTGGGTCCAAAAAATAAAAAGCAGAGGACCATGTGGTATCATAATGAGCAGATCTGGGGGAGGGTAAGACAAGGCTTTTAAAAAGGAGATAGAGCAGCTTTTAAACTAGAAATGGGGGAAGGCCGACAGTCGCTCAAAAGCACATGGTTCGGGATAAGGTATCTTGCAAAGATACCTCACAAACAGGGAAGATAGGGTTTCTGGATAGTGAGGTTGCGCAACAGACCGTGGTAGGCCAGGTGCCCTTAAATACAACTAAAGATCAGGCAAAAGATGGCAAATCAGTAGTGTCCAGTACTAAGCATCATGCAAATAGGAACAAACATACTTTGAAATGTCTATATGTAAATGCCAGGAGTCTAAGAAATAAGATGGGAGAGTTGGAATATATTGCACTAAATGAAAAATTGGATATAATAGTCATTACTGAGACCTGGTGGAAGAAGGATAACCAGTGGGACACTGTCATACCGGGGTACAAAGTATATCGTAGTGATAGGCTGGACCGGACTGGTGGAGGGGTAGCATTGTATATTAACGAGAGCCTTGACTCAGATAGATTACAAATTCAGCAGGACACAAATCACACCCTTGAATCATTATGGGTTGAAATTCCATGTATAAAAGGGAAAAGGACGGTGATAGGAGTGTACTACCGTCCGCCTCGCCAGGATGAGCAGGTAGACGCAGAAATGATAAAAGAAATCAGAGACGCAAACAAAATGGGCATTGTGATAATAATGGGTGACTTCAATTATCCAAATATAGACTGGGTAAATGTAACATTGGGACACGCTAGAGAGGCACAATTCCTTGATGAAATCAAGGACAGCTTTATGGAGCAGCTGGTGCAGGAGCCGACGAGAGAAGGAAAAATTCTAGACTTGGTCCTTAGTGGAGCGCATGATCTGGTAAGGGACGTTATGGTATTGGGGCCGCTTGATAACAGTGATCATAATATGATCAGTTTTGATATCAACCTTGAAGTAACTATACACAGGAAGTCAAATACGTTAGCATTTAACTTTAAAAAAGGAGACTATGATAAAATGAGAACGGTGGAAAAAAATCTTAGGGGGACAACTGAGAGGGTAAAAGCTGTACAACAGGCATGGACGCTGTTCAAAAATACCATCCTGGAGGCCCAGGCCAAACATATTCCACTAATTAGAAAAGAAAGATGGAACTCCAAAAGACAGCCGGCCTGGTTGAAAAGTGAGGTGAAGGAAGCTATTAGGGCTAAAAGAAATGCCTTCAGAAAATGGAAGAAGGAACCGTCTGAAAATAACAAGAAGCAGCATAAGGAGTGTCAAAGCAAATGCAAGACGCAGATAAAGAAGGCATAGAGGGATTACGAAAAAAAGATAGCTTTAGAGGCAAAAAAAGCATAGTAAAAATTTTTTTCGGTATATTAAAAGCAGGAAACCGGCAAAAGAATCGGTTGGGCCGCTGGATGACCGAGGGGTAAAAGGGGCGATCAAGGAAGACAAAGACGTAGCGGAGAGATTGAATGAATTCTTTGCTTCGGTCTTCACCGAGGAAGATTTGGGTGGGATACTGGTGTCAGAAATGATATTTAAAGCGGATGAGTCGGAGAAACTTATTGACTTCACGGTAAACCTGGAGGACGTAATGGAGCAGTTCAGCAAACTGAAGAGTAGCAAATCTCCTGGACCGGATGGTATTCATCCTAGAGTAGAGTACTGATAGAACTGAAAAATGAGCTTGCGGAGCTACTGCTAGTGATATGCAATTTATCCTTAAAATCGAGCGTGGTACCGGAAGATTGGAGGGTGGCCAATGTAACGCCCATTTTTAAAAAAGGTTCTAGGGGAGATCTGGGAAATTTTAGACCAGTGAGTCTGACATAGGTGCCGGGGAAAATGGTAGAGGCTATTATTAAAAACAAAATTACAGAGCACATCCAAGGACATGGATTACTGAGACCAAGTCAGCACGGCTTTTGTGTGGGGAAATCTTGCCTGACCAATTTACATCAATTCTTTGAAGGAGTAAACAAACATGTGGACAAAGGGGAGCCGGTTGATATTGTGTATCTGGATTTTCAAAAGGCGTTTGACAAGGTACCTCATGAAAGGCTACAGAGGAAATTGGAGGGTCATGGGATAGGAGGAAAAGTCCTATTGTGGATTAAAAACAGAGAGTGGGGTTAAATGGGCAGTATTCACAATGGAGAAGGGTAGTTAGTGGGGTTCTTCAGGGGTCTGTGCTAGGACCGCTACTTTTTAATATATTTATAAATGATTTAGAGATGAGAGTAACTAGTGAGGTAATTAAATTTGCTGATGACACAAAGTTATTCAAAGTCGTTAACTCGCGACAGGATTGTGAAAAATTACAGAAGGACCTTACAAGACTGGGAGACTGGGCGGCTAACTGGCAGATGACGTTTAATGTGAGCAAGTGCAAGGTGATGCATGTGGGAAAAAAGAACCCGAATTATAGCTACGTCATGCAAGGTTCCACGTTAGGAGTTACGGACCAAGAAAGGGATCTGGGTGTCGTCGTCGATAATACGCTGAAACCTTCTGCTCAGTGTGCTGCTGCGGCTCGGAAAGCAAATAGAATGTTGGGTATTATTAGGAAAGGTATGGAAAACAGGTGTGAGGATGTTATAATGCCGTTATATCGCTCCATGGTGCGACCGCACCTTGAGTATTGTGTTCAATTCTGGTCGCCGCATCTCAAGAAAGATATAATGGAATTGGAAAAGGTGCAGCGAAGGGCGACTAAAATGGTAGCGGGGATGGGACGACTTCCCTATGAAGAAAGACTAAGGAGGCTAGGGCTTTTCAGCTTGGAGGAGAGACGGCTGAGGAGAGACATGATCGAGGTAGATAAAATAATGAGTGGAATAGAACAGGTGGATGTGAAGCGTCTTTTCACGCTTTCCAAAAATACTAGGACTAGGGGGCATGCAATGAAACTACAGTGTAGTAAATTTAAAACAAATCGGAGAAAATTGTTCTTCACCCAACGCGTAATTAAACTCTGGAATTCGTTGCCGGAGAACGTGGTGAAGGCGGTTAGCTTGGCAGAGTTTAAAAGGGAGTTAGACGGTGTCCTAAAGGACAAGTCCATAAACCGCTACTAAATGGACTTGGGAAAAATCCACAATTCCAGGAATAACATGTATAGAATGTTTGTACGTTTGGGAAGCTTGCCAGGTGCCCTTGGCCTGGATTGGCCGCTGTCGTGGACAGGATGCTGGGCTCGATGGACCCTTGGTCTTTTCCCAGTGTGGCATTACTTATGTACTTATGTAAGGCGATGTGCGTCAAGACAGCAAAGGGAATGGGTAGGGGTATAAGGAATAATCACAGAAGAAAGGTCAGTTCTAAGAATCACTGGAGGGAAAAATAATAAAACTACTGCAGTAACATACCTTTTACAAGAGAAACTACGATAAAATGAGAAAATTTAGATGAAAACTAAAACGGAGCAGTTAGAGGCAGAGCTGTGGAGTCAGAAACAATTTAGGATGGAGCTGGGAGTTTGTAAAAAAAAAAAAAAAATAGCACTGACTCCAGCTTCTAACATTTTATATCTCTCCTAGATCTAAGGTTATTTGTTCTGGATCTAAAGTACTGGTAAATATCAAACTTATATTTGGCAGTACTATAGATCCAGAACAACAACAAAAAGAAAACCCCAATATCAGTAGGAGTCGGAGCTGGAGTTAGAGTCAGACAGTAGAAAAATAAGAGGAGTTGTTAGATTTGAAGGTTTGGTGTACCAACTCCACAGCCCTGGTTAGATGAGTTAGAAGTTATCATGAAGCATGGAAACTATATAGAAATACTATTTTTAAAGCCCGGATAAAATGTATTTCACAAATTAAAAAAAGGTCAGAAACAAGCATCAATGGCAGTCTCTCTCACAGCAATGTTAAGATAGGAATCATTTAAAAAACAGATAGAATCTAATCAGGAAAAAAAAAAAAAGAGCATATGCACTGGTAAACCACTGGCCAAAGGTTTAACATAGAGGCTTATTTTCGAAAGAGAAAAACGCCCAAATTCCGACCTAAATCGGGAGATGGACGTCTTTCTCTTGTGGGTGCCCAAATCGGTATAATCGAAAGCCGATTTTGGGCGTTTCCAACTGCACTCCGTCGCGGGAACGCATAAAGTTGACGGGGGCGTGTCGGAGGCGTGGTGAAGGCGGGACTGAGGCGTGGTTATCGGCTGAGTAGAGATGTGCGTGCTCGGCCGATAATGGAAAAAAGAAAGGCGTTTTCAGAGAGAATTTAGGTCACTTTTGTTGGACCCGTTTTTTTTCACGAACAGGTCCCAAAAAAGTGCCCTAAATGACCAGATGACCACCGGAGGGAACCGGGGATGACCTCCCCTGACTCCCCCAGTGGTCACTAACCCCCTCCCACCAAAAAAAAACGAATGTTAAACACTTTTTTTCCAACTTGTAAGCCAGCCTCAAATGTCATCCCCAGCTCCATGACAGCAGTATGCAGGTCCCCGAAGTAATTTTAGTTTAGTTAGTGCTGTGTGGGACCCATGCAGAGAGGAAAAATCGGAAGAAAAAAAAAAAAAACAAGCAAGTGCAGTCAGGGACGTCTAAATTACCAGGATAGTAAAAAGGGGAATCGAACCAGCAACCTTCTGATTATAAGCTCAGTGCTCTAGCCAGTGAGCCACATTATTCAGGTGCTTAGCTGTCCTTCCCTTTCCATTAAGTCCCTCCAAGTTTCTGTCAGCCAATCACCGCTGTTTAGCTGACACAGATGTCAGCTAAATGAGCTGTGATTGGCTGACAGAAACTTGGCGAGACTTAATGGAAAGGGAAGGACGTCTAATCAGTGGTGCACTGGCTAGAGCACTGAGCTTGTAATCAAAAGGTTGCTGGTTCAATTCCCCCTTTTACTATCTTTTAATTTGGACGTCCCTGACTGCACTTGCTTGCTTGTTTTTTTTTTCTTCCGATTTTTCCTCTCTGCGTGGGTCCCGTGCAGCACCAACTAAAGTAAAATTGCTCTAGGGACCTGCATACTACTGTCATGGAGCTAGGTATGATATTTGAGGCTGGCATAGAGGCATCTCAGGGGGACCCAGTGCACTACGAATGCTGGCCCCTCCCATGACCAAATGCCTTGGATTTGGTCGTTTTTGAGCTGGGACGCTTTGGTTTCGATTATCGCTAAAAAACAAAAACGCCCAGCTCAAAAAACGCCCTAATCCAATGTATTTTCGAAAAAAAAGATGGACGTCCATTTTTTTTGAAAATACAGTTCGGCCCGCCCCTTCACGGACCCGTTCTCGGAGATGGACGTTTTTACAAATGGGCGTTCGCGTTCGATTATGCCCCTCATAAGCTATCAAACATGTGGTAATGGACTATCATGACCCACAATCAGACTGGTGGGCCTATCATTGTTGAGCAGAATTATGGAATTTACTAGTAAAAAAGCCCCGTTTCTGATGCAAATGAAACGGGGGCTAGCAATGTTTTCTTCTGTGTGCATGTGGGAGTGTGTGTGTCCCTGCCCTCTGGCCTCTCTCCCCTCCCCCCTCTGAGTCCTTCACTGTTACAGAGCCAGCGATTTGATTTCGTGCTCTGCTGTTTTCCTTCACTGACTGTGTTACAGAGAGGGCGGGGCAGACACTCATAGGGAAACCGGATATCTCGCCCCCTTCACACTTCCGGCTGGAGGCTTCATAGAACGTTGGTGTTGCCTTTTATATAGAGAGATTGTTTGTCTATATTCCTTAGAAATTTTGTTAACAGGATTTACTGGAGAATAGCCAGTATGGTTTCAGTAAAGGGAGGTCATGCCTAACTAATCTATTATAATTAGCTGAAAGGTGAGTCAATTGCTAAAGTGTACTTGGATTTTCATAGAGTCCCTCATGACAGGTTTTTCAGGAAACTAAAAAGTGATGACATAGGAGGCAGTGTCTTACTATAGATTGCGTCTTATCATAATTATTTATCAATGAGTGGAAGGTAAGATCAGCTTTTGGGCTATGCAATCTGTTCAGACTCATGGGGTGCCATGTTGCCCCCCTCCCTCAGTGGCCTTTTACACCATGTGGGCAAGGGGAAAGAGAAAGGAAGTTGTGGCAAGAGTATGCTGGGAGGATAGTGATAGGGAGGGAAAAGATGATGCTAGATACGAAGAGAGAGTATATATTAAAAAAAAAAAAAAAAAGAGGGCATTGAGCCAAAGCTGCTACTCTTGAACAGTAAGATGCCAGTTATGACACACATGTGGAAAGTTATCACAACTATATAGGAACAGAATGCTGGGTTCCATTTTAGGTGTTACCACCCAAGAAAAAGACCTTGGACTGTGGACAATTCACTGAAATCCTCAACTAGGTGTGTGGAGGTGAGTAAAACACCAAAAAGTATGTTAGGAATTATTCAGAAAAGAAAGGAGAATATACAAGATGAAAAGTGCACACTAGGGTCCGATTTTATAACATGATGTCTTTGTGAAAAGTCCAAAAAGACACTTATTTCATAATGTTAACAGGTGCTTATGTGTTGCTTTTTTTTTTTTTTTTAAATAAAAAGTCTTCTAGTGCCCACCACAGTATGCAAATGCCAAAGCAGAAGTAAATATGTACATATCTATATATATTTTGTTACATTTGTACCCCACGTTTTCCCACTCATTGCAGGCTCAATAAACACACGTCTTATAAACTGTGTACATCACAACTCTACCTCTATTCTATCCAAACTATAGCACCAGGAATGCCTACACACAGATTGCATGTACACAGCTCTGCGATTTAATTAAAGCCATTAAAGCTCAATTAGAAATAGCCTCTGGTTCACTTTAGCATGGTAATTTTTCATTTCCAACTACCCTGGGGATTCTTGCCCTCCCACCTTATTCAGTCCAGCTATCAAAGTTTGGGGCCAAAAGCCATAACTCCCTAAGAATCAGGCTAGCATGAATGCAGAGTCTAGTGTCCCCACTGAGTGGTGACAGACTGCTTCACTCCAGAACCATCTCCTCTTCATTGGCTTGGGGAACTGAAGACCTGATCCACAGGGCAGTACTCAGCCATGCCAGAGCTTACAATTTTGAGACAGGTAGCGTATTTTGTGATAGCTTTTTCTGAAGACACATTAAGAGGCAATACTAACTAGGAGCCACAATATAAGCACCTCGATACCATGTGCTGAAGAATAATTCTATAATGGCATCTTGGTGCCCAGATGCCATTATAACATACAAGTGTAAGTCGGCATTGGCTACATTTTGGCATACCCGTTTATTCTATGTCAATGACAGGAATAAATGGACACATCTAAGTGCCTCACCACATGCTCAACTTACAGTATTCGAAAAGTTAACATGCATAAAGATAAGACACATGCCCATGCCTCTCCCATGTCCTGCCCATGTGTATACCCTCTTGCAGTTATGGGCAAGGCACTTATGCACTCCATTACAGAATGGCATATAGTGTACATAACAGCACCTGCCCAGTTATAAAATTCCCTTGATAGTGTCTATATATCAACATTTTCAGATCATTATGTAATGTCTCGGCTCAAGTACTCCAAAACTCCTAAGGGGTAAAGGGTGAATGGACTCCACATCAAGATGCAGGGTTGCTGCTTTTCCAGGAACTGATCCGGTTTTAAGTGCTTTATGAAGTAGTCAATGCTCATGGATACTAAGATCCACTTTAAATTCCCCCATATTCATCTTTCAAAGCCAAGTTCTTGCTGAGGGGAGGGGGACCTCCACCATATGATTTATTTTAGTTTTCAACAATTTTTATTGATGATTCAGCATATTAAAGCCAACAAATTTAGCATATAACAATTTGAGTGTCAAAACACACTATAGACTATTAAAGTAATGAAGTCTATCATCAAAAATGTTTTTACCAATTTTTCTCCCATCCCCACCTTAGCCATTATCTCCCCCCACCCCCCCATATATGTTCCCCCTACTGATTAGTTTACAAACCAGCATGCTTAACAGTGCCAGCTGGCACGACAAAGAACTCTTAATTTAAATTATCTGATAAGGCCATGCTGCCGCAACTAAAATATATTAAAAAAAACAAAACAGCTATCAGCAGGTAAAGCAAGATTAATAACATCTCCCTCCCCACCCACCCTCCCTCCCACCCCTGCTCCAGAAAAGGATAGTCATCTTTTATCTGTAACCTCTTAACAACATAAGCCAGTCAAACCGGGCACATAGCCCAAAGGCAGTTAAAAACAACCAGCTTTCTAACTACACATCAAGAAAGTATTAAACACTCTCTACCCTTACCACTAGACCCCAAACCAAACCCAGAATCCACTACTCGGCTAAACCCTCCCCTCCAATCCTTCCCTAAAACCCAAACCCCACTCATGTATCCAGATAGAAAGGGGCCTAACGGAGTAATCCACCACATAACTAAGCACGACTTCAGATGAGATCTCTACACTCTTCCCCTCTCATTAACATAGAGTGGAAAACTCATACGGTTTATTTATTGCATTTGTATCCCACATTTTCCCACCTTTTTGCGGATTCAGTGTGGCTTACAATAAGAAATGAATGATGGAAGTACAATTTGTTACAAATTAGTTATGGATTACATTGTGCAGAATTATGCGAGACAATCGAGGTGTCGTTAAGGAGTGCAACAATGGAACACAAACATTGAACATTGGAAGGAGACAATGGGAGCTTAAAGGGCAATACTAAGGCATAAAGACATATGGTATACATATTTCTGTGAGTAAAGGTATGAGTGATGTGAGATTACGTGGGGATGAGAGTTCAGAAGTGGATGTATGGTGCATTAATGAACAGTAAGTGTGGACTTTATGTGTTTTGGCTCTTTCCGTAAATTTTTTAAAAAAGATGGGTCTTCAATAATCTGCGGAAGGAAGCTTGCTCGTGGATCGTTCTTAAGTTGTGCAGCAGTGTATTCCAAAACTGCGTGCTCATGTGAGAAAAGGTTGACACGTGTAGCGTCTTGTATTTCAAGCCCTTGCAATTGGGGAAGTGGAGGTTGAGGAAAGTTCGGGATGATCTTTTGGCGTTTCTGGGTGGTAAGTCTATTAGCTCAGACATGTAGGCTGGGGCTTCGCCGTGGATGATTTTGTGGACTAATGTGCATACTTTAAAAGTGACGCGTTCCTTGAGTGGAAGCCAGTGCAGTTTCTCTCGTAATGGTTTTGCACTTTCATATTTTGGCTTTCCAAAGATGAGTCTGGCTGCCATATTCTGGGCTGTTTGAAGTTTCCTCAGTGTTTGCTCTTTGCAACCTGCGTATAGTGAGTTGCAGTAGTCCAGATGGCTGAGTACGAGGGATTGCACTAGGCTGCGAAAGACAGATCTTGGGAAGAATGGTCTTATCCTTTTCAATTTCTACATGCAGTAAAACATCTTTTCAGTTGTGTTGTTTGCAAGAGTTTCGAGTGTTAGGTGGCGGTCGATAGTGACTCCAAGGATTTTGAGCGTTTCTGAGATTGGAAGGTTTAGGTTTGGTGTGTTTATAGCGGTGAATTCCTTTGTGTTGTATTGGGAGGTGAGTATCAGGCATTGAGTTTTTTCAGCATTTAATTTCAGACGAAATGCATCTGCCCATGTGTTCATGATGTGTAGGCTTTGATTGATTTCGTTGAAGATTTCGTTCATGTCTTGTTTGAAAGGGATGTATATTGTCACGTCATCAGCGTATATATATGGGTTGAGGTTATGGTTTGATAGGAGTTTTGCCAGAGGGATCAGCATTAGGTTGAAAATGGTGAGAGAGGTGATCCTTGTGGTACTCCACATTCAGGTGTCCATGCCTTAGACGTGGTTGAATTTGATGTGACTTGATACGAACGTTGGGTTAGGAACCCCTTGAACCAATTTAGGACATTTCCTCCAATGCCAAAGTATTCAAGTATGTGTAATAGGATTCCGTGGTCAACCATATCGAAGGCACTTGACATGTCAAATTGTAAGAGGAGTATATTGTTGCCAGTCGCAATTATTTGTTTAAATTTAGTCATAAGGGTGACTAATACTGTTTCTGTGCTATGATTCGACCGGAATCCTGATTGGGCATCATGCAGTATTGAGTGTTTGTTTAGATAGTTAGTGAGTTGTTTAGTTACCATTCCTTCGGTTATTTTGGTTATTAGTGGTATGGATGCTACTGGCCTGTAATTGGTTAATTCACTCGTGCTTTTCTTTGTATCTTTAGGTATTGGGGTGAGTAAGATTTTTCCTTTTTCTTTTGGGAAAAGTCTGTTTTGTAGCATGAAGTTTACAAGGTTCGTTAGGTCTATTTTGAATTGTTGAGGAGCAGATTTCATGAGGTTGTTTGGGCATGTGTCTAGTTTGCAGTGGGATTTGGCATAACTTTTGAGAGTTTCAGAGATGAGGTCTTCTGATAGTATTTCAAATTCGGTCCAGGTTCTGTCTGCTGGGTGTATCCTTCTTCTGGATCTAGACAATCTAAGAGTGTGGCGTACTCAATAGGGCTAGCGGGTATTTTGAGTCGTAGTTGTATAATTTTCTCCTTGAAGTATTTCGCAAGGTTGTCAACATCTGTTATATCTTTGCCATTGTTTGTAACTGGTGTGGTGTCTAACACTTTGTTCACAAGGTTGAAGAGTTTATTTGTGTCTTTGTGGTTTGGTCCTATTATTGTTTTGTAGTGTAGTCTTTTGGTCTGTTTTATGGTGTATTTGTATTTTCTCCGAAGTGATTTCCAGGCGTTTAGTGTCTGTTCGTCTTTCTTTTTGTTCCATTCTCGTTCTAGTTGCCTGACTTGTGTTTTAAGTTTTTTCAGCTCTTCGGTGAACCATGGATTTGCTTTTTTCCTGTGTGATGTTCTGGTTTGGATTGGGGCGATTTTGTCTAATGTTGTTGTACATAGATCGTCCCATTCTTGGAGGAATTGGATGGTGTCAGCGTTTGTTGACCATTCGTTCAGGTAGATCTGTTGCCAGAATATTGTGGGGTCTATTTTTCCTCTCGTTGTGTATGTTGTTCGCTTCTGTTTATTGATTGTGTTTATGTGTGTTTTTCGCCAGCAGAGAGACGTTTGCTTTATGGTGGTCTGACCATAGTGTGTCAGTGAGTATGATAGTTGAGTCCGGTTCGAATTTGTTTGTTATGATATCTAGTGTGTGTCCTTTTTTGTGTGTTGGTTGCGTGTTGGGTACTTGCAGATCCCAGAGTTTTAGGAATTGTTTGCATTCTCGTGTGCTTGGTGAGGTGTCATCTTCTAGGTGTAGGTTGATATCTCCTAGTATAAGGATGTTTGAGGCAGATATGCAGGCGTTCGAGATGAAATCCATAAGTTCTGTTTGGGAGTCTTGCCATTTTCCTGGTGGCCTGTAGAATAGGATTGTGTTAAGGTGTCCTATTAGGTTTGGATGATTAATTCTTGTCGATGCAATTTCAAGTTGTGGTGAGGTAGATTCACCTGTGATTGTGATGGTGAATTCGGGTTTGTAAATAATAGCTATTCCGCCTCCTCTTTTTATTCCATTTCTTGTCTAGTGGGTGATTTGTATTCTGGTGGGCATGTTTCTAAGATGGCGGGGTCTGTGGGGCTATGGAACCAGGTTTCTGTGATAAATAGAAGGTCTAAGTTATCTGTGGTAATCCAGTCTAGTATGTCTACTGCGTTGCTTACTGCTGATCTTGCATTGATGTATCCTATTTGGATTGAGTGGTATGGTTCCGTGGGGGGGGGGGGGGGGGGGGGGGGTTGATGTGTTTATTTTTATTAGTTGTCTGTTTCTTCGGTGGTTGAGTTTGTTGTTGTTGTTGTTGTTTTCCTCTTTTTGTCGGTGGTATTCATATCCGGAGATTATTCCTTTTGGTTGGGTTTATGAAGTAAATACTAAATTTTGCCCTTTGGAGCTAAGATTTTGCAAGTACGGTTGCCATATTTTCATTAAAATCGCCCTTCGTCTGGGGGAATTGCTCGCCTCTCTAGCTTCCCAGGTCGCCAGGAGGTGTACCTGGTTCCGCCAGTGCCAATACGCAGGAGCCCCAGACGAAGTCCAATATTGAAGAACACACTTCCGTGCCACCAAGCTCAACTTCCAACAGAACAAACTTGATTGTCTAAGGGAGCAAAGGCCCCGGGCCGATCCAACAGAAACTGCCCCTCCGTCCCCTGAACCAGCTGTCCAAGTGTCCTACTCAGAAAACCCCTAACTCATAGCCAAAAAGTACATATCTCAGGACACGTCCAAAATGCATGAAGAAACAAATGGATACTAGCCCCACATTTGGAGCAAACCGAAACCACATAACCTGTCACGTGCGCCAATTGATCCTTTGACATATAGCCTCTCAACACCACTGTTTAACCGCATTCTCTCAGTCTCTCATCTACCAGCCCACGTATACCCTTTAATGTGGCAGCCACATCCAATTGCGCTAGAGATATTCTTAAATCGGCCTCCCATCTCCTTTTAAGATGAGCATAATTTTTACTAGGACTTTGACATACTATGGATTTATGAAGACCCAAAATTGAAAGGCGCTCCTCTGGCGTCTCCTGAAAAAAAAAACATGAAGCAGCGCTCCTATATGCTGGTGCAAGATAATTGATCCAAAGAAGCCACATAATGTTTGACCTGCGCATACGCAAACCAGTTTCCTCAAGTAGGCCCAACCCTGTCCTGCAAAACATCAAATGGAAGCAACCCCCCTTCTTCCTGTATGAGATGTTCTAACATAGAGAAACCTTTGCGCTCCCACTCAAGAAAAACCAGGTTGTCTATCCTCGTTTCAAAATCAATGTTACCACGGATGGGCAATAGATCAGTGACTCTTGGATTCCCCCCCCAGCAGCTTCACCAGCCAGCTCCACACCTCTCGCAATGGCCTAAGCAACATGCTCTTCTTTAGACTCTGAGGCATATGCCCATTGGATATATGTAGAAGCGAAAAGAACCCGTGACGGACAAAATATTCCTGCTCAAAGTCTGTAGGTGTATATGTCTGCGTAAAATTAAACCAGTCCCTCAGGTGTCGAAGTAAATACGCCTGGTTATAAAGAAATCAAACAAAATAAAACATGGAAAAGAAAATAAGATGATACCTTTTTTATTGGACATAACTTAATAGTAACATAGTAGATGACGGCAGAAAAAGACCTGCACAATCCATCCAGTCTGCCCAACAAGATAACTCGTATTTGCTACTTTTTGTGTATACCCTACTTTGATTTGTACCTGTGCTTTTCAGGGCACAGACCGTATAAGTCTGCCCAGCACTATCCCCGCCTCCCAACCACCAGCCCCACCTCCCGATCTCGACTAAGCTCCTGAGGATCCATCCCTTCGGCACAGGATTCCTTTATGCTTATCCCACGCATGTTTGAATTCCTTTACCGTTTTCATTTCCACCACCTCCCGCGGGAGGGCATTCCAAGCATCCACTACTCTCTCTGTGAGAAAATACTGACATTTTTCTTGAGTCTGCCCCCCTTCAATCTCATTTCATGTCCTCTCGTTCTACCATCTTCCCATCTCCGGAAAAGGTTCGTTTGCGGATTAATACCTTTCAAATATTTGAACGTCTGTATCATATCACCCCTGTTTCTCCTTTCCTCCAGAATATACATGTTTAGTTCAGCAAGTCTCTCCTCATACGTCTTGTAGCGCAAATCCCATACCATTCTCGTAGCTTTTCTTTGCACCGCTTCAATTCTTTTTACATCCTTAACAAGATAAAGCCTCCACAACTGAACACAATACTCCAGGTGGGGCCTCATCAACGACTTATACAGGGGCATCAACACCCCCTTTCTTCTGCTGGTCACACCTCTCTCTATACAGCCTAACAACCTTCTAGCTACAGCCACCGCCTTGTCACAAATCCTCAGATACTATCACCCCAAGATCCCTCTCTCCGCCCGTACCTATCAGACTCTCCCCGCCTAACACATACGTCTCCCGTGGATTTCTATTCCCTAAGTACATCACTTTGCATTTCTTCGCATTGAATTTTAATTGCCAAACCTTAGACCATTCTTCTAGCTTCCTCAGATCCTTTTTCATGTTTTCCACTCCCTCCCGGGTGTCCACTCTGTTACAGATCTTAGTACCATCCGCAAATAGGCAAACTTTACCTTCTAACCCTTCGGCAATGTCACTCACAAATATATTGAACAGAATCGGCCCCAGCACCGATCCCCGAGGCACTCCACTACTCACCTTTCCTCTTCTGAGCGAATTCCATTCAGCACCACCCTCTGGCGTCTGTCCGTCAACCAGTTCCTTAATACATAACTTAATACTACTACTATTTAACATTTCTAAAGCGCTACCAGGGTTACGCAGCGCTGTATAATTCAAACATAGAAGGACAGTCCCTGCTCAAGGAGCTTACAATCTAAAAGACAGGTCTACAATCTAGAGACAAGTGTACAGTCAAAGACAAGTGTAGAGTCCGACTAATAGGGCATACTACATTTCACGGAAGGTTAGGTGCCGAAAGCAGCATTGAAGAGGTGAGCTTTAAGCAGAGATTTGAAGATGGGTAGGGATTAGCTTTCGAAGGTTGCCCTTCTTCGTCAGATCGTAAATAAGCAAATGTGTTAGTTGATAGTATATATAAGTGAAGCTTCAAAGCATTTCTTTTTTATAAAGCCGTACATAGAGCCACATGGGGAATATAACTATTGTAATATATGGTAACATATATTAAATGTTTTTTTCCTGGGGCTCTGGGGGGGGGGGGGGGCTGTTTCAGGGTTTTGGTGGATGCTGCTGGCTGGAAAAGGTTTAAAGTTAGTTTGGGACTTGTTAATAGAGTTAGCTGAAGATAGTGTGAGATGTTTCTTAAATATAGTTTTATTTTTCAAGAAATAAACCATGATTAAGTGGGGATTGTACGATAAAATGTTTCTTGCTGTTTTGGGTAAAGTTCAGGTTAAAATTAACTTTGAAATTCTCTGTGTAGTAAGTTTTGCATTTACTTCTATGGGGGAGGGAGATTCTAAACAGATCAGAGGAAAAAAAAACCTGTCTTTCTCTGACAAGCTGATTGGTTGAGTGATGTCAGATCCTCTAGGTGGGGGTGAGTTGCCAGGGAGACTGGGTGAGCAGTGTTGCCAGGTGGGCGGTTTTACCGCCCAATTGGGCGGTTTTCCGCGACCCGCCGCGGGAAATTTTTGCCCGCGGCGGGTTGCGGTTTTTTGGGCTGGTTTTTGTGCTTCGGGCGGTTTTTTCGGGCCGCGGGGGGGGCGGGGTTAGTGACGTTTTTGGGTGGGGTTAATGACGTTTTGGGCGGGGTTAGTGACGTGGGAGGCGGGGCCGATGACGTGGGAGGCGGGGCCGATGACGGGGAGGCGGGGCCGATGACGTGAGAGGCGGGGCCGATGACGGGGAGGCGGGGCCGGTGACGTGGGAGGCGGGGCCGGTGACGGCGGGGGCGGGGTTGATGACGGCGGGGGCGGGGGTGATGACGCGGGGGTGGGGGTGTCAGGGGCGGGGTTTGTGTTTGGGCGGTTTTTGGGCTGTTTTTTGGGCTCCAGTGGGCTGGAAAAAAATTTTCCACCTGGCAACCCTGTGGGTGAGCTGAAAAAAAGGCTAGCTGAACATGGAGAGTGAGACAAAGAAATGTATGATGAGTGTGTGAAAAGTAAGAATTAAGGCATGGATTTTATGAGTTTAAAGTGAAATGTGACTTGGAAAAGGGTAATTGGATAGTAAAAGTGAGTGAAAATGAGATGATTTGAGCTGAGAAGTGAGTACTTAAATGAACCAGACTGCCTTTTCCATGGTTGTGTTTTTGAATACATGTGAGGTAAACTGATGTTCTGGGTGAGAAAGCAGTACTAATAGAAAGCTGTGAGAAAGTTTAAACCATATTTAATTTGGTTTTGAGTGGAGGAAAGGTATGTTTTTGCATGCAGTGAATGGAATGGTTAAGTTCTAAGGGAATTTAAGGTCAAGGAAGGTGGAAAGAGTCTGTATGCTCAGGTATTAAGTGGACACATGGCTGCCTACCATGTTAGGGTGAGAGAGGTTGTGCTTTGTGCTGGAAATTGTACTAAATGAGAAAGCCTATAAGGGTGTCAGGAAAAAAGTGTGTAAGGATTTTAAGTGTGACGCAGGGGAAGGACTGAGAGGTGAATCTGTTATTTGGAGAAAATTGCTAGCAGGCAGTGTCTGTGTGGAAGGTGTGTTTTGTGCATATGTTCTGAGTTCAGTACAAGGTTTGTCAGGTGGCAGATTAAGCCCTGCTTTTGGATGAGAGTGCTGTATTCTCCAGACTGATCTGATAGCTGTGAAGGGAAAAGTTATGGTTTTATGTGGAGTCTGAGATGCAATGTTGAATCACCATTTGAATATGGAATGGGTTACTGTGTGAGATCTCTGAATGCAGTGTGAAGCCTGCTGGATTTTAGAACAGGGAATCAACAGTGAGAAATAGGTTTTGTAGTGAGAAACAGGGGCGTAGCCACGGGTGGGCCTGGGTGGGCCTAGGCCCACCCAGCAACGGTGCACCTAGACGCCCAAACCGCCGACGCACCGCAAGTTTTGTTACCTCCCTGCTCCCTCCTTCCTCCTGTCATCCCCGTCCGGACTCCGGCAGCGGCGCCGTCCGCTACGAGTGCTTCCTCTGCGCTGGCCCCGCCTCTTCAGAAAGACTATCGGAGGTGAGGCCAGCCGGAAGGAAGCAGTCCTCGTGTAGCAGCGTGCTGCTGACGGGTGTGGCGCTGTTGTAGACATGCAGAAGAGCTGGACTGGCTGGCTGGCGAGAGAGGGGAAAAAGGTGCGTGCAGCATGGCGGGGGCAGGGTAAAAAGGTGCAGCATGGTGGGGGCAGCGGGGGGAGGGTAAAAAGGTGCAGCATGGCCGGGCTGGGGGGGGGAGAAGGAGGAGAGAGGGGGAAAGGTGCGTGCAGCATGGCGGGGGCAGGGTAAAAAGGTGCAGCATGGCGGGGAGGGTAAAAAGGTGCAGCATGGCCGGGATGGGGGGAGGGGAGGAGGAGGAGAGAGGGGGAAAAGGTGCAGCATGCTGTTAGGTGGCTTGAGGGGTTAGGGAGAGGGAGAGACAGGGGCACTGTTGGGATGAGGGAGTGAGACAGGGTAGTGCTAGGTGGGGTGGAGGAATAATTGTTCGATGTGGGGGGAGGGATGGAGAGATGGTGCAAGGGGAAAGAGAGGGAGAATTGTTGGATATGGGTGGGATGGGGAGAGGGAGGGAAAGGCTGCATAGGAGTGGTAAAGGACCAGAGAGAAAAAAAAAAGTGTTGGATATGGAAGTGGAAGGAAAGGAGGGAGAGATGAGAGGGGAAATGTTGAACATGGCACTGATGTGAGCGGAAGGAAGGATAAAGAGATGCTGTGTGGCTTGGCATGGGTGGGGGAGAGTGAGATGTTAGACCAGGGGCTCAAGGCAGGGAGAAGGAGAAAAGTTGGACATAAAGGTGGAAGAGAGGAGAGGAAAGGAGAGATGCACAAGCGGGGGAGGGGAGAAAGAGGGAAGATGGATTCAGGGAGAGAAGATGGACAATGGATGGTAGGGAAGAGAAAGGGAAAAATGCTGAACAATGGGGGAGGGGAGAGAGATGGGACAGGAAGATGCTGGTGGTGGGAGGTAAAAGGGATAGGGAGATATCAGGCTAGAGGGTGAGGATGGGAGAAAGAGGGAACAGATGCTGGGCTGGAAGGGTGGAGGGAGGGAGACACTGGGAATGGTGGAAAGCATGGGGGAGAGGCCCAGGGAGTGGAGATGGCAAGGAAATAAATGAGAGAACAGTAATTACAGGGGTAGAAATATGGTAATGGCGCGTAGATTGAAGATGGAAAGGAATGATAGGCTGGGAAGGAGAGAGATGGGGAATGGGAGAGCTAGTGGGTGAAAGGAAATGGAAATGTGATAGATATCTGAAAAGTAAAAAGGAAAAGATTTAGAAAGAGGATGAAATTTGAGTGTACAGAGGCAGAAAAGAAAAAAGAAAGAAAGGAAAGAGCTAAAATGGAAAGATTAATATTTCAGAGGCAGAAAAGAAAAAAGAAAGAAAGGAAAGAGCTAAAATGGAAAGATTAATATTTCAGAGGCAGGTATAGTGAGGAAATGAAATGACAGGAGAAAAAAGACAAATGGACAGCCGCTTGAAGAATTAGCAGAAGACAGACAGGAAAGCGGGAAAGAGAAATTGGAACCAACATGATGGAAAAATAAAACGTCCAGACAATAAAGGTAGAAAAATCATTTTATTTTGAATGTTTTAAATGGAATATGTTAGCTTTGGGAAATGTGCATAGTCTTTTTATTGTGTTAAGTAGAAAAGGAAATGTGCTTTTGTTTTTTGTCTCCAGTATTGCAGTGCATGCTGAGGTTCCCAGTTCAATTTTGTCTACATAATTTTATTTCTAATTTGTGATCCCTTCTGTAATTTGTGAGGGTCTGTCAGTGTGACTGTAACGGCAGATGAAGAGATTGGAGAGGAGAGGAGAGGAGAGGAGAGGGAATTGGGGGAAGGGCTTCTTTATTTTCTGCCCTGGTCACCAGAATGGTTAACAGCAGCCCTGACCCTTGCTGTGGCTAGTGGGGATCCCCAAGCCCTGGCAGCTGGGGATCTCTTCCGGGGCTGCTTTCCGCTGAGCTTGGCAGATGGGGGCAGCATCCTGGAGCCTCTGACAACTAAGCATGTATGGGATGCTGGCATCAGTGGCTTGAGAAGTTGCTACTGCCTGCTAGGCTTGGCAGGGAGGAGTTCTGGCCATCTCTGGTGGAGGTCCCCAGCTGACTGAGATTGGGGATCCTCATCAGCTAAAGTATTTATATTTTGAGTTGGGGAGAGGAGGGAGAGAGAAAATTTTGTGCCCACCCACTTTGTGCTCAGGCCCACCCAAAATTGGTTGTCTGGCTACGCCACTGGTGAGAAACCCTTTAACTTATTTTATTTCAATTAGAGAGTGTGGCCACAGTATTGAGAACTGATTAATTGTCACCAGTTCCTGGACAAACAGGGAGTTGTAAGGTTTTGCACCCAGTTATTTTCTTTATAAGTGAGGTTTAGGGAGAAGAGATCGGTGAATTATCCTCTGCCGGATTTCCAGCTGAGCTCCAATGCAAGAAAGACCTCACCTAAATAAATTCAACCACAGCTAAGTGACATTTGCAAAGGGTGTTGAAGGACATATAAGTTTTTTTGGTTTACAACATTTTAAGGGAAAACTAAAGAACAGAACAACATCAAATATTAAAAAATCCATGTTTTCCTGACTTGCCTAAGTGTTCTGGGTTCAAGTGAGATCCTTGCACAAACATCCATAATACCTATAAAGACTCAAATTCTGACATCAATAGCAAGGAAAGAGAATAACAACAAATATCTGATTTTGATAAAAAGACAATTTAAATATTTATCTGAAAAAGGTCTTTTCTGCCTTTTTAGGTGATTTTGTTGAAAGAAACAGAAAAAGTTAAGGGTATACATGTAAAACTACATTTGAATGTTGAATAGGTTATTGCAGTTCTATTAAGCCACACACTAATTGTGAATTTGAGTTTATTTGAATGAACATTTGTTTGCATTTGTATTCAATAAAGACAAAGATAATTTGCAAATCTGAAGGTGCGGTTCTTCCATTTCAGGAACAAATCCTAAATTTAGCTTCTTTTTCTCCTTTATTCTTTGAGAGTAAAGGACGAGGTTAGTTTATTTGTTCCACTCCCTCGGCTGTGAGTGTGTGTTCCCTGGATATTCGCCACGACTACAACCATCAGGTATCTGGGAGCACATCACTACAGTCCAGCCGAGAGGGGTGGTAACACTATCCTTATTAAATTAACCCTCCTCAACAACGGCAAGGGGAGGTCCATCCAAGAATCTAACTGCCTTTATGTTTCAACATTTTTATTGAAGACAGTATAAATTTAGCACATACACCAGTAAATACATATAAGTCAAGCATAAACCATATCTTACGAAACACAAGTGTTCTAAACCATCCTCAAATTTTTCTCATTTTTATCCCCAACCCCCTTTTTTCCCTGGTTTTTATCTTTCAGCATTTCCATTAATATTTAGCACATACTGATCAAGAGCAAGCTATTCTAACTTCCCCCCCTTCATATTACACAATGTGAGCTCCAAGTAAGTAGTCATATCAACTTCAGTCAGTCATAACTTGTTAAGAATAAGGCTTCTGCCACGCTGTGTGAGTCTGACTAGAAAAGGACTCCAAATCTTAAGAAATCGAGCTTTGCGTTTATAAGAACTTCTGGCCTCTTGTGCTTCCCAAGTCATTAGCTGATGCACTTGATTGCGCCAATGCCAGAATTCAGGGGTGTCCAGTGAGGTCCACGACTGCAAAATGCACTTCCTTGCTAACAAACAAAGTTTACGACACAGTAGTATTTCTTCCGCATTGAGTCCCCTGAATGAACCAGGACAGTCCAGAACCAACTGGGTAGGTATCCCACTGACTCGACCAGACATCATGAGGGATAGAAAAGCCACTACTCGCCTCCAGAAGCGTCTTATGATTATGCATCCCCAAAGCGCATGGTATAAAGAGTTATCAGATAATTTACATTTCAGGCAAGTAGGTGTGACAATTCCACCCGATCTAAACAATTGAACCTGTGTAAAATAGGCCCTATGTATTACTCGAAAGGCACATTCTCGATAACCCACCCCACTAAGTAATTTAGGAATACCCCCGAGATGAGCTGCAATATCCCAAAAGGCAACATCACACCCCACATCTACTTCCCATCTCCGCCGAAGCTGGGCCACCTCCTCTCCAGGTACCAAACACCACAATCTCTTCTGAATACTGGAGATAGAAGGAGCTTCTTCTGAGAGCTCCTCAAATAATATCTGAATCTCCCCCCCCCCCCCCAGTCTAAATTGAAGTGCCTTTTTATCTAGGGATTGAATATATGCTTTATCTGGCAATAAGCAAAAGTGTCTCCCCAGCAGATAGTCAGGGAAATTAACTGATCTAAAGGTTTAATCTCTCCCTCCTGATCCAGTACTGCCCCCAAACATCTGAGACCCTGTTGTTCGCACCGTACAAAAACTGGATTCTCCATTCTGGGTAGAAACATCGGATTCCCCCTAATAATTAAAAGTTCTGTTATTCATGGGTCGCCTCCCAAATTTTTCCCCCCAAATTTCCACGGTTCCTGTAAGGGGCCCAGAAGTACAGATCATTTAAATGGCAAGAGATCAATTTAAATGGCCGAAAAAGGACTTCTTCTAACTCGAGGTGTGTGGTAGCTTGAGGAAAAAACCCAATCACGTACATGTCTCAAAAGGCATGCAAGATTATAGTATTTGATGTTAGGTAAGCCCAGCCCTCCCTGATTCCGCCCACCTAAAAGGAACGGCAATCGGATTTTAGCCTTCTTATACGTCCAACAAAATTTCATCACTGAACGGTAGAAGCTTCTAATATCCTTCATTAATAAACGCAAGGTAAAGTCTGCAACACATATATCTATGGAGAATTACCATTCGACTAGGCATAGGCGGCCCGACAAGGACAGTGTCAAGGTTCTCCAAGTCTCCAACTGCTGCGTCGTCTTATCCACTAGCCGCTGGACATTTAATCTATATAATGCCCCTGTCTGAGCCACAAGAAGGATACCCAAATAATGGAATGATTTATTCACCCATCTCAATGGGAATTGTCCCGGCCACGATCTGCTGTTATAGCTAATGCTTCAGACTTGTCATAATTTAACTTGAATCCTGAATATGCTCCAAATTCCTTAAATATCTCTAAAAGGGAACCCAAGGATTCCCGGGGTTTCATAAGCATTACTAACAAATCAGCTAAGGCTGCAACTTTAAATTCCTGTATCCCAAACCTCACCCCATGAATGGCTGAGCATGAACAAAGATCGCAGATCAAAGGATCCATATACAATGCAAAAAGTAAAGGCAGCCCTGCCGAGGCCCTCGACGAATCTCAAACTCCTCAGAATTCATCCCATTCACCCACATCCTAGCACGGGGTGAAGAGTACAGTACGTAAATCGCCCACACAAACCATCCCTGGAACCCATATTTATCTAAGATGGTAAATAGAAAGGGCCACTCCACTCGATCAAACGCCTTTTGAGCATCAAAACTAATCATGATTAACTATTCACAAGATGCCTCCAGGTGTTCCAGGGAAGCCAGAATACGTAGTAAATTCCGTGCAACCGACCGCCCCTGAACAAACCCCACCTGTGCTTCATGGATGATACCTGGAAGCACCCGTCTCAACCTATTAGCAAGTATTTTTGCAAAAGGTTTTACCTCTTGGTTGAGAAGAGAAATAGGTCTATATGAAATCACCAGAGTTTGATCCCTCTGTGGCTTGGGCAATACTATAATCTGGGCCAAGTTAAGGTGATCCGGCAAACGACCATGCTCCACCCAAACATTGAACGCCTTAGTTAATGACGGAACTATGGGGTCCCCCAACAATTTGTAAAAATCTACTTTAAGTCCGTCCGGTCCCGGGGCTTTACCCAACTTGCTACAACCAATTGCCCAACTAACCTCATCACAGCTTATAGGGGCATTCAAAAGCCTACACTCTTTTTGTTTTATACTGGGTGTCGGAATATTTTCCAAGTAAAGATCCCCTCTGAGACCACCCTCTTCCACCGTATCATACAGTTGCTGGAAAAAGGATTGAAAAACGTTTCGTATTTCTCTATCAGTATGGAGTAACTGCCCCCTATCATCCTTAATGGTTAAGATCTGTCTAGGAGAATACTTCGGTGCTATGAGCCTTGCCAATATCTTTCCCCCTTTATTCCCATAAAGTTGGAATTTGTAATACATCTGAGATTTAACCGCACTGTCCTGTAACAAAGAATTTAAAGTTGCTTGAACTGCTATAATGTCCTGTCTAACCCTAGAAGTCGGAGTTTCCCCAAATTGTTTTCTCAATTCCAACAATTGCCTTTCTAGTCATAAAATTTCTTGGTCCCGAGCTTTCTTATGATGGCTAACATCCTATATAATAATTCTCACCTCCAACATTCTATCTTGCTGCCTGTGTCCGTGGCTTTCTTCAGAGTTGGTCTGCTAGGCTTCGAAGCTCTGGCTGACGTCACCGTTGCCATTGTGGCCACACCCCTGGGGGGGGCGAGGCTGACCTGGGAAAAGTTATTATACTTCCTCTGTGTACATCCGTACACTGCGAGATTAAATCAAAGGACAACGTGGAAGCAGCAGCAGCAGCTCATAGGTTTGTTTGCTTTTTGTACGCAGAAGGACGGCTTCGTGGGAAAGGGGAAACAGAGATTAAGCTAAATGGCTTCAACCTTCTAAATGTCATGCCATTTCCTGTTCTCGCCTTGCCGGAAATAGGAAGTGCATCAGAAGGGACGAGACACGGTCAAGGGAAGGAGGACGTTACATCAGAGTGGGCGGGACGCCGGAGAGGGAGCACTGCGGGTCCGGTGACGGGCGACCTGCAAGTTAAGGTGGCAGGTAGGAGGCGGGGCGGGGAGCTTCAGAATGAGGGAGATAGTGGAGAGCGGACGGGGAAGAGCGCGAGACAGGCGCTAGACCCCCGGGGGGGGGGGGAGGGGAGAGTGCGCGCGAGAGTAGAGCAGTCCAGTAAGTGTGGCTTGGTATCTCAGTCTGTGGTGTGGGAGAGGGGGTCCTGGCGACCCTGGCACTCGAAAAGAGGGAGGGAGCGACCCTGGAACTGGGAGGGAGGGGGGGCCTGGCACACACTGTCATTCTCACACACACACTTTCTCACAGGCACACTCGCACCCAATCTCACTCTCTCTCTGTCACACACACACACTCACTCTCTCTCTCTCTCACACAGTCACTCTCACACACACTCCGAGGAAAACCTTGCTAGCGCCCGTTTCATTTGTGTCAGAAATGGGCCTTTTTTTACTAGTAACTAATAATTTCTCCATGTAAAACTGCCTTTGCAGCTTCCCAAAAGACAGTGGCATCCTCTACCATTTCCTCATTAAAGTGTGAGTATTCCACCCATTTAGTTAATAAATACTCCCGAAAGTTCCCATCTTTGTAGAGATAGCTAGGGAAAGACCAACCCCGCTCCGCAGCCCTCTGATTCCCCAGGGTCCATGTCATCCAGACCGCAGCATGGTCTGAAATTACACATGGGCCAATTTCAGCCCCAACAGTATCCGAGAAAGCCAAGCGCGAGATCAGCAGATAATCAATCCTAGAGTGGGTGTTATGGGCTCTTGACTGATGCGTATATTCCCTATCAAGAGGATGCAAGGCCCTCCCAAACATCTATAAGATCAAGTAGGGAACAAAAATCTGGTAACCCTCTCATATTTTTTGATCCTTGCCCTGAAGGGGGGTTAGATCTATCAACCTTTGGATCCTATACCATATTAAAATCTCCCCCTAACAATGGGATTGACTCAACTTTTGTAAGAACCGACACTAATCTCTTATAAAATTTAAGATCAAGGTCATTTGGTTGCGTATATACTACCCAGTAACACCTGCTGCCGAGCCACTAATGCTGTACCAAAAATAAAGCGCCCATCCGGGTCTTTCACAATATTGGTAAGTTGCGCTACCACCCCTTTTCTGATAAGTATAGCCACTCCGCCTTTGCGACCTACTGCTGCAGAAGCAACACATTCACCCACCCACCACCTTACCAACTTGGCATGTTCAGAGTCAGACAAGTGTGTTTCCTGTAAAAGTACTATATCTGCTCTAATGCGTTGTAGGTAATGCAACATTTTTGATCTCTTTATAGGTGAATAAATGACCCCCACATTCCAGGTAACAATCTTAATCATCTCCCAGGAGATTCGTACAAATTATCAACCAGTTAAAGTTTGCATCTTCTGAAAAGGAGCCAGCCCAGCCTCTGACCCCTCCCTCTCAAACCACCTCCTTCATTCCTCTCACACACAGCAAATAGAACATATGACCAAATCTCGGTAGCCATTATCCCCACAACCCCTATCCTCAGAGCAGTCCTTCCTCCCTTTAACCCTCCCATCTCCCCATCCTCCTCTTCCACCCATCCTAATACCCTTACGTATCCCCCTTGTATCCCCCCCAAAGGAATCAGGTCACTTCTAATGCCCCTTCCCCCAACCCTTAATACTCTTGACAGATCTCACATATAAACCCTCACTTCTATCATCCCGCCTATTCATAATACTTTTACCTTCCCCCTGCTCCTTAGACCCAAGCACACATATCACTCTTCCACGCCCTATCCCATCCCAACAGTTACCCCCAATGTAAATATAAAAAAATAAACAAACCATCTCTCTTCAGCCCCGTGAGTGCAATCAAAGCTCCAAGAAGGAAGGGAGAGTACACCCTAACTGGTTCCCCAATGCAAAACAAACTTCCTTTTTCTTATTCTCCCCTTAATCAAATGTAGATACATAGGTCTTCCATCGGCAAGTCTAACTAAAGCTGCATTTAGTCTCCGGGTCCTCTCTGGAAGAACCAGACTGATCAAAGGCTCCTAAAATGCCTATGCAATTAACGCAGCTCTCAAGCCGTCAGTCCTCAGGCAAACAAATTGTAATCCCATTATATCAGACTACTACACATCTGCTCCAGTTCATCTGATAGGTTCCAACTGCTGTAGAAATTTCTGCGCCTCTTCCACTAAGGAGTAGGTATCTGTGGAGGACTGGTAAGTGATCCTCAACTTTGCAAGATACATCAGCGCAAATTAAATTTTCCGCCGCACCAGCTCAGAGCAAATAGGTGAAAACAATTTCCTTTGTGCAGCAACGCCTGACGAATAGTCCTGGAAGCATAGGATTTTCTGATTGCCACAGAAAAGCTCCTTACCACTTTGAAGAGCCTGCAGGATCGCTGTCTTATGTGCAAAGTTAAGAATCCGACATATGACCACTCGTGGTCTAACAGATTTCGCCTGTTTGAGGCCCAAGCGGTGTGCTCTTTCTATTCTCAATGGACCCAACTCTGTCGGCAGCGCCAGTTCTTTAGTTAGTCAGGCCTCCAGAAACATCGTGTTCACCTTGGTTTTCCGGCATTCCCACCAGTCGTAAGTTATTGCGTCTCAACCAGTTTTCCAGGTCTTCAAGCTTTTCAGCATATGAGTCTACCATCTTTCTAAGCTTATTTTGATCTTCTTCCATTTTCGCCATGCGATCCTCCAGGTCTCCCGTGCGCTGCTGGTAAGTTACCAAATCTTCAGCCACATTGAGCCTGCAAATTGGTGGGAAAATGTGGGATACAAATGCTAGAAATAATAATAATAACAACAATAATAACATCAGCAAATTTAGATGCGGGGCTCCGGCTAAGCTCACCGTGGGAGTTGCACAAGGTAACGGGATCGTTTTACTTTACAAATCAGAGATTTCAATGCTAGATTGGCGAGGAAGGAGCAGGAGCAAAGCGACTAGCGTCCACTCCTGTGCATAGCGTCACGTGACCCCCAATCTAACTGCCTTTTTGTATCTTCAACTAACGCTGACACATTCAACTGGTATAAAGAGGGGACCTTCAATGTTAACCTAATTCCCAAATATTTAAAAGACCCCAATGCCCATCTCAAAGGAAAATCCGATTCCCACATGTTGTCAGGAACCACCTGCGAAGCAGCGCATCAGATTTTATCAAATTAAAATGGAATCCCGCATAGTCCCCGTATTCCTGAAAAGTTTCTAAAAGCGTCTCTAGCGATTCCCGCGGATGTGTAAGATGGACCAACAAGTCATCCGCAAATTCTACCTTGAATACCTGAGACCCTAACTGAATCCCCGTAATCGAAGGATTTTCCATATCTCTTATAAGAGGGTCCAAAGCTAAAACAAAAAGAAGCGGCGAAAGAGGACAACCCTGTTGTGTTCCCTTCCTAATGGGGAAACTTGTCAATTCAAGACCATTAACTAGAATGGTTGCATGGGGGTCTGAATAGAGCGCTTGCATTGCATCGATAAACCTTCCAGAAAACCCATACCTCTCCAATACTGCAAAAAGAAGATCCCAATGCACCCTGTCAAAGGCTTTTTCAGTGTCAAAACTAACCAGCAACGATGGCAACTTCCCCTGCCAACTATATTCCAATGTAGTCAGAATCTTCCACAAATTCTTCTCCATCGACCTACCCCCTACAAATCCAACTTGGCTCTCATGTATCAACTGCAGCAACAAGCGAGCCAAACGATTAGCAAGTATGTTTGCCAACAACTTCGTGTCAAAGTTCAAAAGGGAGATGGTCCTATAGGATACGGGCTCTGTAGGATCCTTCCCCAGCTTAAGCAAAACAATAATTTGGGCTTTATTCAATGTAGGAGGCATTGTTTTATGTTCTATAAGTGTATTCAAAAACCTAGTAAGATCGGGGATAACTCCTTCTCTCATCAATTTATAAAATTCAGTACGTAAGCCATCAGGCCCCGGAGCTTTTAATAACAGGCTCCGCGCAATCACCAAGCCACCTCATCCTCCGTTATTAGCTTGTTGAGGCGCTCCATCTCCGCGGGTCTAAGACATGGAAGATTAAGATTGTCTAAGTACATCTGGCTCGCAAGTCCTGTCTCCGGCAGCGGGGCATAAAGCCCCTTGTAAAAATCCAGAAAAATATCCCGTATTGCCTCATCTGATTTGGCATACCCCCCTCCAGCTTGCTTAATAGTAAGAATCTTCCTGGGGCCTCCACGTGGCCTTACCAGACGTGCCAGCAACCTGCTCGTCTTATTCCCATGCTTGTACAACTGGTATTGATAATAAGTTTGAGATTTTACCGCCCTCCGATGTAACAATTCATTGAGAGCAGTCTGCAATTCTAATACCTGTTGCTTGTATCGGTTCTCATGGGTCCGGCCAAAGCGCTGTCGTGCCTTACAAAGCTGCTTACTAAGCCTCAAAATTTCCTTATCTCGTGAGGACCGAACAAAGTGAGCATGACTAATAATGTCTCCTCTAAGAACCGCTTTCGCCGCCTCCCAATAAAGACTAGAGTCTTCCTTATGTTCCTCATTATGTATTGCATACGACTCCCAGCAGGTTTTCAGCCTCCCTTTAAGTATCGGATCATTATACAACTCAAGAGAAAACGTCCATCGCTTGCATGGCCTAGGGGAGGACGCCATCGCCCAGTCCAAAGTAATCCGGGCATGGTCTGAAACAGTACACGGTCCAATCTCTGCCCCAATCACACCTCTAAACATCTGACAGGTCACTAATATGTAGTCAATTCGCGATTGGGTCGAGTGCTCAGGGCCGTGCCAACACGGTAACAGGGGGGCACCGACCCCTGGAGGGCGCCGCCATGGTGCTTACCCTTGCCGCTCACCTCAGCTCCGCGCCACCCTGTGGGTTTTAAATATTTTACCTCCGACGGTCACAGCAGCTGAGCAGCGTCAGTGAAAGCGCTGCCGACGTCTCCAGCCTTCCCTTCGCGCTCGTTGGTTCCCTCAGTGTCCCGCCCTTGCAAGGAAATGACATCAGAAGAAGGCGGGACACTGAGGGAACGAGCGAGCGTGAAGGGAAGGCTGGAGACATCGGCAGCGCTTTCACTGACGCTGCTCAGCTGCTGCGACCGTCGGAGGTAAAAGATTTAAAGCCCCCAGGGCACCACGGAGCTAAGGGAAGGGCAGAGAGGGACATGAATGGGAGGGCAGGGCCCAGGGAGAGGAGAAATTGCTGGAAATGGAGGGGAGGGGAGAGAGGAGAATTGCTGGATATGGATGGATGGAGGAGGGAAGGGCAGAGAGGGACAAGGATGGACAAGGATGGGAGGGAAGGGCCCAGGGAGAGAGGAGAAATTGCTGGAAATGGAGGGGAGAGGAGAGAGGAGAATTGCTGGATATGGATGGAGGAGGGAAGGGCAGAGAGGGACATGGATGGGAGGACAGGGCCCAGGGCAGTGGTGTGCTGGAACAGGCTCTAACTGGCTCTCGAGAGCCGTTTGTTTTTAAGAATTTTGGGAGCCGGTTCTCCATGACTACTTTAACAAATGGATCCCAAAATGTGGGCTTGGGCCCCTCCTGAATTTTCTTTTACTTTGCTGGCGAGAGAGAGCCCCCTGTTAACAATTTACCAGCACACCCCTGGCCCAGGGAGAGGAGAAATTGCTGCAAATGGAGGGGAGGGGAGAGAGGAGAATTGCTGGATATGGATGGAGGAGGGAAGGGCAGAGAGGGACATGGATGGGAGGGCAGGGCCCAGGGAGAGAGGAGAAAGAGGAGAATTGTTGGACATGTATGGAGAGGCGGGAAGGGAAGACAGAGGAAGGAGATGCACATGGATGGAGGGGAAGGGAGAGAGAGAGAAGAAATGCTGGGCATGGATGGAGGGGAGGGAAGAGAGAGGAAGGAGATGAGATGAGGGAAAAGGAAGAGGAGAAAAACTGCACATGGATGGAGAAAATAGGCAGAAGCTGGATCTACTGGACAGTTAAGTCTGTGGAGGACCCAGCTTTTACTTATGGATATAGAGCAGGAAATGAAGACGAAAGGAGGGAAGTAAAGAAATAAATGGAAAGGAAGCCCTGGAAATGGAGTTTAGAGGACAGATAGCAGCAGAATCAGATACTGGGCCAACATGATCAGAAAAAGAAAGTCATCAGACAACAAAGGTAGAAAAAAATCATTTTATTTTCATTTTAGCGTTTGGAATATGTCCACTTTGAGAAGTTACATCTGCTATCTTATTTTGCAATGTATAGCAATTTGTTTCTAAGAATATTGCTGACAATTCCTGTCAGTGTGGCAAGTAGTGAGCGATCATTTTCACGGTTAAAAATCATAAAAAATTATTTGCGATCAAGTATTTCGCAAGAAAGGCTTGTAAGCTTTGCCATGATTGCCATTGAGAATTATATATGTGCCCAGTTAGATATCAAAGATTTAATTACTAATTTCGTGAATATGAAAGCACGAAAAGCTAAGTGGTTGTAAACCCTCTATTTGTTGAGCATCCCACAAAGATGCACTCCATCTTTCAGCTCCTATTTCCTTTGCATCTTGTGCCACACGGGGGGGGGGGGGGGGGGGGGGGCGCCAACTGATAGTCTGCAGGGGGGCACCAGAGACCCTAGGCATGGCCCTGCGAGTGCTTACGTGATAAATGGGTAAAAGCTTTATCCGTAGGATGTAATAAGCGCCACACATCCACCAAATCCAACATCTAGCCTAGCTGTAGCAAGCCCTGATTAGATGATAAGCAGAACCCTCCCCAGGACACGATTTATCAAGCAAAGGATCCCAACCTGCATTAAAATCTCCACCAACTACCAACGCAGTATGGGGCTGTTGCACAAAGAAATTAATCACAGTTTGATAAAAGCTGCAGTCATAGGTGTTCGCAGCATACAGGTGCCAGATAAGCAGTTTCTGCCGATCTACCACCACCTCCAAGATTACATACTGCCCTTTGGGGTCCACAAGTAGTGGGTTCACCAGGGCGAACCTGCCCTTACGGAACAATACCGCTACACCCCCCTTCTTCCCCCTGCGCTTGCGCTGCCACACACTCCCCCAACCCACCAAGAGTTAAGCTTGGTGTGTTCCACTTGATTCAAGTGAGTCTCCTGCAATAGCACTATATCTACCTTTTGTCTGTTTAAGGATTGCAAAAATCTTTGAACGCTTTATAGGCGAGTTAATCCCACCAACATTCCAAGATATAATCTTCATCATCTCTCCAAATTGTGATTCCCGAATACACTCAATGTTAAAGCATATTGAACCCAGAGAGGGCAGCCCAGCGTCTGCCCCCCACCAACTCCAATCTTGCTCCAAATCTCTATCCCCTGTACCCTTCAAATGGTTACCTAGAAAAAACTTCCCCGGGTGGACTGAAATGATCCAAGATGGTGACTGAAATGGTGTGAGCGTCAGAGCTCCTGAGTACCTAAGAGGAAAAACGCCAGAGTCCCGATTCAACAGCATGGGAAAGAGGAAGGGGAAAGCGAAGGTTCTTGCCTCCCCGAGCCAAGCTGTAAACCCCGCTTTGCGCCAAACCGTCCTGGAGTCCTTTGGAGTGAGGACGCTCGGATAGCGGCTACCTGCGACTACAGAATCAGCTTCTTCGGAAGCGGATCATAGCATTGAGGGAGTCTCGCGTAGTCCTCCCTCTAACACAGCCCCCCCCCCCCGCGACCAGGAAGTGATACAGCGCCTGCAGAGGGACAGACGACCAGGGCGATTGGTGGTATGCAACTCCTGTCAGCTGAGCTAGGAGGACCCGTTGGTACCTCAACGCCGGCCAAATCAACTACGGAGGAACAAGCTTCTTCGTCTTTGGCTCGAGCTATCACCCCTGAAGGAATCTGAGTAACACAGTAATGTTAGAAACGCTCTGGGATGCCATTCAAGGTATTCACACTTCTTTACAAGCAAATGTAAATTCTCTTAAGGGAGAAGTTACTGATTTGAAACAAAAACATCAGGAAATTGCTGGAAAAGTCCAAGATTATACAGATAAGGTAACAATTTTGGAAGGAGAGGTTACCAAATTTCAAAATATTACAGCCACATTAATCAAGGAGAGACAGATTCAAACCAGCAAGTTAGAATTTCTTGAAAATCAAAGTCGTAGGAATAACTTGAGGTTCATAAACTTCCCCAAATCTCTGTTAATTTCAGCAGTGGACATGTTGAGAAAATACTTTGAAGAAGTTCTGGGAATACCAGCAGAAGGTTTTCCACCTATTGCTAGAGCCCAGTACATAACAGGAATAAAAAAAAATAATTGATGGGACAACCTCAAGGCCTACTGGACTTAAATTTGACTGAATTTCTAGAAAGCTCCTTGTAGATTGTGATTGAAAAGACTACATTATTAGTTACCTTTGCTTTAAAGATAGATAGAAATAACATTTTTCGGACTTATTTTCGTCATGCAAATGCAGGTTTTATGGGCTCAAGGATACAAATTTTTCCTGACATGGCTAGGTATACACAGAAAAGAAGAAGAGAATTCGTGTCCTATAAGACAAGAGCTCTCAACTTAGGAGTTGTTTTTCAATTAAAATTTCCTTGTAGATGTTTGATATCCCTAAATGCAAATAATTACGTTTTCTTTGATCCCTTAAAACTGTTACAATTTATTCAATCACAAGAAAGTGTTGATAAGCCTTTAGTTGTTTTCCAGTGAGAAATGCTATAAGTAGGCTAGCTGGATTAAGTTTGCTCTTCAAGTTTCAATGATAAAAGATTTTTTTTCTTTTTTTTTTTCCTTGTACTTGGATCATTGTTTAGTGGACAAAGTGTATAGAGAATAATATTTCCTTTTTATTTTAATTAGTACAATTATTTGATTTCCTGAATACTTCCATTACATTATGTTGTGAATGTAAATGTAAAAAGATATAAAGCATTAAAAAAACAAAACTTCCCCCTTTCTCTCTCCTCCCCCTCCCGTCCAGCCCTCCCCCCTCATCCCATCCCCCATTCCCCCCCCCCCCAGCATCGCAGCTCCCCTTATCAGAGCCATCACGTTCAACACCGCTCCTGTTACCCCTCTTCCCCAAGTGATACAGTTCCCCTAACATCCAAAGCAGCAGCCATATGCTTCGCACAGCACTACACCCTCAGAATAGACCCCCCCCCCTCAAACTCACCTTCCTCCTATCACCTACAGTCATACTGGATTCCCAGCACCAATTCACACTCTACACTCTTGCCTCACATTCATACATTCACCGAGCTAGTTAACCCCTTTGCATCCCAACAACCCAAACATCCAAACAGATAATTGAAAAACGTAATGTCCAAGTTACCCCTCCCAGGCAACAAAAGCGCAAGTCCTTCAAAATCTTCTCCACACGGTCAGCAACTTCCCCCAATATCCAAATGGCTTGATAGGAGAATCTTAATACAGTCAAACAAACCTGTGTGCCTGCTTCAAATTTCAATTAGCGACCCACAGCCTCTGCTTCTCCCAAACTCGCCATGAACTTCTGCACCGCTTCCACCGAGTCCAAAACACTTGTAATTCCATTGTGCGAAACCCTCAGTTTTACCGGGTATTGCAAAACGAATTTCACTTTCTTGGCAAATAATACGGAGCACACCGGAGAAAAGGCTCGATGTCTCGCCACCACCCCTGCAGACTAATCTTGAAAGCACCTTATGTGCTCCCCTTCATAGGTAAGATGTTTGCCCGACCTGGTAGCTTGCAATAGTGCTTGTTTGTGAACATAATTCACCATCTGCAATATCACCACTCGCGGTTTTACTGCCCGTTTCGGGCCCAGACGGTGAACACGTTCTATCTGCAGGGGTCCCGAGCTTGCTGGGAAATGGAGTGCCTTCCCTACCCAGCTTGACAAAACGCTCACCAAGTCCTTTTCCAAAATAGATTCGGGCAACTCCACCATGCAGATGTTGTTTCGCCTGGACCTAATTTTCAAGGTCCTCTACTTTTTCCTCCAAAGCTAGTAATTTCTGTTTTAAGGAGCCCTGCACTTCTTCCACACTCATGATTCTGTCCTCCGTCTTACTAGCACGCACTTGGAAGGCCACACAGTCTCGAGACAGCTCTGCTAGCTGTGATTGTACCTGTTCCAACTTTAAATCAATCGGTGACAGTCTACGCTCCAACAGATCTTCAACAGATCTTCCGCGGTAATCTCAGCAATCCATGCCGACGATACCGTGGGGGGCAGGCAGACTTGCTTGCAGCGCCATCTTGTCCTCTCCGCCTTTGCCGCGAAGCTTCTCTTTATGGGCACTTCTCGCAGCCATACCTGCACTTCGGCTAGCTTCACTTGCCCAATCTAGTAGTCGTGTCCGTCCCCTGAATCCTAACCGGCTGGGTGCACGGAGATTCACAAAAAACTATACGAGGAAGGCAACGGGAGCCGGAGGAGCCTGAACTAACAGCCTCTCCCAGTCATGGCGTCACATGATCCCATATGATTTATTTTGTATATAGTCATGTACACACAAACAGTAGGATACAAATAACTCTAAAGTGGGATTTTCTGGTAAGTTTATACTGGAACAGAGGCATTTTAGTTCTTAAACTGCAAAACAACAACACAATGCATATGAAGGGTGTGCAGTGTTCAAATATGTTTATAATGTATTGTTAACATGGTGATTATGTTTACTATACAATGGATTTTATGTACTTGAGTATTTACACCTTAGCATGTTGTACACACATTGTACTTCACTTTCAGCCTCTAGCAGATAGAGTAGGAAGGTAGTTCTATAACACTGCGCCTATATATCAGCACCTACATTTCTTTGTAAAATACTAGTGTAACAGGTGAAACGTGACCTCTAATTTAGGCGTGAGTACTTATGCCAACTATACAGTATCCAAGTTCCAGTGATATGCAAATAAGAGTACTCTCAAGTTACATGCATAAAATACACACCCCACCATGAACCTCCCAGACGTCACCCATGTGTATGTTCTGCAAACTCGGTGCTCTTACAGATCTGTACAAGTTACAGAATAGCAATTAGGAGATGTGTGCATATATGTGCACCTTGTGACAAGGCAAGCCCCAGAGACTCCCCAGGGAAGCAGTTGAGCCCAGAACTACGGGTCCTAGAAGTCCTTGCAAGGATGAGTGAGGACAGTAGTCCTAAAAAGATGGAATGGATTGCCAGTCCCAGCAGTGGGTGCAATGGCTCAAGGCAGGGTGAGCCTGTTACTCCCTTCCCCACTAGAGGGCAAGGGAAGGATGAAGCTCAGTTTACCTGGCTTCACCATCAGTATATAATTCCTCCCAGCTGTGAGAAGGGGAGAGCAGATTTCCTGGAGGCTCTCGGTCACCAGGGAGGAGGAGAGACGAAGGGAGAGAGAGAGATATACATAAGTACATAAGTAGTGCCATACTGGGAAAGACCAAAGGTCCATCTAGCCCAGCATCCTGTCACCGACAGTGGCCAATCCAGGTCAAGGGCACCTGGCACGCTCCCCAAACGTAAAAACATTCCAGACAAGTTATACCTAAAAATGCGGAATTTTTCCAAGTCCATTTAATAGCGGTCTATGGACTTGTCCTTTAGGAATCTATCTAACCCCTTTTTAAACTCCGTCAAGCTAACCACCCGTACCACGTTCTCCGGCAACGAATTCCAGAGTCTAATTACACGTTGGGTGAAGAAAAATTTTCTCCGATTCGTTTTAAATTTACCACACTGTAGCTTCAACTCATGCCCTCTAGTCCTAGTATTTTTGGATAGCGTGAACAGTCGCTTCACATCCACCCGATCCATTCCACTCATTATTTTATACACTTCTATCATATCTCCCCTCAGCCGTCTCTTCTCCAAGCTGAAAAGCCCTAGCCTTCTCAGCCTCTCTTCATAGGAAAGTCGTCCCATCCCCACTATCATTTTCGTCGCCCTTCGCTGTACCTTTTCCAATTCTACTATATCTTTTTTGAGATACGGAGACCAGTACTGAACACAATACTCCAGGTGCGGTCGCACCATGGAGTGATACAATGGCATTATAACATCCGCACACCTGGACTCCATACCCTTCCTAATAACACCCAACATTCTATTCGCTTTCCTAGCCGCAGCAGCACACTGAGCAGAAGGTTTCAGCGTATCATCGACGACGACACCCAGATCCCTTTCTTGATCCGTAACTCCTAACGCGGAACCTTGCAAGACGTAGCTATAATTCGGGTTCCTCTTACCCACATGCATCACTTTGCACTTGTCAACATTGAACTTCATCTGCCACTTGCACGCCCATTCTCCCAGTCTCGCAAGGTCCTCCTGTAATCGTTCACATTCCTCCTGCGACTTGACGACCCTGAATAATTTTGTGTCATCGGCGAATTTAATTACCTCACTAGTTATTCCCATCTCTAGGTCATTTATAAATACATTAAAAAGCAACGGACCCAGCACAGACCCCTGCGGGACCCCACTAACTACCCTCCTCCACTGAGAATACTGGCCACGCAATCCTACTCTCTGCTTCCTATCTTTCAACCAGTTCTTAATCCATAATAATACCCTACCTCCGATTCCATGACTCTGCAATTTCTTCAGGAGTCTTTCGTGCGGCACTTTGTCAAACGCCTTCTGAAAATCCAGATATACAATATCAACCGGCTCCCCATTGTCCACATGTTTGCTTACCCCCTCAAAAAAATGCATTAGATTGGTGAGGCAAGACTTCCCTTCACTAAATCCGTGCTGACTTTGTCTCATCAGTCCATGTTTTTGTATATGCTCTGCAATTTTATTCTTAATAATAGCCTCCACCATCTTGCCCGGCACCGACGTCAGACTCACCGGTCTATAATTTCCAGGATCTCCTCTGGAACCCTTCTTAAAAATCGGAGTAACATTGGCTACCCTCCAGTCTTCCGGTACTACACTCGATTTTAGGGACAGATTGCATATTTCTAACAGTAGCTCCGCAAGTTCATTTTTTAGTTCTATTAATACTCTGGGATGAATACCATCAGGTCCCGGTGATTTACTACTCTTCAGCTTGCTGAACTGACCCATTACATCCTCCAAGGTTACAGAGAATTTGTTTAGTTTCTCCGACTCCCCCGCTTCAAATATGGAGTATGTGCAGGAAGGAAGTAGCCTGCCACTAGAGCTGCCCAAGGGAGAGGAGCAAGCTACCATGGAGTGGGAGAATTCAAAGGTTGCCCTGCCCAGCACATGAAGGCAGTGGAGGAGGCCACACCGGGCGTGGTGCTGAGAGGTGGGAGAAACTGCCAACCCTGCTCCTTACAGGGTTCACTCTGTGCTGTGTAAAAAGCAGGTGATTTGTGGTATTGATTTGATGTGCAAAGACTGCCAATGAAGAGTTTTTCTGAAGTATTGTGCCCTATTGGAAGTATGCCGGACTCTTACTGAACCCTTCTGAAGGGGGGGGGGGGGGGGGAGAAGGGAAACTAAGGCCTAGTAAAGGGCCTGAACTCGTGAGGAGCTGAACATTTGCGGAGGGAAAGGGAAATGGGACTTGATATACTGCCTTTCTGTGGTATTTTGCAACTACATTCAAAACGGTTTACATATATACAAGTACTTATCTTGTACCTGGGGCAATGGAGGGTTAAGTGACTTGCCCACAGTCACAAGGAGCTGCAGTGGGAATCGAACCCAGTTCCCCAGGATCAAAGTCCACTGCACTAACCACTAGGCTACTCCTCCACTTCGATTTTGGGACCTGGACTGTACTGTTTTCTTTTGAAGATTATCTTACGAGGACTGTACCTTTTTCTTTTGAGGCTTACCTTACGAGGACTGTACCTTTTGTATTGAGGAATATATTATGATTTTGGTATGAAATTGCCTTGATAATAAAATACTTTGGCCCGAGTCCCAGTATCAGCAGTATTCTGTGCTGGAACCCTGGGAGCCCGCAGGCTTGCCAGCTCCACCCAAGAGGAGGAAGCGGACCCCCATTACAACCTACGCACATATATGCTAGTGTTCTAAACATTTTCACTTGTAACTGGTGTAGAAATGTTTTAAATAAATACATACAGGATGTGTATGCTCTTCACCGAGTGAAGGTGGAGTAAAAACAAAGTACTAGCCAACAAAATTATTTTTCTTAGGGGCCATTTTACTAAGCCATGGTAGGCGCTAGTGCATGCCTACTGTGCGCCAAAACAACTGCCACAAGATGTGCTAAGGCATTCCACAGTAGTGTGCTGATCAGCGCACACTAATTCTATGCTAAAAAAAACTTATTTTTTGGCACAGGAGGCGAATCTATGGGCAGAGAGTAGGCGTGCCCTTTGCTAATCGGGTAGCGTGGGTATATTGCCACGCACTGCCCAATTAGCATGAAGTAGTGTGGGATTCCTTACCGCCTACTAAATAGGAGGTAGTAAGGGCTTCCACAGTACCGGCCATGCACTAATTTGGAAATTAGCGTGTGGTCATGACAGGAAAATATTCAAATGCAGCCATTTTACCACCATGCTAAAAGTAGCCATAGCACACAGGAAACCTACATGCTACAAACAGTGCCGGCCACTTTTGAGAATGGCTTAGTAAAAGGACCCCTTAGCAATTGAAGGGGGGGCTGTTATTACACTGTGAGTAAATTTATAACAAGGCATCAGGCAGGAAAGGCAACATAGGCGCCCTTCTGCCTGTATACAAAATACCCCACGGAAAGAAAGTGCACACATTTGTACATGCTGCAAGGCAAGTGTAATTGTGTATGTATAAGCTGGAAGGAACAGGCACATATGTAAATATTTTATAAGATATGTGCCTAAGTACTAATCCTGCTCCCACACCTATTATTATCTCCAGGAATACTTATTAAATTAGCCTCTTACATGCTTACTTTGGTATAGGCATAACAGGGTCTCAATGCAAAATTTGAAAAAAGTCTTTATAAAACAAATACCATTGTGGGTAGCTAGGTGCCTTTGTAAAATGGGCTCCAAAAAGCATTCCCCATAGCACACAAATACTATCGCCCACATTTACACCTTTTTTGAAGGTGGTGTAAAATTTGTGCACGTACACATGTGTGTTTTATAAAACACATCAGAATTCTGCTCAAACTAAAACTACTAGTTCGTGTAACAAAGTAGCACTCTTTCTATGTACCTACATTTTAATGTATGAATACCCCCACTATTTTTTAAGAACCCTTTTCCATGTGCAAAGCATGCTTGATGTGTGCAAAAATGCTGTGCCTGTGCACCTACTTTACATACATACCTTCAAGCAATTTTGTAAAACCTACTTGAGCTTGTAAAATGCTGTCTACGCTCGAATCCTTCATAAAATTATCCCCATATCGGCTAAAAAATAACCTTTTACTATAAAAACATTTAAGTTTTTCATGGTTTGCAGATTCTCCCTCCTTCTTAGATGGAAGTTGAAGGGAATAAACCAGGTTTCCCAAAGCTGAATCCTTGATCACTTGCAGTTAACCCCAACATTGACAGGAATTCCCTAGAGCCTGTTCTCTTACCACAGGTCACGCTTGCAATTCCAAAGGGAGCTAAAGAATGCGTGCAGTTTACTATCATAAGGGAAAAAAATCAAATGATCTCCTACAACTCAGCGTGTCCCTATGGTGTTAATTATCCACAGAATACAATCTCTACTGGGACAGCCAACCAGCTATTGACAAAAAATTATGCCAGCAAGAAAGCCATTTCAACAGCTGCCCACCGTGCTACCTGACCAAGCTGGTTATATAATATAAAAGGCACAAGGCTCAGTCACTGATGTGACCCTCCCTGTTTATTTCATCAACATCTGAAAGTCAGAGGATGACCTACATTGCACCTATGTTCTGCACCCAAGAGCACGACATTGCCCCTTGATCTGCACACAACAGCACCTGCTAATGCACCTCAGCCCTGTCTTATAGTATATCCCCTTGCTATTCCAGTAATAAAACCTCCTAGATTTGCTTCAGTACATTGCACCTCAGCTCTGTCTTACAGTGTTCCCTATTTCAGTAATAAAGGTCAGTTATACACAGCTCAACCAATGCATCGCTGCAGAACCCTCATATATTTAGTACAGACACCAAATCCACAGATGCTCACTTACCAACCTCCCCAATGACAGACTTTATTTTGTACATTTTCTGGCATCACCAACGATGTCACGCTTCCAAAACGTGAGAGCTTTGGTTTCCAGGGCGCCTTTATGTTCCTCACCATGACTGCAAACGTTCTCCAAGTTACTTGTAGAAAGGATACTAGTCTCAATATCAGTTTCAACAGAGGACTGGAGGCAGCTGTTTCTACTATCTGCACCGTCCCAAACAGCAACTGAGCCATAGGTTAAAGGAGTTCCCTTTGAGGGCAAGGACTGTGGGTGGTGGCCATTAAGATCAGCAACAATGGAGATGGTTGGTTAACTCACAGGAGGATGGACCATTTCTTCTCAGCTACATCATCTGCTGCTAGTGAGGATGGAGAAACAGCATTTGGATCTCTGCCATTAAAAAATACCTCATGCTGGCATTCGGCAAAACCAGTTCCCAGTAGCATCCCATCAATGACATAGGGAAACTGCCTGCCTGGTATCTCAGAATGGGATTTTTGCATTCCATCCTGGTTATAAACCCTCTTATTACACACACTCTCTACTTGCGTCATACCAACTACATTTAAAATGTCATTCCCCTATCTAGTTCCTCTTCCCTGTCTGGGTTTTGTTAACAGAGAACCTTCTACTACAGCAATCAAAACTGGTTATTTAGATGGAAATCCTGCTGTTAAAAAACTTCCCAGCTATATTCCCAAGATCAGAAATTACTTAATTCACAATTGCATCATATCTGGTAATGAACTATGCTTGAAGGACTTTAGCAGTCCAGAAAGCATAAAGCATGAAAATAGCTTCATTTCCACCTAGATGCTTTGTTGGTGATCTCTTTGTGAATTGCTCTTTAACTGAAATGAGTTTCACAGTTAAATATGAGTGTCACCCACTTAAGTCTGGTCCTGAACTCATCTCCAGCAGTCTCTGTACATTTTACCTATGTTTTGATCAGGGAGGTAATATATTAAGGATTTAGACGTGCAATTCTGTTTACTCAAACTTCAAAGCACATTTTGGGATCTATTTGGAGCAAACGTGCAACTATCTCTGCAGTGGAAGGTCCAGCAACACTTTTTTTTTTTTAAACTGTAACTTTTTTTTATATCGAATAGGCTGTCAAATATAGAGTATTTACCTTTAACATACATAGAGGCTTATTTTCAAAGCACTTAGCCTCCCAAAGTTCCATAGAAACCTATGGAACTTAGCCTCCCAAAGTGCTTTGAAAATATGCCTCAGAGTAACATAGTAGATGACGGCAGAAAAAGACCTGCACCAGTCTGCCCAACAAGATAAACTCACATGTGCCATTTTTTATGTATACCTTACCTTGATTTGTACCTGTCTTTTTCAGGGCATAGACCGTATAAGTCTGCCCAGCAGTATCCCTGCCCCCCAACCACCCGCCCCGCCTCCCACCACCGGCTCTGGCACAGACCGTATAAGTCTGCCCAGCACTATCCCCACCTCCCAACCACCAGCCCTGCCTCTCACCACCGGCTAAGCTTCTGGGGATCCCTTCCTTCTGAGCAGGATTCCTTTATGTTTATCCCACATGTTTGAATTCCGTTACCGTTTTCTTCTCCACCACCTCCCGTGGGAGGGCATTCCAAGCATCCACCACTCTCTCCGTGAAAAAAATACTTCCTGACATTTTTCTTGAGTCTGCCCCCCTTCAATCTCATTTCATGTCCTCTAGTTCTACCACCTTCCCATCTCTGGAAAAGGTTCGTTTGCGGATTAATACCTTTCAAATATTTGAACGTCTGTATCATATCACCCCTGTTTCTCCTTTCCTCCAGGGTATACATGTTCAGGTCAACAAGTCTCTCCTCATACATCTTGCAACGCAAATCCCATACCATTCTCGTAGCTTTTCTTTGCACCGCTTCCATTTTTTTTAACATCCTTCGCAAGATATGGCCTCCAAAATTGAACACAATACTCCAGGTGGGGCCTCACCAACGTCTTATACAGGGGTATTAAAACCTCTTTTCTTCTGCTGGTCACACCTCTCTCTATACAGCCTAGCAATCTTCTAGCTACGGCCACCGCCTTGTCACATTGTTTCGTCGCCTTCAGGTCCTCAGATACTATCACCCCAAGATCCCTCGCCCCGTCCGTACCTATCAGACTCTCACCGCCTAACACATACGTCTCCCGTGGATTTCTACTCCCTAAGTGCATCACTTTGCATTTCTTCGCATTGAATTTTAATTGCCAAACGTTAGACCATTCTTCTAGCTTCCGCAGATCTTTTTTCATGCTTTCCACTCCCTCCGGGGTGTCCACTCTGTTGCAAATCTTGGTGTCATCCGCAAAAAGGCAAACTTTATCTTGTAAGCCTTCGGCAATGTCACTCACAAATATATTGAATAGAATTGGCCCCAGCACCGATCCCTGAGGCACTCCACTACTCACCTTTCCCTCCTCCGAGCGAACTCCATTTACCACCACCCTCTGGCATCTGCCCGTCAACCAGTTCACCACTTCGGGTCCTATCTTCAGCCCGTCTAGTTTATTCAAGAGCCTCCTATGGGGAACCGTGTCAAAAGCTTTGCTGAAATCTAAGTAGATTACATCCAAACAAAGCAACATAAACCAAAGCTTTATCACTGCCGTGCCCTGATATCACAGATACCCCAGCCATAAAGTTCTTAATTCCTGTTTTACTCATGGCAGCAGCAAACGTTTTTAAACTTATATTTCCATCCTCAACCTCTCCCCCCAGCACATAATAACCATTTGTATCTCAATAAAAACAGTTCAAACTTTTACAAATTCATTGTTTCACAATTTCACAGAGGCCCAAGTCTGCTTAAATACTTCTCCCTTCCCTTTCAGCTCCCATGTAATTTTATCATAACTCTGCAACTCATGGCAAATATCTTCTCAGTATCCTATAAACAGCCCATCTTGGGACTTCCACTGTCAGGCAATTGCCATCTTCACTGTTAAAATCAAAATGTGAGATACCGCCTGGGATAGATCTTAACAGACACTTTTTAGTATCTTCCACTCAAATCTCTCTTGACCATTGATGTACATGGATCCAAATACCCAACCAGAATTTCTTAATAAGCTGGGCACTCATGTGTTCAGAATTGCCTCATATCCCACAGTTCCTCCAGTAAAGACCTGCTTTTCCATCCCCAGCTTTGCCACCCATAGTGGGTATCCAATATAATCTATGAGACAAATTGAACTGTAGTTGCTCGTAATTAGTAATATATATATAGAGAGGAGCAAGTGTGTACCTATCTCTTGCCACTTTTCTAAAACAATATTCTGGCCCCAACCATCTCCCAAGCTGCTATATACTTATGAAGTTCCAATTTGTTTTGTATGCCCTAAAGCAGCAGTGGGCAATCTTTACACACAGAGGGCTGCATAAATGACAGTACCATCCCTAGTGGGCCACATTAAACAATGTAGGGACTAGAAATGCATAGAACCACAGACCTTCTGTGATAAATAAGGAGAAATTTAACTAAAAATGATGGAAACATGCTGCTAGAGTGGCTATTCTGAAAATATTTGTGAAATATGGTATTTACAAATATATACATAAAAATCACCAAAACTCTGGTTAATGTTTTCCGTGTATACTTCCCATGGTCTCAGGGACCACATAAAATTCAATGGTGGGCCACAGGTTACTCACCCCTGCCCTTAAGCACTGTATAATCTTGATAGCAGTTTTCCACCTTGACTTGATTTAAACAGTATAGCCTCCACTTAAGTGGGGGATTCTATGTTGGTTCTTTTTTGCATTATTTCCCAACAAGAAATCACATAGTTAAAAGAATTGATAATGTGGAATTTTCTCATTTACCAGTTCTTGAATTTGGGCATGCGATATCAGAACACTTGGTAGAACAGATCTTTGAATTTAATTAACACCTCTTGATTAATTTTCTCTTCGAGTCTTGTGAAATAAGATGTAGAGCAAGGCAAATCATGCAAGTGACGTTAGGAGTCACCGACCAAGAAAGAGATCTCGGCGTTGTTGTTGATGATACATTGAAATGCTCTGCTCAGTGTGCTGCGACAGCTAAGAAAGCAAATAGAATGTTAGGTATTAGGAAAGGAATGGAAAACAAAAATGAGGATGTTATAATGCCTTTGTATCGCTCCATGGTGCGACCGCACCTCGAATATTGTGTTCAATTCGGGTCACCGCATCTCAAAAAAGATATAGTAGAATTAGAAAAGGTGCAGAGAAGGGCAAAAAAAATGATAAAGGGGATGGGACGACTTCCCTATGAGGAAAGGCTGAAACATCTAGGGCTCTTCAGCTTGGAGAAGAGACGGTTAAGGGGAGATATGATAGAGGTCTATAAAATAATGGGTGGAGTGGAATGGGTAGACGTGAATCGTTTGTTTATTCTTTCTAAAATTACTAGGACTAGGGGGCAATGTGATGAAGCTACAAAGCAATAAATTTAATACAAATCAGAGAAAAATTTTCTTCACTCAACGTGTAATTAAACTCTGGAATTCGTTGCCAGAGAATGTGGTAAAGGTGGTTAGCTTATCGGGGTTTTAAAAAGGTCTGGACGGCTTCCTAAAAGGAAAAGTCCATAGACTACTATTAAATTGACTTGGGGAAAATCCACAGCTTATTTCTGAAATAAGCAGCATAAAATGTTTTGTACTTTTTTGGGATCTTGCCAGGTATTTGTGACCTGGATTGGCCACTGTTGGGAACAGGATGCTGGGCTTGATGGACCTTTGGTCTGTCCCAGCAGCCTCTTCACTTTCTCTCATTGCCATGCTGCCTCTTCGCTCTCTCTCCCTCTCTCCGCTTGTTGCTATCCTTCTCTATTTCTGTGCCATGCAGCTTCTTCTTACTTTCCCTCTCTGTCCCCCTTTTTGTGCAGCACTTCTTTAAAGTGCTGCACCAGAAAGTGGTCTGGTAGCACCTCTAGAGATCTGTCTGGGCATTTTTATATGTGTTTTGAGGCGTAATAGTTTGGATTTGCAGGCAAGACAGGATGCAGTCTTTGGACAAAGAGTGTGGTCTGTTGGTATGGCTGTCCCACCCCTGTGAAGGTAACTGCTATAGTACTTGCCACTCAACTGATCTGCTCTGGAGGAATGCTAACGAAGGCGACATGCGATTTTAGGTTTCTTTTCTTTTTTTTAGTTGCTCCAGAGCAGTTCAGAACCAACCCAGCGTTGTTTGTTCTGTAGACAAGTGATTTTATTACAGAAAATGGTCTACTGTGCACATGTAGATTGGCAGCAGAAATCAAAACTGAAATTGATCATGAACTGGGCACGTTTGGGAGGGGGGGGGGGGGAAGAGAGACAGACAAACAAACTGTTTTTATTCTTATTGACTTGAATCTGAGGGGCTTGAGGGGTCCAATCATCTAACTTTGTTATCAAGATACTGGTTTAAATTAAAAAATGAATGGGATAAACACACAGGAATCCTGTTTATAAGGAATCGATCCATAGAAGCTTAGCAGAAACTAGGTGGCAACACTGATAATTGCGAAGCAAAGCCAGCGCTAGGTGGACTTCTACAGTCTGTGCCCTGATCGTGGCCTGGATAGATATGGATGGGCTGCACTGGAATTTTTCCAAGGGTTTCAATGACATATTCAGAAATTTTAGAATAAGGACAGTGCTGGGCAGACCTCTATGGTCTATGCTCTGAAAATGGCATAAACAAATCAAGATTATGTATACATTTGTTATATCACCTCACACCTTTAAATAATGAGTTTATCTGCTCGGGCAAACTAGATGGACTGTACAGGTCTTTATCTGCTGTCATCTACTATGTTACTGCAGATCCAGCCCAAGCTACTTTTGCTCCAGGCCCGCCCTCCCTAACTAGCCCCAACCCAACATCCTTCACTGCCTTTTCTCCCCTGTCGCCGGCAGCACTGTGATTCACACAGGCAGCTCCGCTTCCCCCGCCGCATCCATCTGGCCCTACGTAAACAGGAAGTGCATCAGAGAGGGCTGGATAGACGCGGCAAAGGGGAGCGGAGCTGCCTGTGTGAATCGCAGCACTACCGGCAACGGGTGAAAAAAAGAATGCTGCAGGGACCGAGCAGTGGAAGACGCTGAAGCAGAAGTTCTTCAAGGAGCAGGAAGCCAAGCAGCAGAGGCGACACTCGTACCTGCCCTTTTCCCTCTTCTACGCCAAGATGCACAGCATCTGGAAGAAGGCAGGGTGGCCCCCTTACCAGGATTGGCAGGTCTCAGGTGAGAAGCAAGAGACAAGGGTGCCCAGGAAAAGATTTCATCAGGGGGACTCCACTGTCAGAAAAGTGACGAGCATCGCTTATATCCCAGGCAGGAAAACAAAACGCTTTCCTTAGATTTCCTGACACCCATATAAGGCGAAGGGATGGTATGGTTTCCTGTTAATTAATGCTTACTTAAAATCTTTTGTGAGCACTCTGTCTCAAAATTAAAATTCATGTCTCTGTAGAATTATGTATGTGGCTTTATAACCTGGAGGAGGAACTCTTTGCTAGAGAAAAGATGTCTCCTGTCTCAACTACCCTAAGCTTAAACGGGATGTGGCTATCAGTAATAAACAATCATGAAAAAGATGATTTGCATGCCAGCGGAGGGAATGTGCAGAATTTCAGGCAGGCAACACTGAACACTCCCAGACAACCGGACCCAGAGCTGCGGGAGAAAAAGCGGCAAGGATGTTGGATTGGGGCAGGATGGATTGCAGGAAGGCAGAACTAAGTGCTGGACTTGTGGGGGTGGGGGGGGGGGGAAGAACAGGGGCTGGAGGGAAGGGTTAGTGGTGCCAGACTTGTGGGAGGAAGGGGATTGGAGAGAAGGGAGAGAGCTGCTGGATGTGGGAGGAAGAGAAGGAGGGGAACGAGTTGCTGGAGGTGGGAGGAAAGGGAGGAGGGGATCTGGATGGGAGAGAGCTGCTGGACATGAGAGGGAGAGGAAGAGGGGACTGGATGGAAGGGAGAGAGCTGCTGGACAGGGGCAGAGGGGGCTGGAGGAAAGGAAGACAGCTGCTGGATTGGGAGAAAGGAGGAGGAGGAGACTGGATGGAAGAGAGCTGCTGGAAAAAGAGGAGGAGGGGATCTGGATGGAAGGGAGAGAGCTACTGGACTTCAGAGGAAGAGGGGGCTGGAGGCAAGGAAGACAGATGCTAGATTGGGAAAAAGAGGAGGAGGGGACCTGGATGGAAGGGAGAGAGCTGCTGGACCTGGGAGGAAGAGGAGGAGGGAATCTGGATGGAAGGGAGAGAGCTGTTGGACCTGGGAGGAAGAGGAGGAGGGGATCTGGATGGAAGGGAGAGAGCTGCTGGACCTGGGAGGAAGAGGAGGGGATCTGAATGGAAGGGAGAGAGCTGCTGGATGTGGGAGGAAGAGGAGGAGGGGAGAGAGCTGCTAGATGTGGGAGCAAGAGGGGGCTGGAGGGAAGGGAGAGAACTGCTGGACTGGGAGGAGAACTGGAGGGAAGGGAGAGAACTGCTGGTACAGCACAAGGAGGGAGGGAAGAGAAACAGAGATACCAGACCAAGGAGATGAAGGAAAACAGAACAAATACTAAACCTACAGCGTGAGGGAGGAAGGGAGGGTGGGGTGGGTGGGCAGGCAGGGAATCAAGCAACCAACCCAGGTGCTGGAAAGGGGAGGGAGTAAGAGGGAGAGAAGCTAGATGGGGTAGGGTCAGAGAGGGTAGAGATATATTGGTACTGGGGATGAAGAGAGGGGAGAAGCTGGACATAGGGACACAGAAAAAGGGAGATACTAAACTTGGAGGAAGTTAGAGGTACAGAGATGGAAGAAGATGAATAGTGGACATGGAAAGAGAGTAGAAATATCAAATGGACATGAGACCTTGGTGAGTGAGTTAAGAGAAGACAGAAGGATGTAGAAACCAAAGCCTGGGACCAACATGACTTGAAAAATAAAATGAGCAGACAACAAAAGGTAGAAAAAAAGGATTCTATTTTTCTATTTTGTGACTATGTCAGATTTGAAATGTACATTCTGCTAGATATGACTGGGGCCCAAGGCAGACATTTGGGAGGGGGATACAAAAGTTTACTAACAGGCTGCACCTTCTTCAGCTTCCAGCACATTTGGGGGGAGCATATGTGTGTTGGAGGACCATGGCTCAGTAGAGGATAAAGAGTGCACCCTCTTATATCTCCCCCTAGCTCTCAATGTGGCCTGCAGCCTCTGAGGCCAGCACTGCTACTCCCATTGAAGTTATTGAGAGTGAGGTAGGTGTGCGGTAGGAGTAGGGGTATGAGCACAGCATATCAGGTGGCATGTGTTTCTCTAGTGCCCATCCGTTCAACCTGTTGGCCCACCCAAATATTGCCTTCTGACTACGCCACTGGCAGATACAGAATACATGTGGCCCCAAGAGATCTAGCTTTTTGTCCATGCTGCAGTTCTTGGTGTCATAGCTGATGCTGCCATCATCCCCCACAGGCCTAATTTTAGCATGGGCTTGTCAGGAGATTCTGCCACTGAGGGTTTTTATTCAGCCCACCCAAGTCATGACCCCATTTGGTAAGCTCTGTTCTAAAGACCAACCCAGTGAGCAATTCCATGACAGTGCTATGCACTGTCATCAAGAAGATAAGTTTAATTCCTGGGCCACTAGAGACAGAGAGAAGGGAAACTCAGTTATTACACAACGGTAACACCAATGCTTTTGGAGTCATGCTAGCTAGGTTCTGGAATAAGGTCTGGTCAGTTGCTGAAGAATGTCACTGATGACTGGGCACAGTTGGGGGAGGAGGGAGAGCTATAGAGGGAGAAACCACGGGTAGCTGAGAAAGAAAGGTCCTATCACCATAGCCTAAAGGAGTTTGGTTCCCACTGACATGGAAACCCAATGGAGCAAAAAACAACTGCTGGGCCACCGCCTAAAAACCTTCTAAAAAGGTGTGTAAACTGTCACCAGGATTACTCAATTATAGGCGAGCTCAAAGCAGAGGGGCTGAAATGGTAGGTCTGAGCTCACATGTAGATTCACTGATAGAACCAGGATTAGAAATAACACAGAGAGATAAAATGACACCTTGTGGTCTCTCGTTGTCAATGGCATAGCTGGGATTAGAATCTGTATTCTAAATTCCTCTAAATCTTGGTTCAATACTGTCACCTTGACCACACCTCCTCGGTGACAAAATATACACTGGGAAAAACAAAGAATCCCCACCTCTATGTTGTAATGCTGACCTATTTCTAGATTCTGTTCTATTATGCAAGCACCATTATCTCATTTCCCAGGACCTGACACTTCTGATTCTGTCTGGTTGCAGAGCTAGGAGATTGACCACACAAAAAATAACCCCAGCAGCAGAGTCCAGTTACGGGCACACTTAAAAACCTGAGGTATGTCATTGTAGGGTATGAACTAGAGACCCCTTAGAACCACCAAAGACAAGACTGTAGCCAGTTTCCATTTTTAATTCAGTCTAGCTAGGTATGGTCAATTTGTAAACTGCAATATTCCCAGCATGAGGTTCAAGGCGGTGAACAAAACAAAGCGACTCAACAAAATGAGGAACTGCATATAGAAAAACAAATCTACAATTTATCAAATAAAAATGATTTCAATTTCTCTCTCAATTGCATATAATTAAACTCAGAGCAAATACACAAAGGAAGCGAATTCAGGTTTTTACCTGTCCACCTGGGTTCTTGAAGTGGTCTGGTAGAACTCAAGGAAAGCAAATGATCAGGTATGTATACATTTCATCTTCTCAGTTATCCTGCCAGATCTGTCTGGATATTAGGGACAAGTCTAACTTAGGTGGGAAAACCCAGAGCAACCCACAGTAACTATGCACCAAATGCCACCTGCTGCTAGGCCAGGAGATCCAGCTGTTAAAAGTTTATTTACTTAATTATAGAGGTCTCTCGTCACAAATCATCAGATGGTTCACAAACAAGTTCATACAGTAAAACCAAAATAAAAATAAAAAAGCTAAGCATATCCATCCCCAATACAAAATAAACCAAAGGATCACCTATAAATATTTAACTGATGAACAAAAGCAAGTCAGATGATGAAGTTGCCCTGCAGATCACCTCTGGGAGAAAAGATCAATAATTTCCCCAGGATGGCATCAGAAGTCTCATTGAATGGGCCTGTAGTTCCTTCTGTGCCTTACAACCACTGGTCTCATAAGCCCAAAAATATCTTCTGAAAGCAGGACAAAGAGCCAATCCACCGAATGGATAACTATTGTAATATAATATTGATTCAATGCTCTCCTTACATTCAACTGGTGTCTTCCCTAAAGATCAACAGTTCTGTTGCCTAACACTGCTAGTTATCTTTGCTCTCTGGTAAGCATCTGGACAAGGATTTCTGCAGGAGATGCATATGTACCTTTGCCAAAAGGTAGCATCTTCTAAGGCCACTGCCACTGATCTCAATACCTGCACATAGTAACACACAAGTAGTCTGGGCCTTCAGCCTCTCCTGGACTTGAGACTAGAGCTTGTTGATTTTGGCCTCTGGTAAGAATATCTTGCCTATCTTGATATCGAGGAATATTCTTGTGTATTCCAACCTATAGTGGTGGTGGTGGGGAAGGGTGCAGCAAAATTGCTTTTTGCTTTGTACACCACCTAGCCTAGACCTTTGAGTAGCTGGACCACCATAACTCCTTGCTTTCCTGCTTGTGCTTTATTGTACTGAGAACACATTGGTTCATTATAATGTGGGTCCACTCCCTGTAGAACTGTTGGAGGTACCCTCTGATTGACATCAACTAAGGATGGACCCTGAGCCCATCGCTAGGAGATCTATCTCCTGACAGTCGATCACTTTTTCTAACACCTCAAAAGCCTGCCCTCTGCACTGGCTTCTTGTTCTTTAGGAACACAGGTATCTGCCATGTCTGTAGCGTCAGGCTTCTTAGAATATTAGTTTCCCAGTTATACTACTAAGGACTCATTTGACCCTATTGTCTGGAAAACCGTGCAGTTTCTTATCTTTCAGATTTACCACAAGCTTCTGGAACTTGTCATCAAAACAGCAGCTGGCCTTGAAGGGCAGCTTGCTCATCTAGGCCTTAGAGGTAAAGTCCTCTCCCCAATGGTAGAACCAAGAATTTCTCCACACCAATACAGATATGTCTGTGGCTTTGGCTGACATTCTATATCCACCAGAAATGCTGCTACCAACCATCACGGCTACCTCCTCCAAAAGCACCTTTGCCTGCGATTGCCAAATCCTGTGTAGCAGGGTGATGTTACATAGTCACTGCATACTTCCATAAGCAGGGTCATGCTTGACACTTCAAATGCATGCCTAAGAATAGTTTCTGACTTTATATTTTTCAGGTCTCTAAGCGCTGCTGCTCCTTCCACGGAGTCCGTGTCCTTAGTGACTAGATACTGATTTTTTTTAATATATGCTACTTTTCAAACAATAGCTAGTCATCATAGCATTAAAATCCAGGCAAAGAGCAAAACACTTAACATAAGAGTAGCCATACTGGGTCACACCAATGGTCCATCTAGTCCAGTATCCTGTTCTCTATAAACAGTGGCCAAGCCAGGTCACAAGTACCTGGCAGAAACCCAAATTACTACTACTACTACTACTTATCATTTCTATAGCGCTACTAGACGTATGCATTGTGGCAACATTCCATGCTACAAATCCCAGTTGCTTCCCATGTCTGTCTCAATAGCAGACTATGGAATTTTCCTCCAGGAATTTGTCCAAACCTTTTTAAAACCCAGATACACTAACCGCTGTTAGCAGATCCTCCGGCAGAGCTCCAGATCCTAACTATTCATTGAGTGAAAAAATATTTACCCCTAATTGTTTTTAAAGTATTCCCATGCAACTTCCTTGAGTGTCCCCTAGTCTTTGTACTTGTGGAATGAGTAAAAAATTGATGTCTACTCATTCTACACCACTCAAGATTTTATAAACCTCAATCATATCTCCCCTCATTCATCTCTTTTCCAAGCTGAAGCGTTCCATCCCCTTAATCATTTTGGTTGCTCTTCTTTGAACCTTTTCTAATTCCACGATATCTTTTTTGAGATACGGCGACCAGAACTTAACACAATACTCAAGGTTCAGATGCACCATGGAGCGATACAAAGGTATTATAGTATTTTTGGTCTTAATCACCATCCCTTTCCTAATAATTCCTAGCATCCTGTTTGCTTTTTTGCCTGTCGCCACACACTGAGCAGAAGATTTCAGTGTATTATCTACAATAATACCCAGACCTTTTTCTTGAGTGCTAACCCCCCAAGGTAGACACTAGCACATCAGGACTAATGGGACTAATGGGACAAAGTCAACATAGATTTAGTGAAGCGAAGTCTTACCTCACCAATCTGCTGCATTTCTTTGAAGGGGTAAACAAACATATGGACAAAGGTGAGCCAGTTGATATTGTGTATCTAGATTTTCAGAAGGCATTTGATAAGGTCCCTCATGAAAGACTACAGAGGAAATTAGAGCGACATGGGATCGGAGGTAGTGTCTTACTGTGGATTAAAAACTTGTTGAAAGATAGGAAACAGAGAGTAGGACTAAAAGGTCAATGGAAAAGGGTAGTTAGTGGGGTCCCTCAGGGATCTGTGCTGAGACCTCTGCTTTTTAACATATTCATAAGTGACCTAGAGATGGGGGTAACTAGTGAGGTAATCAAATTTGCTGATGACACAAAGTTATTCAAAGTCGTCAAATCACGGGAAGATTGTGAAAAATTACAAGAGGACCTTACGAGACTGGGAGACTGGGGGTCTAAATGGCAGATGACGTTTAATGTGAACAAGTGCAAACTGATGCATGTGGGAAAGAGGAACCCAAACTATAGCTACGTCATGCAGGGTTCAGCGTTAGAAGTCATGGACCAAGAAAGAGATCTAGGTGTCATCGTTGATGATACGTTGAAACCTTCTGCTCAATGTGCTGCTGTGGCTAGGAAAGCAAATAGAATATTGGGTATTATTAGAAAAGGTATGGAAAACAAAAATGAGGATATTATTCTGTCATTGTATCGCTCCCTGGTGCGACCACACCTCGAGTATTGTGTGCAATTCTGGTCGCCGCACCTCAAAAAAGATATAGTGGAATTAGAAAAGGTGCAGAGAAGGACGACAAAAATGATAAAGGGGATGGGACAACTTCCCTATGAGGAAAGGCTGAAGAGGCTGGGGCTCTTCAGCTTGGAGAAAAGGCAGCGGAGGCGAGATATGATAGAGATCTATAAGATAATGAGTGGAATGGAAAGGGTCGATGTGGAGCATCTGTTTATGCTTTCCAAAAATACTAGGACAAGGGGGCATGCGATGAAGCTGCAGTGTAGTAAATTTAGAACCAATTGGAGGAAAGTTTTCTTCATTCAACACGTAGTTAGACTCTGGAATTCATTGCCGGAAAAAGTGGTTAAGGCGGTTGACTTAGCAGAATTTTAAAAAGGGTTAGACGGCATCCTGGAGGAAAAGGCAATAGAATGTTATTGAATGGACGTGGGGGAAAACGGTATTTCTGGGATGGGCGGGACTAATTGTTTGTTCTTTTGGCCGCTGTCGGAGACCAGGTGCTGGGCTCGATGGACCTTGGTCTGTCCTACCATGGTGATGCTTATGTAATCTTATGTAAAAACTATGATTCGGATTATTCTTTCCAATATGCATCACCTTGCATTTGTCCACATTAAATATCTGCCATTTGGATGCCCAGTCTTCCAATTTCCTAAGGTCTTCCTGTAATATTTCACAGTCCACACATGTTTTAACCACCTTGAATAGTTTTGTACCATCTGCAAATCTGATCACCTTACTCGTCATTCCGATTTCCATATCATTTATAAATATGTTAAATAGCACCATCCCTGCGGCACTCCACTGTTCACCTTCCTCCATTGAGAGAAATTACCATTTAACCCTATCCTCTTTTCTGTCCAATAATCAATTCCTAATCCACACCAGAACCTTGCCTCCTATCCCACGACTCTTTAATTTTCCCCAAAAGTTGAAGTCTCTCATGAGGAACTTTATCAAAATCTTTCTGAAAATCTAGATACACTACTATCAGCCAGCTCACCTTTATCCACATGTTTATTCATGCCTTCAAAGAAATGAAGCAAATTGGTGAGGTAAGACTTCCCTTGGCTGAACCCATGCTGACTCTGTCCCATTGGTGCTAGGCAAAATAAAAATATAAAAAGCAAATTTTATCAACTAATCTCCATAGCCTTTTCCACTTAGTTTTAAAAACTCTGTACCACAGCATTAACAGATAGAATCTAGCAGGCACCGCAGGATCTAGTTTAGTCTTCACGCCCACCCCTACGACAACTCTTCTTCATTTGTCAGTTATTGTAATTAGGGTAACAAGCAAGAAGTGCTCTTACAGAGTTTTAAATACATTTCATTACCATCTAAGAAGGAAACACTAAATAAATCATACAATACACTTTTATATTAGGCTAATATCCTTAATACTGTAGCAAGTTTTAAAATATTGAAAAACTCAAAAACACTAAGATGGAGTCAGTTGTCCAGCAGCGAGAGGGGTGCTATCCAATCTTTGCATTGAGTGTCACATGTATGATTATCTCCCAGTTGGTGAGATGTCATAGATGTATGCCCGATGCAAAGAGCTCCTAGCTCTCAGAGAACGTGTGCGTTCTCTTGAGGCTAGAGTAGCAGACTTGGTGGAGCTGAGGGAGAGGTACATAGAGGAGACCTACAGGGATGTTGTAGAGAAGTCCCACCTCCAGTCTGGTAGCCCCTGTGCTAACTTGGAGGAGGGAGGTCTCCTAGAAGGAGAGCATCACCCTGGTGAAGTAGGAAGTACTCCTGTAGCCAGGACCTGCCCACCAGGGGATGTCCTATCCTCTCGCACTGAGGCTATGTCTGCAAGTGCTGCCCGGGAGGGAAAGGTTAGGACAGCTGTTTTAGTTGGTGATTCAATCATGAGGCATATAGATAGCTGGGTGGCTGGTGGACATGAGGATCGCCTGGTGACTTGCCTGCCTGATGCGAAGATGGCGGACCTCATGCATCACCTAGATAGAATTTTAGATAGGGCTGGGGAGGAGCCAGCTGTCTTGGTACATGTGGGTACCAATGACACAGGAAAATGTGGGAGAGAGGTTCTGGAAGTCAAATTTAGGCTGTTAGGTAGAAAGCTCAAATCCAGATCCTCTAGGGTAGCATTTTCTGAAATGCAACCTGTTCCACGCGCAGGACCCAAGAGACAGGTAGAGCTCCAGAGTCTCAATGCGTGGATTAGATGATAGTGCAGGGAGGAAGGTTTTAGATTTGTTAGGAACTGGGCAACATTCTGGGGAAGGGGGAGCCTATTCCAAAAGGATGGGCTCCACCTTAACCAGGGTGGGACCAGGCTGCTGGCATCGGCATTTAAAAAGGAGATAGAGCAACTTTTAAACTAGAAGCGTGGGGAAGGCCGACAGTCGCACAAAAGCGCATGGCTTGGGAAAAGGTATCTTTCAAAGATATCACCAAAACAGGGAAGATAGGGTATCCCGATAGTGAGGTTGCAAAAGAGACCGTGGTAGATCAGGTCTCCTTAAAAAAAAAAATAAAAATCAGACAAAAGATTGCAAATTAATACTGTCAAGTACTAAGCATGATGTAAATAGGAACAACAAACAGTCTGAAATGTCCATATGCGAATGCCAGGAGCCTAAGAAATAAGATGGGAGAGTTAGAATATATTGCATTAAATGAAAAATTAGATATAAAAGGCATCTCTGAGACCTGGTGGAAGGAGGATAACCAGTGGGACACTGTCATACCGGGGTACAAATTATACCTTAGTGATAGGATGGATCTAATTGGTGGAGGAGTAGCATTGTATATTAAGGAGAGCCTTGAATCAAATAGATTGAAAATTCTGCAGAAAACAAAACACATCTTGAAATCCCTATGGATTGAAATTCCATGTGTAAAGGGGAAAAGGATAGTGATAGGAGTGAACTACCATCCACCTGGCCAGGATGAACAGACAGATGCAGAAATGTTAAAGGAAATTAGGGACGCAAACAAACTGGGCAACACAATAATAATGGGTAATTTCAATTACCCCGATATTGATAGGGTAAATGTAACATCGGAGCACGCTAGTGAGGTAAAATTCCTTGATGAAATCAAGGACAGCTTTATGGAGCAGCTGGTACAGGAGCAGACGAGAGAAGGAACAATTCTAGACCTAGTCCTTAGTGGAGCGCATGATCTGGTGCGGGAGGTAATGGTGCTGGGGCCGCTTGATAACAGTGATCATAGTATGATCGGATTTGATATTAGCTTTGAAGTTAAGTATACATAGGAAATCAAATACGTTATCGTTTAACTTTAAAAAAAGGAGACTATGATAAAATGAGGAGAACCTTGAAAAAAAAAAATTAAAAAAAAAAAACTTAGAGGAGCAGCTGCGAGGGTCAAAAATTTACACCAGGCATGGATGCTGTTAAAAAACACCACCCTGGAAGCCCAGGCCAAATATATTCCATGCATTAAAAAAGGAGGACGTAAGACCAAACGGCGTGGTTAAAAAGTGAGGTGAAAGAAGCTATTAGAGCTAAAAGAAAATCCTTCAGAAAATGGGAGAAGGAACCGACAAAATAATAAGAAACAGCATAAGGAATGTCAAATGCAAAGCGCTGATAAGGAAGGCTAAGAAGGACTTTGAAAAAAATATTGTGTTCGAGGCAAAAACACATAGTAAACATTTTTTTAGGTATATTAAAAGCAGGAAGCCAGCAAAAGAATCGGTTGGACCGGTAGATGACCGAGGAGTAAAAGGGGTGATCAGTGCTTTGGTCTTCACCGAGGAAGATTTGGGTGGGATATCGGTGCCAGAAATGGTATTTGAAGCTGACGAGTCGGAGAAACTTAATGAATTCTCTGTAAACCTGGAGGATGTAATGGGGCAGTTCTACAAACTGAAGAGTAGCAAATTTCCTGGACCGGATGGTATTCATCCCAGAGTACTGATAGAACTGAAAAATGAACTTGCGGAGCTATTGTTAGTAATATGTAATTTATCCTTAAAATCGAGCTTGGTACCGGAAGATTGGAGGGTGGCCAATGTAACGCCGATTTTTAAAAAAGGTTCCAAAGGAGATCCAGGAAATTATAGACTGGCGAGTCCGACGTCGGTGCTGGGCAAAATGGTAGAGACTATTAATAAGAACAAAATTACAAAGCATATTCAAAAGCATGGATTAATGAGTCAAAGTCAACATGGATTTAGTGAAGGGAAATCTTGTCTCACCAATCTACTACATTTCTTTGAAGGGGTGAACAAATATGTGGATAAAGGTGAGCCGGTTGATATTGTATATCTGGATTTCCAGAAGGCGTTTGACAAAGTACCTCATGAAAGACTCCAGAGGAAACTGGAGAGTCATGGGATAGGAGGTAGTGTTCTATTGTGGATTAAAAACTAGTTAAAAGATAGAAAACAGAGAGTAGGGTTAAATGGTCAGTATTCTCAATGGAGAAGGGTAGTTAGTGGGGTTCCCAGGGGTCTGTGCTGGGACTAGTGAGGTAATTAAAGTTGCTGACGACACAAAGTTATTCAAAGTCGTTAAATCGTGGGAGGCCTGTGAAAAATTACAAGAGGACCTTACGAGACTGGGCGTCTAAATGGCAGATGACGTTTAATGTGAGCAAGTGCAAAGTGATGCATGTGGGAAGGAGGAACCCGAATTATAGATATGTCATGCGACAAAGAAAGGGATCTAGGTGTCGTCGTTGATACGTTGAAACCTTCTGCTCAGTGTGCTGCTGCGGCAAAGAAAGCAAATAGAATGTTAGGTATTATTAGGAAAGGAATGGAAAACAAAAATGAGGATGTTATAATGCCTTTGTATCGCTCCATGGTGTGACCGCACCTCGAATATTGTGTTCAATTCTGGTCGCCACATCTCAAAAAAGATATAGTGGAATTAGAAAAGGTGCAGAGAAGGGCGACAAAAATGATAAAGGGGATGGGATGACTTTCCTATGAGGAAAGGTTAAAGCGGCTAGGGCTCTTCAGCTTGGAGAAAAGGCGGCTGAGGGGAGAAATGATAGAGGTCTATAAAATAATGAGTGGAGTTGAATGGATAGATGTGAAGCGTCTGTTTACGCTTTTCAAAAATACTAGGACTAGGGGGCATGCTATGAAGCTACAATGTAGTAAATTTAAAACGAATCGGAGAAAATTTTTCTTCACTCAATGTGTAATTAAACTCTGGAATTCATTGCCAGAGAATGTGGTAAAGGTGGTTAGCTTTTTTTTTTTAATTCTTTATTTATAAATTTTTCATTTACATACAATGACATAAATGAGGAAATATCAGAAAATACAAACAGATGAATAAAAGGAGAGAACTACTTATAGCCATTTCTGGCTTAAAATAGAAGATAAGCTTTTAAATTTTGTCCACAATCTATTTGAATCAAGATACTAGGCAATAAAATAAAGGAAAAAGGAAAAAAATAACATAGCTATAAACTAAGTTATTAACGGTTGGGTTAATGCAGAGATTCTACAGCCAACATAACAGCGTTCTCAATTAGGGAGGCAAATCCTTGGGCTTAACTGCTTCCTTCATTACAATAAATTCTAACAATTTCGAGGGAGAGAAAAATATATAATTAACCAATTCAAAAGTTACATAGCATTTACAAGGAAACTTTAACAGAAAAGTTGCACCTAAATTAATAACTCTAGATTTATACAATAGAAATTCCTTTCTCCTTTTCTGTGTGCTCCTTGCCATGTCAGGGAAAATTTGAATTTTCTGACCCAAGAAACAATCGTTTAAATGGCGAAAGTATAGCCTGAAAATATTATTTCTATCTAGTTCAAGAGCGAATGTCACTATTAAAGTTGTTCTTTCAGTGATCACTTCCAGGGAGTTCTCAAGAAATTCTGTCAAATTAAGATTTGAAGCAGCCTGAGGTTGTTGTTCTGAGGATCTCACTATTCCAGAGATATATTGGGCCCTTGTAATAGGGGGAACTCCCTCTACAGGGATTCCCAATATATCTACAAAATATTTTCTAAGCATATCAATTGATGATACTAAGGGAAATTTAGGAAAGTTCAATATCCTCGGGTTATTTTTCCTCCCGTTATTCTCCAAATACTCCATCTTTCTTTCCTGAGTTTCCTTTTCTTTTTCCAAAGTCACTGTTAAATCCTGTAATTGTTTAAACTCAGTCTCCATCTTCGACATTTTTTCATTCTGTTCTTGAACTTTTATAGATAAGCTCTGACTAGTTTGCTTCAGTTCCACAATTTTGCCATTTATGGAAGTATTCATATGAAGTAAAGTGTTCTTTACCTCCTGGATTGCGTCCCAAAGCATAGGCATCGTCACCTGAGTTGGTCTTTTCATTCCTCCACAGCTCTCTGAAGTGACTCTGTGGGAGGCAGGGAACCCGACCAGCGTTTGTCCCTGAGTTGTTGTCTCCTTCCACGGGAGTAGAGGTACTCGAGGGACCTCCTTCCACAAACAGCAATTCCAACTGTTGTGGACCCGTCGATTCTGCTACACTTCCGGGTTGTGGGGGAGCGGTGAGAGAACGAGGGCTCAGCGTCGCGCCCTCTACGCTGCGCTCTGCTCCGGACTAGAGTGAGCCTGTCGAGGTAGAAGCCTGCACGCCCAGGGTCCTGAGTCCAAAGTTTTCGAGCGTCGTTTGATGAGAAGCTGGGGGTAGCGCCTTTACAGAGGAGGTAGGTGCCGGCGTTTTTCCCTTTCTTTTCCCCATCTGAAAGTTGGGGTAAGAATTTCTCTCTCGCGAATGCTGTCAAATCTTAGGAGCTCCAGGATCCAACAACCGTTACCGGCGCCATCTTGATTCCTAAAGGTGGTTAGCTTAGCGGAGTTTAAAAAAAGATTTGGATGGCTTCCTAAAGGAAAAGTCCGTAGACCATTATTAAATGGACTTGGGGAAAATCCACTATTTCTGGGATAACCAATATAAAATGTTTTGTACTTTTTTGGGATGTTGCCAGGTATTTGTGACATGGATTGGCCACAGGATGTGGCTTGATGGACCTTTGGTCTTTCCCAGTATGGCAATAGTTATGTACTAATGAGGCATATTTTCAAAGCACTTAGCCTTCCAAAGTTCCATAGGTTTCTATGGAACTTTGGAAGGCTAAGTGCTTTGAAAATATGCCTCACTATGTACTTATAACCATGTTTGTCTATGTGTTCTGTAATTTTATTCTTTATAATAGTTTCACTATTTTGCCCAGCACCGATGTCAGGCTTACCAGTCTATAATTTCCCGGATCACCCCTAGAACCCTTTTTAAAAATCGGCATCACATTGGCCACCCTCTAGTCTTCAGGTACTTCGGACGATATTAACGACAGGTTACATATTACTAACAGCAGATCAGCAATTTTATGCTTGAGTTCTTTGAGTACCCTTGGGTGTATGCCATCTGGTCCAGGTGATTTACTACTCTTTAATTTGTCAATTTGGCTCGGTACATCTTCCAGGTTCACTGAGATTTCTTTCAGTTCCTCTGCATCATCTCCCTTGAAAACCATTTCCGGAACAGGCAGATCTCTTACATCTTCTTCTTTCATAAAGACAGAAGCAAAGAATTAATTCATTCATTCAGTTTCTCCGCTATGTCCTTGTCCTCCCTGAGCACCCCTTTTGCTCCTTCATGATCTAAAGGTCCATGGATTCCCTCACGGGCTTTCTGCTTCTGATATACCTGAAAAAGTTGTTACTGTGAGTTTTTGCGGCAACTTTCTCTTCATATTCTCTTTTAGCCTTCTTTATTAATGCTTTGCATTTGACTTCCCATTGCTTATGTTGCTTCTTATTTTCTTCATTTGGGTCCTTTTTCCATTCTTTGATGTACAATTTTTTGGCTGCAATGGCCTCTTATACTTCACCTTTTAACCATGCTGGCTGGCAGAGGAGGAAATGCATTTTGGGCCTAGTATTCTATGCTCCTAACTTAGGCCCTTTTACTAAAGCTTAGCATGTCCTCATGGACATTTGCATGCACTAAATGTCACATGGTATAAATAGGATGAACAGAATTTACCACATGCTAATAATGTCCATTAACATGCACTAAGTTTTAGTAAAAGAGCCCCTTTGAGAGTAGTGTCTCTAAACTGGCTCCCTCTGAAAATTTAATAGGGCTGAGTGCCTAAACTTATACTCAAATATTTCACTGAACTCCTAAATTTAGAAGTGGGTGGCAACAGGAGCAGATTTAGAGGAGAATAGCTAACTCAGTCCTGACTTACAGTGCTAGGCTCAAATCTAAACAAATGTATGGCAGGCCTAAAATTATCAGCATAGGGGACAATATTCAGCCCACAGCGGTCATTAGTTTTAAAACAGCAGACTGAAAGACTCAGGTATTCCATGCTGGGCCATGTACAGGCACCAGTATTGAATATCCAGGTCTTTGTGGACCTGAAGTTATGAAGATGCCAGCCAATATTCAGTGCTAGTACCCACATACCTGAGCAAAGATAGGACTACTTATGTAATCCTATCTGGCATTGAACACCCACCCATACATCTTCTCGTTTTGCCCAGCACTAACTAGACAGTGCCACAGATGTCACACCATATTTTCAGTGACACTGTGGTTAAGTGCTGCTGAAATCTAGGGATGGCCCACTCAGTGTCATTTAAGTCAAGCCACAGAAATGCCAAGGGTGGCCCATTCCAATGCTGGAGATTTACCACCACAATGCTGGTTACTGAAAGCCAATGAGTGAGGTTTTTCTCACTGGCCCCAGCCATGTCTAAAACCAGTTCTGACAGAAGCACATTCCAAAAATAGAAAATAAAAAAAAACTTTCTACCTTTGTCATCTGATCATTGTTTTTCTAATGGTCCCAGTCTCTGGTTTCTGCTTTCCTCTTATCTTATCTTGCCAGAGTCTTCTTGTCTATTTGGTACTTCTTTTCTCTCCATGTCCACCATCCATCATCCCTGTCTATCCTACCCAGCATCACCCCTTTGTCCTCCTTGCCCCTATCTTCTTCCCACCATACTGAACATCTCCCATCTGAGTCCCTACTCTTGCCCTATCCAACATAACTTTTCTGTGCCCCATGCCCCCCCCCCTTATGTGCCAGCATCTCTCCTCTTTCCTCCTTCACTCCTGTCTTCTCCATCCCAAGCCAGCATCTCTCCCCTCCCAGGGGTCCAGCAAGTGCTCCTCTCTCTTTCCTTGCTCCTCTTCTGTCTCCACTTTGCAGGTCCAGCACCTCTCCTTCCTTTGTGGAAGAATAGCCTAGTGGTTAATGCAGCAAACTTTGATCCTGGGAAACTGGGTTTGATTTCCACTGCAGCTCCTTGTGACTCTCGGCAAGTCACTTAACCCTCCATTGACCTAGGTAGAAATAAGTACCTGTATATGCAATGTAAACTGCTTCGAATATAGTTGTAAACCACGGAAAGGCGGTATATCAAGTCCCATTCCTCCTTTTCTTTCCTCGACAATCCTGGCATCTCTTTCTCCCCCCCCCCCCCCCCATTCACCACCACCTTGGCATTTCCTCCATGTATCTCTTTCTCCCCCCCCCCCCCCCCCATCACAATTTTGGCATCTGTTCCTTTTTCTCCCTCCTCCCACCACCACGATTTTGGCAGCCATTCCTTTCTCCTCCCCCAACTCTTTCCTTTTTCTTCCATCCATGTGAAAACATTTCCTCCTTTACTTTACTTTCTATCCAAATGCAGCTTTTCCACTCTTACTCTTGCGTGCCTGGCTACCTCTGTTGGTCCATCTATCCCCCTCTCATTCCTCCATCCCCTCATAGGCCAGCTTCTCCCCTTCTCCCCAGTACCCCTCATAGGCCAGCATCTCCCCCTCTCCCCAGTACTCCTTATAGGCCAGCATCTCCTCTCCCCTCCACAGGTCCAATATGTTCCCTGTCCCCTCCTATCCCCTCCCCCCCCCCCCCCCCCCCGGCTAGTTCTGCATCTTTCCTGCCCTCTCCCTGGTGGATCCAGTGCCTCTGCCTCTCCATCGCTTTCCATTCAACCATCTCCCACTGGTCCAGCACTTCTTCCTTTTCATTTCATTCCACCCCCCCTCCCCTCAGGATGAATCCAGCACCTCTTTTGCCCCTGTGGTCTTTTAAAACCTGTTTTGGTGGCAACAGCAACAAACACACATTTCCCTCTCTGGCATGTCCTGCCATTTGTAAACAGGACGTTAACACAGGGGTGGGACGCATCAGAGAGATGGATTCTGGGCAGGCCACGGGCAGCATGTGTATATTGCTGCTGCCACCAAAACAGGTTTTAAAAGACCAAAAAGGAGGGGAGGGGGGGGAGATTTGCTGGATTCACCCCGAGGGGAGGGTGGATAGTCATGATGTTGGATTCAGGGAAGGAGTGTCATGAAGGGGAGAAAGATGCCGCTGCAAAAGGTAGGGGGGGTGAGGAAACCAATGCATCAGATCAGGCCCTTAAGCATGTGAGCTGAAGGGGCCTGATTGCGTGTGTCACATACCAAATGCGTGCAACTTGGCTTGTCTGACTCCATAACTTTTAAGCTCATAAATTAAGATGAATTTTTTTTTTATCTGAAAACAATCTAGATCGGGCATATTGGCGGCTTCCTGCCAACTGGCATCACTTAAATTTAGTTTAGCATCACTGCCAATATATTTTATTTATTTTTATTACATTTGTACCCCGCGCTTTTCCCACTCATGGCAGGCTCTATGCGGCGGGCAATGGAGGGTTAAGTGACTTGCCCAGAATCACAAGGAGCTGCCTGTGCCGGGAATCGAACTCAGTTCCTCAGTTCCCCAGGACCAAAGTCCACCACCCTAATCACTAGGCCCCCTCGCAGGCTCACCTTATTTCTGGCGGTCAGCTTCTGAGCTGACTTCTGTCTGTTCTTCCTGAGTTAGTTCTGTCTCTGTGTGCTGGCTGCTTCCAGCATGGCTCTGATTACTCCACTATATTGCACCCGCATGTGTTAAGCCTCTCTGTGCTTCAGTATGCTTTCTGCCTGTGTTCTGGTTTGTGTTCCTCTTGCCCTCTGGTGGCCAGACCTGGTGGCTGCATTGGATGGTCTGTGTGCTGTTTCCCATTCCAGACTTCAGCCCAGTCCAGTCCGGATCTTCCGGCTTGCCAGATTTGCTTGGCTTGTTTGAGCCTGCACAGCACCCGTAGCTGCCTTGTGATTGCTGCAGCTGAGTCTCAGCTGCTGCTGGGCTTATTAGCCATTTGGAAACTCTCTGCTTTGCCTTTGCATCGCCTAAGGCCCTGGTATGTTGGGGTGCTTGTGCACTTCTGCCTAGTCCAGTTTATAGTCTGTAATTCTTGCCTGATTCTAGTTTAGTCTTTGGGTAGCTTCTTGTTCAGTATTGCTTGTTTCACAGTCTTGTTTCTTGTTTGTATGTCTTTGTCTAGTTCTTGGTTGCCTGTGTTTCTTGTTCAGTGGCTGCCTGGCAGCTTTCAGTGCTGTCTCCTGTCTATCAGTGTTGGTTCCCTGTTTCAGTGGCTTCTTGCAGCTTTCAGTTCTGTCTCTTGTCTGTCTGAGAGTCCTAATCTAGTATTCTGCCTAGCCTCCCTGTGTATTCCAGTCCCTGTGTGTATCCTGCTGGTATCCAGTTCCGGCCCTGCCCGACAAGTCCTGCCGGCCACCTGCACCCAGAGGCTCAACTCCTGGGGAAGGGTGGCCAGGTGCAGGTGAAGTCTAGCCATCCTTGTCAGAGTTCTGTCTTATCCCTGTATGGGGTGGTTTTGCCTGCCACTGTCGCTCCTTGGCAGTGGCCCAAGGGCTCACGATCCTGGTTCCTGCTTTTGGAAAGCGTGACAGGAGTTTAGTCGTGACGTAAAAAAAAAAAAAGGACAGACAAGTATAGACTTTTAAAAAAAATCTTTTTACACATATGATATATATGTTTTAAATATTAGTATCCCTTGTCTTTATATTGACAGCTCTCAAGTCTTTTGCTTTAGCAGCATCCACTGATCATCCACCATGGTTTCCTATATGGACTACATTTTATGTCTGGTGACAAGATTTTTCTGTGTGACTCAGCATATATTGAATTGAGTTTCATATGGATTTAAACTTGGTGGGAGCATTGACATTTTTTTTCTATTTGACTTTTTTTTCTTTTTGCTATTCAATTGTTTATATTTTGATGGCGTTGTATTTTTTGGAGTATCTGTGTGTATATTGATTTACTTTTCCCTTAAGTACATCGTGAGAGTTTTAATATTTTGTTATTCTTTTCAGAAAATGTGATATATTTAACATTCTTTCCTGTCTCATTTCAGCATATTTGGTTCTCTATTTTTTCCAATTACTTTTTATGTCTATTGTGCCTAGTTTTTAGCATACGTCTGTGGTATCTTCCTGCACCTACTTTACCTTGAGGTTTTCACACCAAGGTTAGTTCATATAGTACTTTCATGCCTTGTTTATTTAATATACCTCTTTTTTTAAATCTCATTTATTATTTCTTTATTATTTAGTATTCCTATATGGATTCTTTACTTTTAGGGCCCTGCTTACTAAGGTGCGTTACAGCACGCCTACACTTTGCATGCACGTTAACCATGTAGGTGCCTATAGGAATATTGTAGGCACATTGTAGGCACCTACATGGTTAACGCACCTATAACACTGCTTAGTAAATAGGGCCCTTAATATTACATTTTTGATAATTTCTATTAAAAATTGAATAGTGTGTTGGTTATTACATTTCATTTATTGCAGTACCAGTTATTTTTAATACATAATTGACATCCCATATAATAAAACACACCTCCAACATTCTGAAGCCGAGAAAGTGAAGCCTTCAAGCCTTGAAGCGTTCCTGCAACGTTCCGGAACTACATGTCGTCAATTGAGGAGATGGAGCCTTACAGAGCGCATGAATGCTTCAAGGTTAGAAGGCTTCACACTTTCTCACACACACACACACACACACTCACTCTCTGTCTCTCACATACACTCTCTCACACACAGACTCTCTCTCTCTCTCTGACGCAAACACACACACTGTGTGTGTGTGTGTCTCTCTCTCTCACACACTCTCTCTCTCAAACATACACACTCCGAGGAAAGGGGGGCATGGAACACGCTGGAGAAGAGAGGGAGGGGGACGTGGAACTCGGAGGGAAGGGGGGGGCCAAGAACTCGGAGGGGAGGAAAGAGAGGGAGGGAGGGGGCCTGGAACTCGGAGGGGAGGAGAGGGACGGAGGGAGTCATGGAACTCGGAGCCCCATACACACACACTCACTGTCTCTCACATACACTCTCTCTCACACACACACAGTCTCTCACTCACATACACACACACAGTCTGTCTCACACACTCTCTCTGACATATATATTATTATATAGTAATTTGAAAATAACTATATAATAATATGAGAATATTAAAATATTAAATGCAATGTTAAAATATTAAATGCTTTAGGTGTTTATATAGGCTTATATATGTATGCTTGATGAGTCTAAATATTAATCTTTGGTTTTATTCATTATATGTTAAAAAAATTTTAAAAATATATTATTTCTGTGTTTTGTATTCTATGTAGACCCCTGACGCAGGTGCTAGTCACCGAAACACGGCCCGTGTCGGGTCTTTTTGTCAAGGCTCATTCATTAAAGAACTGTGTTCCATTTTTAAAGGCCCGTGGTGCTGTTTTTTTTGTTTGGATTTTAGTTTGTACTTCGTTCCCTCTCTTTTGTTATATTTGATACAGAGCTTGCATCATTTGGGCAACTGTGCTCTGTATTCCTGCAACCTGCGCAGTGTATCATGATGCTCTGTTCAGAAGCACTGATTACTCTTTATTCTTTCCAACCGAACAGAAGTTGGAAAGAATTATACATAAAGGATCAAAACGTCTGTCTGGGGGCAAAATAATTATTTGAAAATTTAACAGAATGGGTTCAAATTTGGTATGTGTGAAATAAAATGGAGAGAAGGCATATGAGGTTTGAAAGTGGGCCAGATCAGACTGGGGGGTTCCAGAGAAATACACCGCCTATAAGATTTCCTCTCCTACAGAAATGCACTGGGCAATTTAAGCTTCTATTTTTATTTATTAGGATTTATTTACTGCCTTTTTGAGGAATTCACTCAAGGCGGAGTACAGTAAGAATAGATCAAACATGAGCAATAGACAATTACAGCAGTAAAAATATTCAAAAACAATTCGAAGTATGGCATGGTATACTATTTACAATGTCAACACAATACGTAATAGAACATTATAGGTGATAGCGAAGGGTAAAGCAAAGATGTAACATATAGAAGGGTAAGAAAGTAGGAAGAGTTAGAAAGTAAGGTGATTGATTTAAAGAAAGTTGCACATGAGGTCAGAGAAATGGTTAAATGTTATCTTAGCTAGAGTAGGAGTGGCTCTACAGCATAGAAACATATACACAGTGAACTCAAAGTTGGGAATTCATTCTTTCAAACACCTACCACCCCAGAAACAGAGAATAGGGGAAGGGGACTAGTGGTTTTAAGGGAGGGAAGATAAGCAGCTCTGTCTTGGTTATGTTCTGTTTCAAATGGTGTTGGGACATCCAGGCAATGTCTGACAAGCAGACTGACGAGTCTCAGTGGCGTACCAAGGGGGGGGGCGGTGGGGGCGGTCCGCCCCGGGTGCACACCACTGGGGGGGTGCCGCGCGCCTGTCAGCTCTTCGTTTTCATGCTCCCTTTGCCCCGGAACAGGTTACTTCCTGTTCCGGGGCAGAGGGAGCATGAAAACGAAGAGCTGGCAGGCGCGCGGCACCCCCCCCCCCCCCCCCAGTGGCGTGCACCCAGGGGGCGGGGCGCATCAGCGATCCGCCCCGGGTGTCAGCCCCCCTAGGAACGCCACTGACGAGTCTAGATATTTGGTGAAACTTCTGAAGTAGAAAGGCAGACCTGGGAGTCATCAGCATAAAGATGATACTGAAAGCCATGGGAGGAGATCAGAGCACTAACAGAACAAGTACAGAGGGAAGAGAAGTCAGCCTCTGAAGGCAGCAGCAGGTATGAACAGACACCTGGCAGATGAAGCCAACTCAATTCCAAAACAAAATTGTCAAACTTCCAACAGAAAATGAGCCATGAAGGCTCAATGCTTACAAGAGAGGCTTCCAGTGATGTGACAGTCAATATAAAAACTAGGAAACAAGAATAATTTACACCAAGTCATGCATGAAACCCATTAATCTGAACATCGGCAGCAGTGCCAATCTTTCAATTTCACTTAAAGCAGAGCCTTCTCTGGTTATCGCACAGGGAAGGAGTGAGTCTCCAGGCACTGACTATTAATAACTTCAACAGTGAGGATGAGAATGGTTTGTGCCTTGCTCTTTCCCTGTGTAACTAAATAATACTGGCTCCTGGACTATCAGGCAAGAGCAAAGTGACCTGACCCTGAAAGTAAATTGCAATGAAACCTGAAGACCCTACTTCCAATCTCTCTTTTAAGCCACAGCCACATGTGATGTACAAATCCCTCTCACTTTTTTCTTTTTTTGGGGGGGGGCAGATACCATAATACTGTCCAACAAACCAACACAGTCCACACTGTTTATCTTAATTTTATGTCCCTCCTTTTTATCAATTATTGGGCATTAGCTACTTTTAGGATTAACATAAGGCCTTGATTGTAACTTAGAACTCCTTATGTAGCCTCCCAAATTTGTACCTTATCTTTACATTTTATAGCAGAAAAACTCATCCATACAATCAGAACAAATGATTCTCCTCCCAGCTTAATATACCAAGAAAATGAAAGTAAGAGCCAAGTAAAATCAAATGCCTGCAGTGTTCCTGCCCAAAAGGTCTCCTCATAGCATTTCTCCAGATTCCCTCTATCTTCTCTCCCAGCACAGGCATAAATTCTATAAAAGGGCACCCAAATTTCCACAAAAAGGCCTCTTTTACTTGTGCCACACTAAAGCTTTTCCATATTCTGAACCTCCCAAGCCAAATGAGAAAGGAGGAATAATGTGTTTACATGCTGAAGCCAAGTTTTGCTTCATAGCATTGACACAGGATCTGAAACTAAGAGGAACTGGTAAATGGTACAGAAAGATTTCTGGATCCCAAGGAATTTTTCACCATATATGTAACTTTATTCTATATTGGCGTCCATATATGCACCATAATACTCATCTCATCACTTCTCCAATATTTCTTAGACTCTCCAGGATAGCACCTCAAGTGTCCATGCACATACCAGCATTATCCTGTACATGAACAGCTCCTGAAGACCCGGAAGAGCCGCTATTCTCTCGTGTGATTCAACTCTGGGATTCTTTGCCAGAGAATGTAGTCAAAGCAGTTAGCTTAGCGGGGTTTTAAAAAGGTTTGGCCAGCTTTCTAAAAGAAAAGTCCATAAGCCACGATAAAGATGGACTTGGGGAAAATCTACTACTTGTTTCTAGGATACACAGAATAAAACATATTGTACTGTTTTGGGATCTTGCCACGTGCTTGTAACATGGATTGGCCACTGTTGGAAACAGGGTACTGGGCTTGATGTACCTTCCGACTGTCCCAGTATGGCAATACTTATGTTCTTATTGCTCTGTAAAATTACAATTTAGCTCCTGTTCCTAATGTCACTTATGCCACTTTCCATCTGGACCACTATCCCTCAAATATCCCTTAATACACCTTAAGTTTACCTTGTGAGCTGTGAGCTACGCTGGGCATTTTCAGACTTGGTTTGATTGGTAACTGAGGTTACCTGTGTCCTGCCCTTAATATCTTCCTGATAAACTATTGACACTCCTTTATTCTATTTCAGACCCTTTTTATTCTATCCTATTAACACACACACATAAAAAAAAAACAGTCCTTTCACTTGCAGAGGGTCTGATTTCTATAAGTTCCTTATCTGTCTCCATCCTATTGCCTATATTGCACTGTGAGTTTATATTTTTATGCTGGTATTGTCTTAAAGGGATTTTATAGAACTGTGTTTTGAACATCTGAGCTAGTGATTTCATCTTTTTATGCTGGAATTGTCTTAAAGGTGTTTTCATTGGAACTGTGTTTTAACTTGTGCCAAGTGTTTTAAACCTGTGACTTAATCCAATCAATCTGGTTGCATAGAAGAGGAGTGGCCTAGTGGTTAGGGTGGTGGACTTTGGTCCTGAGGAACTGAGTTCGATTCCCACTTCAGGCACAGGCAGCTCCTTGTGACTCTGGGCAAGTCACTTAACCCTCCATTGCCCCAGGTACAAATAAGTACCTGTATACAATATGTAAGCTGCATCGAGCCTGCCATGAGTGGGAAAGCACGGGGTACAAATGAACAAAAAAAAAAATCTGGTGTCTGTTTTAAAGGTGCATTCTTTAGAATTGTGTATTGAATCTACACTGCTAGAGACTTAGGCCAAGAAGCATTAAAGACTCGTTAAAGCCTTTTCCTTACCGATTCCATTAGTGAATCGGTAAGGAACAGGCATGCATCGAGGAATAGGAATGCAAATGAGCTGCTCGTTGTAGCTCACTTGCATTCTCTATTCCATCGTTAAACAGTCGGCCAGTCAAGCATGCGCAGAGCAGCCAAACGTTATGCTGGCTGCTCTGCGCATGCAAAGGACGTCCTTTATGGACGTCCTTCACTATATATTTAAAAAAAAAAAAAAAAAGATGACCTGTGCCTATGGACGTCCTTTATGGACGTCCTTTGCCCCCCTCCGAGATCGCCGCCGCTTCCTTCCCCCCTGCATTGAAATGACAGCTTGCCGCAGCCCCAGCCTCCCCGCCATCCTCCGCACCCCCCGAGGCCCCGCCTTAGGTCGTCACCGCTGCCGCTCCCCCTCCACCGGGCCCTCACAGCGCCTCTCACCTCCATGTGAAGGAGCTGCAACAAGCAACAGCTGATTGCTTCCCTTCGGACTTCCCTCCTTTCCTCCCTGGCCCACCCTCGCCTGACGTAAGTTACTTACATCAGACGAGGGCGGGCCAGAGAGAAAAGGAGGGAAGTCCGGAAGGAGGCAATCAGCTGTTGGCTGAGGCAGCGCCTTCACACGGAGGTGAGAGGCACTATGAGGGCCCGGCCCGGTGGCAGACGGCGGGTGGAGGGGGGGAGCGGCAGCAGTGACAACCTCATGGTGGGGGGGGGGGCGCGGAGGATGGCAGGGAGGCCGGGGCTGCGGGAAGCTATCATTTCAATGCAGGGGGGAGGGGGGCAAAGGATGTCCATAGGCACAGCTCTTTTTTATAGTGAGGGACATCCATAGGCACAGCTCGTCTTTTTTTATATATGTAGTGAAGGACGTCCATAAAGAGCGTCCATAGGCACAGCTCATCTTTTATATATATATATATATATATATATATATATATATATATATATAGTGAAGGACGTCCATAAAGGACGTCCCTGACGAGCACTTTTTTCCCCCGATTTTTTTTTTTTTTGTAATAGACGTTTTTCAATCCCACGCAGTCCCAACGACAGGTACAGACCTCTCGTTAGATTTTCCAGCGTTAAGGCAATTGGAAAAGGTTAGTGCATCTCATTACAATAGGGTTTCTACACAATTTGCTCATCTGCATTCCGTTTTCGTTAGCTGCTACTGTTGTCGGAAAAAGGCTCGAAGCCTTTAGTGCATGCCTGGGTTTACTACTTGCTCGTTAATGGCTCATTAATGGCTCGTTAAGTTTAGTGCATCTGGCCCTTCATTCAATCAATTTGGTTACATAGCATCTGGTGACTCATAGCTCTGGAGGAGGGGCAATTTCTATAGAGCTGTGTGGTAAAACTTAAGTTTACCTTGTGAGCTGTGAGCTATACTGGGCATTTTCAGACTTGGTTTGATTGGTAACTGAGGTTACCTGTGTCCCAGTGGCGTAGCAAGGGCGGGGCGGTGGGGGCGGTCCGCCCCAGGTGTCAGCGGGTGAGGGGGTTCTCTGCTCCCGCTGCTCCCAGCCTGCAACCCTACCTTTACAAAAACTTTTGTGAAGTGTCATTGCAGGCAGCGCCACGCGTCTTCCCTGCTTGTCAAAGAAGTAAATCTCTTCTCGTCAATGTCGGGTCTCACTGTGTCCCGCCCTCCTCTGAGTTAATTTCCTATTTCCGCGAGGGCGGGACACAGTGAGGCCCGACGAGGAGGAGAAGAGATTTACTTCTTTTACAAGCAGGGCAGACGCGAGGCGCTGCCTGCAACGATGCTGCACAAATTTTTTTTTAAAGGTAGGGTGGTGGCAGGAGAGTTGGGTCGGGGTGGGGAGGGGGGTTCTCAGATGGGAGGAGGGGTGTTGTGGGGGTTCTCAGATGGGAGAAGGACTGGAGTGGGGAGGGGGTTCTCAGATGGGGAGGGAAGGGGGTTCTCAGATGGGAGAAGGACTGGAGTGGGGAGGGGTGTTGTGGGGCGTTCTCAGATGGGAGAAGGGGGTGGGGGCTCTCAAATGGGAGAAGGGGGCTGGAACTGGGGTCTGAGAAGGGATCAAGAGGGAAAATGCGGCATGCCTGGGTCAGGTGGGAGAATGGGTTGGGCTGAAAAGGGGGGCCCCTAATGCAAGGCATTTGGATGAAGGGGGATGGAACTGGGGGCTGAAAAGGAGACAGGGAGAAGTGGCTGGGGCTGAAGCTCGGGACTGGTGAGAGAAAAGGGCTGGGGTTGAAACTGGGGGCTGAAAAGGGGACAGGGAGCAGTGGCTGGGGGCTGAAAAAAAGGGGCAGAGAGGGGACAGATCCTGGATGGATGGGAGAGGGAGAGCAAATGGTGGATTGAAGGGGCAGAGAGAAAGGGCAGATAGTGGATGGAAGGGATAGAAAGGGCAGACAGTGAATGGAAGGGGCAGAGATAGAGGGCAGATGTAGATGGAAGGAGCAGGGAGAGAGGGCAGATGTAGATGGAAGGAGCAGGGAGAGAGGGCAGACATTGGATGGAGGGGACAGCAGAGAGGGCAGACACTGGATGGCAGAGAGAGAACAAAGATGCTGGATGGAAGGAAGACAGTGAAAAGAAGATGAGGAAAGCAGAAACCAGAGACAACAAACTGTAAATAAAATATATATTTTTATTTTTTTGCTTTAGGATAAAGTAGTATTGTAGCTGTGTTAATACATGTTTATAACAGAACATGTAAACAAGGTAATCTTTTTACTGGACTAATTTTAATACATTTTGGCTAACTTTCGGAGAACAAAACCCCCTTCCTCAGGTCAGCATAGGATACTGTAACAGCACTATACTGTATTGACCTGAGGAAGGATGTTTTGGCCTCTGAAAGCTAAATGTACTAGCCTTTGAGCCCGTAAAAATGGGCTATTATAGGAAGGGGGGGTTGAAAGCCCCCCCCCTCCAAATTGGCCCCCCCCCCCCCCCGGAGCCATCGCCGTCACCACCCACCTTCCACCCGGCCGGGCCCCTCCGCTATTGAAACAGCGAAGGTCCGGGAACACAGCACTGAGCTCTGCTGAGCAGCCGACGTCGGTCTTCCTTGTTCTTCTCTGCCTGTCCCGCCCTCGTGTGATGTAACGTCGTCGAGGGCGGGACACAGGCAGAGAGAAGAAGGAAGGCCGACGTCGGCTGCTCAGCAGAGCTCAGTGCTGCGTTCCCGGACCCTCGCTGTTTCAGTAGCGGAGCGAGGGCCCGACCGGGTGGAGGGTGGGTGGCGGCAACTCCAGGTGTGGGGAGCGTTAGCGACGGCGGTGTCCCTCCCTTGCAAATGCGCAGTACAGACCCTCTCTGTTCCGCCCCCGTCATCACGTATTGATGCGGGGGCGGGGCAGAGAAGGTCTCTACTGCGCATTTGCGAGTGAGTACGACACTCGCCTTTTATATATATTGATTAGTCCAATAAAATGGTATTATTTTATTTTCTATATTTGTTTTATTTCTATTTGTTAATTTGTAAAGTGGTGATTAGTACTTGTTAGTTTTTTTCAAATTTACATCTGCTGTCTTTATATTTTGCACAATACTAGGGGACATTTTCTGTTTCTGTGGTGTTGCATTGTATGCAGAGTCTGGCATCTTGGGGGTTCAGTTTAATTTTTGTCTAAATAGAAAGTTTATTATTACTTATTCTATAGTGGATTAGGGTGTATCTGTGTTTGTGAAAAAGACATGGCTTTCAGTTGGCATTGACTGTGCAGGATCGCCGATCTGTATTATTCTGCCTGGTTTCATTTTACAATAGGTGAATTGATGGTCTAGTGTTCACTGTAGTGTTTAAGATGCTTTCCTTTTCTTTGTGTGACTCGTAGAAATTACTGCTTATGGTATGGTAGAATTGCTCTATAGGTCCTGAGTGATTTGAATTCTCGGCATGCCTAGTACTAGATTTTGGAGGGGGGTGTTAAAAAATGACCGGCCCCGAGTGTCAACTACCCTAGCTACGCCACTGCTGTGTCGTAGAAAAAGGTAAACTCCCTGGTGACTCATAGCTCTGGAGGAGGGGCAATTTGTATAGAGCTGTGTGGTAGAACTTAAGTTTCCCTTGTGAGCTGTGAGCTATGCTGGGCATTTTCAGACTTGGTTTGATTGGTAAATGAGGTTACCTGTGTCCTAGTCCCACCCACCCACCCAACCCTAGGTAAACTCCCTTTATATAGAGCAATCAAAGGACAAGTATCTTCATTACACTTAATTGGTCAATCCTAATTCTTGTTATTCCCTATCATAGTTCACCTTTTCACACTTGTGAATCACATCATTATGACCTTCATTCAGTGCAATACATGATCTGCTTTAATCCTAAGGCAAACTATCTGGAACCATAGAGCTTGTCCTATTTGTCTCCAAATATCAGCTTTGAAAGATGAGATCAACAAACTCAAGAAGGAATTAGCTACCGTTAAAGAAGCATCCTGGATTACTCATTTCCCAGCTAATTTACCACCACCACTGCCTCAGAGAATGAAACTACAGAGGAATAGATGGGTCACAGTAGGCTCCGGTAGACTAAGATCTGTAACACAGAAACACTTGCCTTCCCAAGCTTTACCCCTGTCAAATTCTTTTGCAGCGTTGCATCATTATGATGCTGAAAAAAGAAGTACTGGGTGGAACCAGAGGCAATGAAAGCAGCACAACCCAAGAAACATCCCCCAAATAATGACAGAATGGTGAAAAGCAGAAAATTCTTACTGCTCAGAGACTCCATTATCAGAGGCATTAACTTAGGAACACAGTTCAGGGTTCCAACCTAGTGAAATGTCTTCCAGGATCTTCAGCTACAAGATGTATAGACCAAATACTGAAAGTGATCCGAGAAGAGAGCAAAGCTTCAAACATTGATGTTGAAATTCACCTAGGAACAAATGACCTGGCCAACAATAGCAAGTTTACAGCACAGAGAGAGTTCCAGAAGCTTGGGGAGGGACAGAAATCTTTGGTTCAGACTGTGGCTTTTTCTGAAGTAATTCCTACATGGGAGAGGAAAGACTACCCAAAACAGTGGAATTCAATAAGTAGCTTGAGTCTTGGTGTAAAGAAGGTTTTAGATACATAGAAGCATGGGGTGGGGGTCACGTGATGACCACGTACTGAGCAGCAGCAAGCAGATAGAGCTCCCCAGATTTCTTAGCAAAAATCGGCTAAATACCAGAGTATTCTACTCCCCGAAGAACGATAAGTTAAGGAGAAGGGAGAGTGAATCGCAGAGAGATACTTACCTGCAGATTGAGGGGCAAGACGGCATGCCCACAAGACACCAGAGTGGCCTAAAAAACAAAACCGCAGCAGCGTGGAAACCGAACAAGATGGCGCTGACTCCGGAGCCTGCGGCTGGGCCCGAGAAAAACGCGGGAGAATGGGCAAGAGAATATCATCGACGGTAACAGCAGCGTTTAGAGGACCGCTTAAATAAAATACATTCGGCGGTTTGAAGAAATTAATGAAAAATTTGACGCGCAGGCACACAGGCTGACGGAGGTGGAACAACAAGTATCGGTGCAGGAGGAGGCAGCACAAAGTATGGCAGCTCAGATCGTAGCCCTGCAAAAAGAAGCAGCAACGCTTAAAGAACAAGTTGAGGAGCAGGAGAATCGAAACCGTCGTAACAACTTGAGGGTTGTTGGATTACCTGAGGCGGTAAAAGAAGCAGATTTATATAACTTCTTTAGCAATTGGCTGCCAACGCGGCTAGGCCTCGGGGGAGGCACGGGTGCATGGCAGTGTGACCGGGCGCACAGAATCGGGCCCAGAAGAGAAGGAGAGGGGAAGCCTCGGACAGCGATTGCGCATTTTACCAGTTGGAGGGAGAAAGAAACATTGTTGAAGCAAAGCTGCTCAGGCCAGGCAAAACTGGAGTACGAGGGCCACTCTCTTCTACTATTTAATGACCACTCATCCTCGGTGGCGCAGCTTCGGCAGGCAATGGCCCCAACCTGCACCCAGCTCTATAACAAGGGTATCAGATTCTCACTCCTCTACCCGGCAAAGTTAAGAGTGTGGCACGGAGGAAAGAGCTTGGTCTTCTCAGAGGTGTCGGAGGCTAAGGCATTCATGGAGGGATTGAATCGAGCGGACCAGAGAAAGCATAATCAGTGACTGTGATGCTGCAGAGAGGGCAGGATGGAGAAACTGGCAGTGGCTTTATTCTTCATGTTTTTGGTTTCTAACTTGCTTAAAAAGTGCCTAGTTGAACAGGCAAGGAATGGTGGATTCATGCCCCGTTGGAATATAACAAGCGCAGGGCGGAGTGCAGCAACCTGGAGAAGGACTTAAAAAGCTTGCAACAGGCTGATATGTTTGGCTGGTCGTCTTTGGATGAAGTAGAACTTGAACTTGAGGGCTCAGAGAGACAGCACGAAGATGCATTGGGTATTGTATGGGCCTGGTGGAGATGCAATGAGGGAACGAGAGTGGCTGCTGGGCGAGGGTACTTCCGTGTTGAAGCAGATGGCCCTTCATATCAGAGTGGGCAGTAACAGGAGAGAGAGCACAGTTTTTGTTGAACCATCATGAGTTTCACAAATTATGTTAAAGTTGATGGGCAAGTTTAAAATGTTGTGGGTGTTAGGCTTAATTGATTGAAGGGGGGGTATGTGGGAGAGGAAAGAAGGGAGAGCTTGTTAATGGTTGCATGCTGTATGGTAGAGGGAAGAGGAAGGTTGATGAAGAAGGGGATTGTAATGGTTTATAGGGACAGGGGGGTGGGAGGGGCAAGAGGGTAGAGGGGGGACATGTGATTGGAGAGGGAGGGGTTGGGGAGCGGGTGGGGGGAGGGGAGGGGGAGATGATTCACATAAAGAGGGTAGGAAACATAAAATACAAGAGGTAGTAGTGCAAGGGGCACAAGATGTCTGGGGGGCTCAGCTGGGAGGCCCACTGGACAATAAAGATGGGCAGTATGTGACACATTGCCAACTGTTTGAGAATGGTTAACTTAAAGCTTATATCTATAAATGTAGATGGCATTCACTCCCCAGTAAAGCGAACTAAAATATTATCTTGGCTAAGAAGGGAGGGAGCAGATATGGCTTTCCTGCAGGAGACGCACTTGACCAACTCTGAACATGAGAAATTGAAACGAGGGTGGGTGGGAGAGGTGGTGTATTCCGCATTTTCTAATAGGAAGCGGGGAGTAGCTATATTAGTACACAAACAACTCCCCCTAAATATACACAAGGTATTACAAGATAAAGAGGGAAGGTATGTTATAGTCATGGGAGAACTCTGGGGACAGAAGCTTAGTCTTTGTAACATCTATGGTCCCAATGTGTATAACCATAAATTTTTTTCAGACATAGCAGCACGAGTAGCTTCCTACCCGGAATACCAAGTGATAATGGGAGGCGATTTTAATACCTTGGCAGATCCCACTATCGACTGTAGGCCGGCTAAAATAAAGAAGGGTGGCATCAAAAAGGGATAAACTTCCTGGCTCACCAATTAGGACTGGTGGACATCTGGAGAGTGTTACACCCTCAAGACATAGAATTTACATTTTTTTCCAATCCACACAACACATATTCAAGATTGGATTACTTCCTAGTGTCACAGTCGCTGTTTCAGGTGGTAAAGGCAGCACATATATTAGACAATATACTGTCTGATCACTCAGCTATATCATTACTGGTAGCGTATACAGCGGGAGGAAAAGAGAGGATGTGGAGATTCCCCCCTTCTCTGTACAGAGACCTTGCCTTCAGAACCTATTTAAAGATAAGTGGGTGGAATATCAGAGCTTTAATGATACCCCGGAGGTGAGTCCAGTTATATATTGGGAAGCAGCCAAGGCAGTGCTGAGGGGTCATATTCTGGCCTACACAGCAGGGAAAAGAAAAAAGCAGAGGCAGAGCTGCTAAGGCTGTCCACTGAATACCAACAAATACGCAGACAGCATATAGGGAGAATAGATAAGGAGTATAAAGAAAAAATGGTGGAGATTAGGAAGCGCATTGACCTCTTGCTTAATATGCGGGCCGAGAAAGATATCTATTTTCAGAGATTCAAAATGTTCCAATGGGGAAATAAAGCCGGGCGCCTTATGGCTAATTTAGTGAGACCTTATAGGAAGAGACAGATTGTCACTTCAATTCGAGATAGCGCAGGCAGACAGTATCATCAAGAGGCCCAAATACAAAAACAATTTGTTCAATATTATATGTCTATTTATGCTGAGAGAGACCTAGACCCGGCACAGAGAGACGCTTTCTTTGCAAGTAGGGTCTTATCGCCCCATATCCCTGTTAAACCAGGATGTAAAAATTTTAGCTGCTATATTAGCTAAAAGATTGAATCTCTCATTGGCTGGGGTCACACAGGAGGATCAGGCAGGGTTTGTCCCCGGTAGATATGCATCGATGAATCTTATTAGGGCTTTAGCAGCGATTCACACTTATAAAAACACGGGGGGAAAGGAAGCCATAGCAGGTTTGGACATGGAAAAAGCTTTTGACAGCATATCATGGCAGTATTTGTTCTGGGTAATGGAAAAATACGGGATAGGAGGTCGGTTTCTTGCATGGGTTAAAGCATTGTACACCAGGCCAAGGGCTCGTCTGATAATAAACGACTCCTTGACGGAAAGGTTTGACTTGCGGAGAGGAACGAGGTAGGGGTGCCCGTTGTCGCCACTCTTGTTCCTCTTGGCAATCGAGCCCTTGGCGATAAAAATAAGGCAGAGTGATAAGATTCGGGGTCTGTGGGTGGGGGGGGGAGGGAGATCCGCATCAATCTATTTGCGGACGACATCTTACTCTATATACAGGATGTCTCTAACCATCTGGCACAGGCACTCCTCCTAGTACAGGATTTTGGGGGACTATCGGGCCTGAGAGTAAATTGTGATAAGTCTGAATTATTGCTCTTGTCAGGCAGTAAGAATAGTCTTGCGGTTGAGAGTTTCCCTATCCCGCCAGTGAAACAGGCTATGCGCTATTTAGGTATTTACCTGAGTACAAATAACATAGTGATGTACAAGAGAAATATATTGGATCATATAGATAAGATAAAACAAACATGCGCGAGGTGGAAAGACCTCCCGTTGTCATTATGTGGGAGGATAGCTTTGGTCAAGATGGTACTATTGCCAAAGCTGCTGTATCCACTCCAAGCAACGCCTATATGGATTAAACGACAAGATGAGAGGGCCTTTAGGTCCACTATCCGAGCCTTTATATGGAGAGAAAAAAGGGCAAGAATAGCACATTCTACACATACGTAATAAGGAGAAAGGTGGTCTTAAATTACCGGATATCCGCCTATATAATGTGGCAGCGCTAATGCGCCTGGTTTATGAAGGTATTGTCGGAGAGGCAAAATTTCTACCAGTCCATTGGTGGGAGGGATGGTGCTCCCCATACACATTTATAAACCTACTGCACTCGCCTCCGGGGTTGGGCACACTCGCAAATAGGCAATATAGTTTCCTCACACCGCTCTGCTTCGCGTGGAAATGGTGGAGAAACAGACAGACTAGAAGCCCGAAGGCATCGCCTTTTCTGAGAATGGTGGGGTTGGTAGATTTCCCGGCAGGTATGGGGCCCTCAATCTTTAAGAGATGGGCGGAGAATGGATGTATGACATGGGGAGACTTAGTATCTTTAGAGGGATATGGCTTCCTAACGTTCGAGCAGGTGAAGGAGAAGTGGGGCGTTCCTAATAATCATATGCTACAATATATGCAAGCTCGTCATTATTGGCGGGAGATGTGGGGGAAGCATGGAGTCACATGGAATTATGGTAGCATAGATAAGATGCTGCTGAGTATGTCACTGGCTGGAAACAGACTATCAAACTGGTATAAGATAGTGAAAATGCCCATACAAGAGACGGGAGAAGAGGGGGTTGTTTCCAAATGGAATGGGGAATTGGGAACGCAGTATACCCAGCCTCATTTTAACACATTATTTGTGACACTAGCTGAAATGGCGAAATCTGCAGATTGGCAGGAAACCCAATTTAAACTGCTTCATAGGGCATATATCACTAGAGAGAGGGGGATAAAAATGAAACTGTGGGATTCCGATAAGTGCTCTAAATGTCAGGTAGGAGTGGGTACTTTTATCCACACATTTCTAGAATGCCCTAAACTGACCCTGTGGAATGAGATTTTTAAGATACATAGCAAGGTGCTTCAGACAAAGATAGAATGGTCTTACCAGGCTTTGTTGTTGGGGGACCAGGCAGAACTTATTGAACAAGGATTCTCCCAACCACAACGGAGATTTTTGTATATGACAACGTTAGCAGCAAAAAAGGTTATTTTGCAATTTTGGACAAGTGCGGAACTGGTGCCATATAATTCTTGGCTGAATAAAGTCACGGAATTGGCTAGGTATGAGAACTCCTTGTACAAGCAGTCCCCAAATACAGAATATAGACAATATGCACAGTTGTGGCAGAAGCTTGAAGAAGTAGTTCAGTAACTCTCACCCTTAAAAAACTACTGTTCACATGAAGAGGGGTTGGGGGAGGGGAGGCTGGGTGGGAGGATAATGGGGAGGGTGGGATTAGGGGGGGCAGGTGTATACATTTTACTTTGTATCCCTCTTGATTGAACTAGGACTTGGAGGAATTTGAGAGGGATGTAGGATATGTAGGGGGGGGGGGGGGAGGTATAAAGGGAAAATGTCAATTTGGTCATGTATGACAGAAGACGTGTATATCGTATATCATAGCACAGAGTGAATATGTTACCAACAGTATTTGTTACCAATAGTACTGAAGTTTTATATGTTAGAGCATAGAATGTACACATGTACTGCATTGATGCCAATAAAGATAAATAAAAAAAAAGAAGCATGGGGTAATACGTGGTAAGATAACAGGCTGTACTGTGATGATGGGCTACATCTTTCTGTGATGGGAAAAACGATCCTTGGGGAGAAATTCAGACAGTATGTTTCTAGACATATAAACTAGAGGGTGAGGGTGACAAAAGGAAACAAGGAATTTCAGAAAGTCATCCCCAGAATAAACATGATGGCAGAGGTCATGTAAATATAGAAAACCACCTAAACTCACCAAGCATATGGAAAGCTATGAGCACAAATGCTCGTACACTAAGTAAAAAGGTTCAAGACTTGCAAGCCCTGATGTTTGAAGAAAACTTAGATATTGTTGCTATTACAGAGACATGGTTCAATGATTCCCATGAATGGGATGTGACCGTGCCGGGCTATAATCTTTTTAGGAAGGATAGAGAGGGCCAAAGAGGTAGAGGAGTGGCTCTGTATGTGAGAGACTCTCAGAGCGGCTGAAATACGGGGAACCTGGGGAAAGGAAGAAGCTTTATGGATCATCCTGAAAAGAGAAGATGGCACCTGTATCCACACAGGGGTCATCTACAGACCTCCGTCACAAACGGAGAAGTTAGACAAGGATCTGATAGAAGATATTCAAAAGATTGGTATGAAAGGGGAGGTGCTACTGTTGGGAGATTTCAATTTGTCTGATGTGAATTGGAACGTCCCATCTGCGGAATCGGAAAGAAGTAGAGAGATTGTGGATGCCTGTCAAAGTGCCTTGCTCAGACAAATGGTGAAGGAACCCACGAGGGAAGGGTTGATGCTGGACCTAGTGCTCACAAATGGAGGAAATGTTTCCAATATCCGGGTGGGTGCCCACCTATGTAATAGTGATCATCACACCATATGGTTTGATATAAAGGCGAAGGCGGAGTGCGGCCGCACAAAACTCAAAGTACTGGATTTCAGATGTACTGATTTTGATAAAATGGGGGCATACCTGAAGGAGCTGTTGGCGTGGGAAGGCGTAGGAGATGTGGAAAAACAGTGGTCCAAGCTAAAGGCTGCTATAAATATGGCGACTGATCTTTATGCGAGGAAAGTAAACAAAAACAAGAGAAGCAGGAAGCTTATATGGTTCTCCAAACAAGTAGCTGAAAAAATAAGAGCAAAAGAGGCTTTGTTCAAGAAAAATAGTGGAGGAGTGGCCTAGTGGTTAGGGTGGTGGACTTTGGTCCTGGGGAACTGAGGACCTGAGTTCGATTCCCACTTCAGGCACAGGCAGTTTCTTGTGACTCTGGGCAAGTCACTTAACCCTCCATTGCCCCATGTAAGCCGCATTGAGCTTGGCATTGAGTGGTTTTGCCTGCCACTGCCGCTCCTCGGCAGTGGCCCAAGGGCTCACAATCCTAGTTCCTGCTTTTTGAAATCGTGACAGCCATCTCTCTCTTCTTCAATCTGTTCAAAATTCTGCTGCATGACTAATATTCTGCCAGTGTCGTTATGCTCATATTAGCCCTCTCCTCAAGTCACTTCACTGGCTTCCTATCTGTTTCCACATACAGTTCAAACTCCTCTTATTGACCTATAAGTGCATTCACTCTGCAGCTCCACAGTACCTCTCCACTCTCATCTCTCCCTACATTCCTCCCCGGGAACTCCGTTCACTGGGTAAATCTCTCTTATCTGCACCCTTTTCCTCCACTGCTAATTCCAGACTCGTTTCCTTTTATCTCGCTGCACCAAATGCCTGGAATAGACTTCCTGAGCTGGTACGTCAAGCTCCATCTCTGGCAGTTTTCAAATCTAAGCTAAAAGCCCACCTTTTTGATGCTGCTTTTAACTCCTAACCCTTATTCACTTGTTCAGAACCCTTATTTTATCATCCTCACTTTAATATTCCCTTATCTCTTGTTTGTCCTGTTGGTCTGTCCTAATTAGATTGTAAGCTCTGTTGAGCAGGGACTGTCTCTTCATGTTCAAGTGTACAGCACTGCGTACGTCTAGTAGCGCTTTAGAAATGATAAGTGGTAGTAGTAGTAGTGTTGCCCAGTTTGTTTGCGTCCCTAATTTCCTTTAACATATCTGCATCCGTCTGTTCATCCTGGCCAGGCAGACGGTAGTACACTCCTATCTCTATCTTTTTCCCCTTTACACATGGAATTTCAATCCACAGTGATTCCAAGATGTGTTTTTGTTTCCTGCAGAATTTTCAATCTATTTGATTCAAGGTTCTCCTTAATATACAATGCTACCCCTCCACCAATTCGATCCACCCTATCACTAAGATATAATAATTTGTACCCTGGTATGACAGTGTCCCACTGGTTATCCTCCTTCCACCAGGTCTCAGAGATGCCTATTATATCTAATTTTTCATTTAGTGCAATATATTCTAACTCTCCCATCTTATTTCTTAGGCTTCTGGCATTCACATATAGACATTTCAAACTGTTTGTTGTTCCTATTTACATCATGCTCAGTACTTGACAGTATTAATTTGTAATCTTCTATCTGATTTTTATTTTTATTTAAGGACACCTGATCTACTACGGTCTCTTTTGAAACCTCACTATCGGGAGAGAGACCTTTGGGTGTTGGTATCTGAGGATCTGAAGGTGAAGAAACAATGTGAGAAGGCGACGGCCATGGCCAGAAGGATGCTAGGCTGCATAGAGAAGGGCATAATCAGCAGAAGAAAGGAGGTGTTGATACCGCTCTACAAATTGTTGGCGAGGCCCCACTTGAAGTATTGTGTTCAGTTTTGGAGGCCGTATCTTGCTAAAGATGTAAAAAGACTGGAAGCGGTGCAAAGAAAAGTTACAAAAATGGTATGGGATTTGCGTTGCAAACTGTACGAGAAGAGACTTGCTGACCTGAATATGTATACCTTGGAAGAAAGGAGAAACAGGGGTGACATGATACAGACGTTCAAATATTTGGAAGGTATTAATCCGCAAACAAACCTTTTCCAAAGACGGGAAGGCGGTAGAACTAGAGGACATAAATTGGGGATGAAGGGGGGCAGAGTCAGGAGTAATGTCAGGAAGTATTTTTTCAGGGAGAGGGTGTTGGCTATATGGAATGCCCTACCGCAGGAGGTGATGGAGATGAAAATGGTAATGGAATTCAAACATGTGTGGGATAAACACAAAGGAATCCTGTTTTGAAGGAATGGAGCCGCGGAATCTTAACGGAGATTAGGTGGTGACGCCGGTAATTGGGAAACAAAACCGGTGCTGGGTAGACTTCTACAGTCTACGCCCTGATCGTGATTGGATAGGGATGGGCTGGAGTGTAAATTTTAAGGGACTTCAACGTTAGCTTCAGAATTTAGTACAAGAAGAATGCTGGGCACTCTTCTACGGTCTGTGCCCTGAGAATGGCAAAGACAAATCAAACTCAGGTATACATATAAAGTATTACATACCATTTAAAATGAGTTTATCTTGTTGGGCAGACTGGACCGACTGTACAGGTCTTTATCTGCCGTCATTTACTATGTTACTATATTTGTGGCATCCATAATCATACAAAGAAACTCTAAAATCTGTAGCCACCCGAGTCACCCTATCCTTTATCGCAGGCTTTCCCAACTCTAAATATGAGCAATATGTTAAAGAGATTATATTCCCTTCAATGGGTTTCAAACATTTTAATTCTGCCCCAATTGCCATACTTGCTCCCACTACATCTCTGGGGGATATAAGGCATTGTGGCAAATTGGATTAAGCTGGGAAATTTGGTCCACTGAACCCTTAAAAACAGTCCCAACAATGCAATGCACTTAACTGAACATGTCCCTAATTGACAAACCCTACTATACTTGACAGTCCATAACAAGGCCCACTAAATACCTTGAAGACCTGGCTTCTTAAACACAGCTATGGTTTAAATGTGTGTGTGACAGTTTTTGCAGATTGGTTTGTGCAGGATTTCCAAGTATTTTTTTTTATAGCCTCAAAGACACCTTTTTTTGATAGCTTTGAAGACACCTTTTCAACTGAGTTGTGACCATGTTAATGTTTTGTAGATTTTACTATATTTTATGGAAGGGGGAAGGGAGTTGTTATTTTTATGTAACATATTTTGTATGTGGTAATTATTTTTTTGTTTACTGAAAAATGTATTTACTTAAAACTGATACTAAGTTTGGAATAGTAGTTAATGGAGATGACAAACGTTAGCAAGACTTTGTTTGCAAAAAGAGCCCAAATTGTCTAAGCCTGAGGCTCCATAACCTGGGCAAACAATGGAGGGAGAGAGGACATCCTTGTCTCATACCCTTACCCAGCAGAAGCACGAATTAATACAATTAATTCTGGCACAGGCTAACGGGTGAGCATATAGTTTCCTAATCCACAACTGTAACCCAGACCCCCACCCCATCTTTCTCCAGCATTGTATGCAGAAAACCCCAGTGGGCAATGATTCCTCTCACTTCTTAATTTTTCTTCTGTAGAAATGGGTAGGTTTCTTTTCCAAAGACGAAGCTGCCAATCCCAAAGGTTGGCTAAAAAGTTACTAACAGAGAAAGATCCCTTTCTTGGTCCGTGACTCCTAACGTGGAACCTTGCATGACATAGCTATAATTCAGGTTCCTCTTTCCCACATGCATCACTTTGCACTTGCTCACATTAAACATCATCTACCATTTAGACACCCAGTTTCCCAGTCTCGTAAGGTCCTCTTGTAATTTTTCACAATCCTCCCGTGATTTAACGCCTTTGAATAACTTTGTGTCATCAGCACATTTAATTACCTCACTAGTTACTCCCATCTCTAGGCCATTTATAAATAAGTTAAAAAGCAGCTCTACCAGCACAGACCCCTGGGGAATCCCACTAACTACCCTTCTCCGTTGAGAATACTGACCATTTAACCCTATTCTCTGTTTTCTATCTTTTAACCAGTTTTTAATCCACAATAGAACACTACTTCCTATCCCATGACTCTCCAATTTCCTCTGGAGTCTTTCATGAGGTACGTTGTCAAATGCCTTCTGAAAATCTACATACACAATAGCAACCAGCTCATCTTTATCCACGTTTGTTCACCCCTTCAAAGAAATGTAGTAGACTGGTGAGGCAAGATTTCCCTTCACTAAATCCATGTTAACTTTGTCTCATTAATCCATGCTTTTGAATATGCTCTGTAATTTTGTTCTTTATCTCTACCATTTTGCCTGGCACCGACGTCAGACTTGCATATCAAATAGAGAGGCACACAGAATAAATGATCACAAACTAGAAACAGAGGCAGACAAAAATTGAACTGGAAACCCAAGAAGCCAGATTCTGCATGCAATGCAATGCTGTAGAAATCAAAAACAAATGTTATAGTATAATACACTTTTCCAAAAGTAACATTAAAAAAAAAAATCAAAGGCCCCCCCCTCCAAAAAAATGAGCAGGAAAAACTGTATAATCCTAGGACAGTGGTTCCAAAACCTGATCCTGGAGGCATCCCAGCCAGTGAGGTTTTCGGGATATCCACAATGAATAATCATTAGAGATATCTGCATGCATTGCCTCCACTACATGCAAATCTCTCTCATGAATATTCATTGTGGATATCCCAAAAACCTGACTGGCTGGGGTGCCTCCAGGATCAGGTTTAGGAACCACTGTCCTTGGAGAAAGCAAGGAGGTTTGATTAACAGTAGACGACTGATTAGCAGGCTAAGCTTGTCACCCTATCAATTATAGTTGTTTGGGTGTACTAAGATTGCAGTGGCTGCATTGGGGAGAATGAAAACCTCTTTGGGTGGACCAGCTTCAGCTTTGTGACATGCCATTTTCTGTTAATCAAACCTCCTTGGGGAAAGAGGAGAAATAGCTGTAGCAGCAAAATCAGTTGCATCCTGACACCAGGCCAAAAAAAAAACAAAAAAAAAAACCCCGTGACCTGACCAGTGACAATGCAGACCAGGACAAAAACCTGGGAATTGTTATGGTTTTGACCTCTCTGTACATACAGAAGTTTACAAACTAATAGTAATAGTAAAAGAAAGATATTTTTTCTCTCTTTATGTACAAAAATGTATTACTTTGTTGTTCCAATAAAGTTATCTGAATATAGCTCTGTGCTGTGGTTTATAAACCCTGGCTATCATTAGTCCAATTGTACAGTGCTGAGTATACAAATAGTGCTTTATAGAGAAGAACATTTTATATTTATGACTTGCCTTTCCCAAATCTGAGCTAGGGCGAGTTATATGCAGTTATACAAATTATGTCTCAAGTACAATTGAGAAAATGAAGAGTGAAGTGACTTGCTCAAGGTCACAGAGAGGGGCATAATCGAAAGGGGACGACCATCTCTAACGGCGCCCATCTCTAAGGATGTCCCTGTGAAGGGGCAGGGAAACCCATATTAATCGAAACAAGATGGGCGTCCATCTTTTATTTCGATAATACGGTTGGGGACGCCCAAATCTCAACAATTTAGGTCGACCTTAGAGATGGTTGACCTAAATGTTGAGATAGTCATCCCCGGTTTTCGGCCATAATGAAAACTGAGGACGCCCATCTCAAAAACGACCAATCCAAGCCCTTTGGTCTTGGGAGAAGCCAGAATTCATAGTGCACTGGTCACTGTCACATGCCAGGACACCACTGCAGTGGATTTCACAAATTGCTCCCAGGTGCATAGCTCCCTTACCTTGGGTGCTGAGCCCCCCAACCCCCCCCCCCCCCCAAAACCATACACCACTACCATAGCCCTAAGGGGTGAAGGGGGGCACCTACATGTGGGTACAGTGGGTTTCAGGTGGGTTTTGGAGGGCTCACATTTACCATCACAAGTGTAACAGGTTGGGGGGGGGGGGAATGGGCCTGGGTCACTGCACCCATTAAAACTGCTCCAGGGACCTGTATACTGCTGTCATGGAGCTGGGTATAAATTAGGATAACTCTAAATACCAAATTTAAGGCTTGGATTATCATCAATATCTGTCCACGATAATTACTGTGTGTACGTGGATTGTGTTATATTTAAACAAGGAAAAGCCTCAAATGCTAAGGAAAGCTCCTTTGTTGGTCACCCAACTTAAGGGAGCCACCTTTCATTCATCATAGGCTGAAAAACCTCTTAGATTTACAAATCTCACACTTGAACCTGATTGGAATCTTAACGTTTCTAAGATGCACTTATCTCAACAGCTGTAGTCGTGATTCACCGGCCACGGCCTGACTTCAACATGAGTTTCGTTGACTGCCTCAGGGTCCGTGGTGCCAACCGACTATGTCCAAAGCTGTGATTCACTTAGAACTGCAGCACTAAGTGAATCACAGCTTTGGCCATAGTGGAGTGGAGGAGTGGCCTAGTGGTTAGGGTGGTGGACTTTGGTCCTGAGGAACTGAGTTCGATTCCCACTTCAGGCACAGGCAGCTCCTTGTGACTCTGGGCAAGTCACTTAACCCTCCATTGCCCCATGTAAGCCACATTGAGCCTGCCATGTGTGGGAAAGCGCGGGGTACAAATGTAACAAAAATAAAAAATTTGTTGCATTTGTATCCTAAATCACAATTGGGAAACACCCAAACCTACATACTGTAAATTCTATAAATCAAAATAGTTTGGAGAACTAACGAAAATGAAGATGTGTCACCCCTTTGACTCTAAAATCACCAATCAAGATGGATCATCTATAATTACCAAAAGAACCTCAAACCACCTCCTGGAAACCAATTGCTCAAAGAGCTTGATTCACCATTCAAATGAGGAGTAAATTACTATCACTGGTTCTGGTAGGGAGATACGGAGAAAAACACCAGCCGAAAAAACTCAAACTAAATTGAGAAAACCGGCTGGTCCAAAAACTCCTCACCCCCTCCACTAACAAAAGAGTCAAAAGCGGTGCACCTCCCCTTATAAATCAGCACCCCACTAGTACTCCCCCATAGAAACCTGAACATAAACACCTATCTTGTTATTATGTTATAATGCTCTTCCATAAGGAAACATGCCATCTACCTGGTCTCCTGTTAATTTAAACAGTCCAACAATCCAACAGTCCAACAATCACTTATCTGATTATATGTGAATTCAGGACTCATAGGCCAGAAGCAGCCAGACTGTGGCGAAACAAGGCGCACTTGTCGGAATGTAAAACAAGATACAGCATTGTTAATATGACAATGAACTGAAAGTAGGACATGAAGGATGTTCTAACTATTGAACTGAACTGAACTGAATATTTAAGCAGCGGCTCCACTTGACTACCATCAGCTAGAACTGCATGTCGCCTATGAGTCCTGAATTCACATATAATCAGATAAGTGATTGTTGGACTGTTGGATTGTTGGACTGTTTAAATTAACAGGAGACCAGGTAGATGGCATGTTTCCTTATGGAAGAGCATTATAACATAATAACAAGATAGGTGTTTATGTTCAGGTTTCTATGGGGGAGTACTAGTGGGGTGCTGATTTATAAGGGGAGGTGCACCGCTTTTGACTCTTTTGTTAGTGGAGGGGGTGAGGAGTTTTTGGACCAGCCGGTTTTCTCAATTTAGTTTGAGTTTTTTCGGCTGGTGTTTTTCTCCGTATCTCCCTACCAGAACCAGTGATAGTAATTTACTCCTCATTTGAATGGTGAATCAAGCTCTTTGAGCAATTGGTTTCCAGGAGGTGGTTTGAGGTTCTTTTGGTAATTATAGATGATCCATCTTGATTGGTGATTTTAGAGTCAAAGGGGTGACACATCTTCATTTTCGTTAGTTCTCCAAACTATTTTGATTTATTGCATTTGTATCCCACATTTTCCCACCTATTTGCAGGCTCAATGTGGCTTACATTGTTCTGTAATGGCGATCACCATTTCCGGAATGAGAAATACAAAGAGGTATTGCATTAAAGTTCATAAGTGACAGAGTAGATTAAGAAGTCAAGTATAGAGAATTCATATTCGGAATGAGGAATAGAGTGGTATTGCGTTAAAGTTCATTCGTGACAAAGTAGCTGAAGCAGTCAAGTAGAGAGAGTTCGGTTTTGTCCAGTTCTGGTATAAGTTTCGTTGTCTGGTGTTTAGGATGGATCATTGTGGTTTGCCTTATTGAACAGGTTGGTGTTTAGTGATTTTCGGAAGTTAGTTAGGTCGTGCATTATTTTTAAGGCATTTGGTAGTGCATTCCATAGTTGCGTGCTTATGTAGGAGAAGCTGGATGCATATGTTAATTTATATTTTAGTCCTTTGCAGCTGGGGTAGTGGAGATTCAGGAATGTGCGTGCTGACCTTTTTGTGTTCCTGGTTGGTAAGTCTATGAGGTCTGACATGTAGGCCGGGGCCTCGCTATGAATGATTTTATGAACCAGTGGGCAAATTTTGAACGTAATACGTTCTTTAAGTGGGAGCCAGTGTAGTTTTTCTCTTAGGGGTTTGGCACTTTCGTATTTTGTTTTTCCAAATATAAGTCTGGCTGCTGTGTTTTCGGCAGTTTGGAGTTTCTTAATGATTTGTTCTTTGCATCCGGCATAAATTGCATTGCAATAATCTAGGTGGCTTAGCACCATTGATTGTACCAGGCTGCGGAATATTTCCCTTGGGAAGAAAGGTTTTACTCTTTTGAGTTTCCACAGAGTGGAACATTTTCTTTGTTGTATTTTTCGCATGGCTTTCTAGTGTGAGGTTTCAGTCAACTGTGACTGCAAGAATTTTCAGGCTATCTGAAACAGGAAGGGTGTAGTTTGGGGTGTTTATAGTGGTGGGTTTGTTCGTATTATATTGTGATGATAGGATGAGACATTGAGGCATATTTTCAAAGCACTTAGCCTTCCAAAGTTCCATAGAAACCTATGGAACTTTGGAAGGCTAAGTGCTTTGAAAATATGCCTCATTGTGTTTTTTCTGCGTTGAGTTTTAATTGAAATGCATCTGCCCATGAATTCATGATTTGGAGGCTGTGTTTGATTTCATTTGTGATTTCTGTTAGATCATGTTTGAACGGGATATAGATCGTAACATCATCTGCATAGATATAGGGATTAAGGCCTTGGTTGGATAGACTAGAGGTGTCATCATTAGGTTGAAAAGGGTCGGTGAAAGCGGTGATCCTTGGGGTACTCCGAATTCTGGTTTCCATGGTGATGATGTATTCGAATTTGATATCACTTAGTATGTTCTTGCGGTTAGGAAGCCTTTGATCCAACTAAGTACACTTCCTCCAATCCAAAAGTATTCTAGGATGTTTAACAGTATTTTATGGCTTACCATGTCGAACACGCTGGACATGTTGAATTGTAGAAGTACACTATTGCCAGTTGCAATTGCTTGTTTGAATTTGGTTAGGAGAGTGATTAATACTGTTTCGGTGCTGTAGTTGGATCGAAATCCTGATTGTGATTCATATAATATTGAGAATTTGTTTTAAGTAGTCTGTAAGCTGCTTGGTTACCATACTTTCCATTAGTTTGACTGCCAGAGGGATAGATGCAACCGGACGGTAGTTGGTTATGTCATTTGCTTTTTTTCTTTGAATCTTTAGGTACTGGGGTGAGTAGTATGCTTCCTTTATCCTTAGGGAAGAGTCCGTGTTGTAACATGTAGTTTAGGTGCAACGTGAGGTCTGTTATTATGCGTTGAAGGGCGGATTTTATTAGGTTGTTGGGGCAAATGTCCAGTTTGCAGTGGGATTTGGCGAACCTATTGATCATTTGGGTGACGGTTTTATCAGTAAGTAGAGCGAAGTTTGTCCAGATTTGATCTTCTGGATATTCATCGGGGATTGGGTCCAGACAGTCAATGAATTTTTCGTGGTCGGTGGTATTAAGTGGTAACGTGGTTCGTAGCTTTGTAATTTTCTCGTTGAAGTATTTAGCAAGGCTGTCTGCTGATGGGGTGTCTGTGTTGGTTGTGGTAACCGGTGTAGTACCTAGTAGTTTGTTCACGAGTTGGAAAAGTTTATGCTTGTCTTTGTAGTCTGGCCCTATTTTGGTTTTGTAGTATGACCTTTTGGTTTGTCTTATTGCATATTTGTATTTTCTTTGCATTTGTTTCCACACATTAAGTGTGTATTCATCTTTTATTTTATTCCATGCTCATTCAAGCCTCCTAACTTGTGTTTAGTTTTTTCAGTTCTTCTTCCATTATCGGCTGAGGATGCCCATCTCCTAATCATGCCCCAGTACCACCTTCGCTACAGTGCTGACACGCCCCCGTGAACTTTGGACGTTCCCGCGACGGGAAGCAGTTGAGGACGCCCAAAATCGGCTTTCGATTATGCCGATTTGGGCGACCCTGAGAGAAGGACGCCCATCTCCCGATTTGTGTCAAAAGATGGGCGCCCTCTTTCGAAAATAAGCCTGAGTGTCAACGGGAGAAGAATTTGAACCCTGGCCTCCCTGGTTTACAATCCACTTCTCTAACCACTAGGCTACTCCTCTACCAGATATATATCTTATTCCTATAGTCTGTTATCTCTGTCCCCTGCATTATCAGCCTGAATAATAAAATTTAGCAGGTTTTTCACCTGGTATTTCCAGGCCCTATGTAACCCTTTGAAATTTTACTGGTAAAATTTGGAAAGCCTTTGCGTGTCTATATCATTTAAACTTATTCTCCTGTTGGAGTCCTTGGACAAATGTAAGTTTTGCCTTTTTTGTAGTTTTTGACCAAATGTGGTGGTAGAAGTTCATATCTGCCTATCACCAGAAGAGCCATACATGCTCACAAGTCACATAGGTCTATAACTTGTTATACAAGAGCATACTGTTTTATGCAACAGAGATCATTATAATTATCCTTTAGAATAACCATTTTGTTTTATTTTTCTAACTATGCTCCAAACAGGGCTAACACCTATTGCAGTTTCAGGCCATTGGGAAGAGATGCTCCTGCGGAACAGCAGATTGCAGGGCAGGAGGAGTCTTCCAGGCCTCATCCTCCTAACTTCCATTCACTCATACTTCAGGCCTTCCCTCCCATGCCAAAGCTAATTGGAAACCAAACAAGGAAATCTCCCTTTTTTTCCTCCTGCAAAACTGGGGCAAAAAGGGTGTCAAAAGGTATGCCAACAGAGGAAGGTGAAATACATCTTTGTCTCTGCAACAGGCAATTTTCTTCTTCTTCTAGTTCAGTAAAATGTAGGGGTGGGATCCGATGCCATGAGCTTTCGTTCACAACTGCTTGAGTAGTTGTTTCATCATTTGTTTAAAAAAAAGTTCTCAAATCAGCTAGCTTAGTCATTGCAGAGTCTGTCCCTGGGTTTCTGCATGGAGCAAACAAAATCCCCTTCAATGAACCACCCAGACTTGGAATGCAGATGAAGTTGCTGCAATGCCTGGATGAGCACAGTACCAACACCAAAATAAATACTTTTTTTTTTTTTTTTTAACAGTCTGGCTGCAATTATTCTGCCTGTCCTTGCCCTTGGAAGGCTGTGGATTATGAGCTAAATCCCCAAACTGGCTAAACCTGTTTGATGTCAGGAAGTATTTTTTCACGGAGAGGGTGGTGGATGCTTGGAATCAGGGGCGTAGCCAGACACCCAATTTTGGGTGGGCCTGGGCCTAAGATGGGTGGGCAGAAGAACCTCGCCTCGTCCCACAGGTGATTTGGTCTCTCCTTCTCTCGCCTGCATGCCATATGGTCTCTCAAACATCCCCCCTCTCCCGTATACCTTTTAAATATCAGATTTTCACCAGCAGTGAGCAGCAACTAATACACACTGCTCATGTTGGCCCCACACTCTTCCCTCTGATGCAGCTTCCTGTTTCCGCCTAGGCAGAAATACATCAGAGGGAAGGCTGTGGGGCCAGTGCGAGCAGTATGTATGTCACTGCTCACTGCAGGCGAAAATCTGCTACTTACAAGGTATGCAGGAGGGACACTTGTTGGGAGTTTTCAGCTGGTGGGGCTTGGGGATCCCTGCCAGCCACATCATAGGTATGCTGCTACTGGGTGGGCCTGAACTCAAAGTGGGTGGGCCTGGGCCCACCCAAGCCCACCCTTGGCTATGCCACTGCTTGGAATGCCCTCCCGCGGGAGGTGGTGGAGATGAAAACGGTAACGGAATTCAAACATGCGTGGGATATGCATAAAGGAATCCTGTGCGGTAGGAATGGATCCTCAGAAGCTTAGCCGAAATTGGGTGGCAGAGCAGGTGGGGGAACAGAGGTTGGTGGTTGGGAGGCGAGGATAGTGGAGGGCAGACTTATACGGTCTGTGCCAGAGCCGGTGATGGGAGGCGGGACTGGTGGTTGGGAGGCGGGAAATACTGCTGGGCAGACTTGTACGGTCTGTGCCTTGAAAAAGGCAAGTACAAATCAAGGTAAGGTATACACATATGAGTTTATCTTGTTGGGCAGACTGGATGGCCCATGCAGGTCTTTTTCTGCCATCATCTACTATGTTACATGATGCAAGACAGCATCCTTCAGTACTGGAAATCAACCTCCTGCCTTAAGAGCTCAAAATCTCCAGGTGGTTGAATTAGCACACTAAAGACTTTTTCACCTGCAAAAAAAACTTCACATACAGCACCAAACAACCATGTCACAAATACTACCTGTTTCATCTACATCATCCACAATTCAGTCGGTCCTACTTAACAAAACTTTTTTTCCCGATCTACAAAAGGAACTCCTTTAACATCCCAAATCTTCAAGATATATCTTCTGTCCTTGCTTCAACATGGGATCCTATACTCTCTGCCTGGTTAAAAAAAAAAAAAAATTACTGATCATGGTCTTCTTCCCTTAATCCTGCAGAGGTGGTAGTCATGGCAGAGTGGTTAAGGAAATCCATTGGGGTTTCTCTGCACAGGTTCAATCCTGCTGTCTACAGGGCTGCAAATTAGGATGGCTGAGTGGTTAAGGTGTTGGACTTAAGATTTAATGGACGTGTCCCCTCATGGATTCAAGCCCCACTCCTGGTAGGCCTTTCCTTGCTATACCTACAGGATGCCATCAACAAAATATGCACTGATCGCTAGTTGCATGTAGTAGAGCTTGGCTTTTCAGCTGCATGTTTGGTATAAGGGTTAGGGCTATGGTACCTGAATACAGGGCCGTGCCAACACGGTAAGCGAGGTAAGCATGGCAGGAGGGCGCCATCCTCTGGGGGCGCCCCGCCACACCATGCTTACCTCGCCCTCTTCTCCCCAGATCCTTTTCCTTTTTTTTTTGTTTAAATTTACCTCTGTCCGGCGGCAGCGTAGCGTTAGTGAGAAGGAGGCGGCGCTCCCCCGCCCCGACGTGTCAGTCTTCCCTTCGCTCAGTTCCGCCTTCTTCTGACATCAGAAATGACGTCAGAAGAAGGCGGGACACTGAGCGAAGGGAAGACTCACATGTCGGGGCGGGGGAGCGCCGCCTCCTTCTCACTAACGCTACGCTGCCGCCTGACAGAGGTAAATTTAAACAAAAAAAAAAGGAAAAGGATCTGGGGAGAAGAGGGCGGGTAGTATAGCGATCGTTTTCGGGGGGGGGGGGGGGGGCGCGGGGCCAACGGCAGGGGGGCGCCGGAGACCATAGGCACAGCCCTGCCTGAATACAAGGGTTGTGGGTTTGATTCCCACTGCGGGGGTTTGTGGTGACTCTTTGGGTTTTTGCCAGATACTTGTGACCTGGATTGGCCACTGTTGGAAGCAGAATACTGGGCTACATGGACCATGCCCAGTATGGCTAGTCTTAGATTCTTATGACACAGAGCCTCTTGGAAGGCAGCGATCTGTCCGATTTTGAAAAGAAATTTACACTTGATCCCTCAGTTCATGTACACTACTATCCTGTCTCTAACCTTTCTTTTCTTTCTAAACTACTAGAGAAAATTGTTTTCAATCAACTCCTTACACGTGTCGAACACTGCTCTGTCCTACATACTCATCAATCCAGATTTCACTCAAATCACAGTACAGAAACTATCGTCACCACCTTTCTCAGTGAGATTCATTCTATTCTCAGGTAAGATGGTTCTTGTTGTGTCATTTGATCTTTTCGCCACCTTTGACCTCATGGACCACTCTATTGTAGCTTTCTAATACTGGATTGGGGGGGGGGGGGGGGAAGGTACTGATTTGGACTGGTTTGCATCTTATCTAACCATTCTCTTTGTTCTCACTTCTACACAGGTCTCATCAACTCACTTACAGTGTTCCCCAAAGTTCAATTCTTTCCTCTTTGCTTTTAAAAATTTTCTTCAGTCCATTTACAATGGTAGTCCAGAATCATAACATTAGAGCTTTTTATTACGCTGATGATTTACCCAACCTTGCCTCTCAAATTAGACCTTCAGCCACTGCAAGATTCCCTCATAGCCTCATCCCACTGGCTGCACACTCACAAATTAATTTTTAATCCAGAGAAGACAGTAACTAGCTAGATGCCTGGTTATCATCCACAGACGAGACTGATTCTGTATTTATCTATATCCCACCTGTACAATTATCTCATTACTTAGGTGTAATATTCAATTCACATCTTATTTTTGAAGATCAAATTTCTTATCTAGGACACTTGGCTTTCTGATGCTTCGTAGTCTTCACTCCCTGCGTAGTTTCTGGAATTTGTCTACTATTCATACTCTTATCCAGGCATTCTTGATTTCACAACTGGATTATTGCAATTTGGTTTATGCAGGTATCACCAAACAACAATTGTGATGTTTATAAACTCTACATAACACCGTTGCCCATTTTTTCTGCCACACCAAAAAAATTAAATAAATAAAGTGATGTTACTCCGTTATTACATTCTTTATGCTGGTTACCAATTCATTTTCACGTTCAAGATTTTGTGCTTGGCCTTTAAGGTCTACCATTTGGGTACTCCTTGTCAGCCATGGCCCTTCCATACACAGACTCATTCTTTACGATCTCTTAATGGTCACCATCTCGCTCTCCCTGCACCGAGAAGAGCACACTATGAAAGCATTTGAATATCAGCAGTTTTTTTGTTTAGCTCCAAAACTATAGAATGATCTTCCCACTTATATCAGTGCAGAACTATCATTCTCAAAATTTAAAACATATTTGAAAAACACATTTTGAACTGTTGTATGGATCTTTGTCCTTGATATTCTTAGTTCTGCTGCAAGTGATGGATTTAAGAGTGATCTGTTCTCTTCCATTAGTATCCCCCCGCCCTACCTTCCCCCTTCTCTTCCTTTATTTTTTTGTCACTTCCCCCTCCTATATTCCTTACCTTATGGGAGTGAATGTTTTAACTGCGCTACTGATTTTATTGGCATTTAAGTACATAACATAAGTAATGCCAAACTGGGAAAAGACCAAGGGTCCATCAAGCCCAGCATCTTGTCCACGACAGCGGCCAATCCAGGCCAAGGGCACCTGGCAAGCTTCCCAACGTACATACATTCTATACATGTTATTCCTGGGATTTTGCATCTTTCCAAGTCCGTTTAGTAGCGGTTTATGGACTTGTCCTTTAGGAAACCGTCCAACCCCTTTTTAAACTCTGCTAAGCTAACCGCCTTCACCACATTTTCCGGCAATGAATTCCAGAGTTTAATTACACGTTGGGTGAAGAAAAATTTTCTCCGATTTGTTTTAAATTTACTACACTGTAGTTTAATCGCATGCCCCCTAGTCCTAGTATTTTTGGAAAGCGTGAACAGACGCTTCACATCCACCTGTTCCACTCCACTCATTATTTTATATACCTCTATCATGTCTCCCCTCAGCCGTCTCTTCTCCAAGCTGAATAACCCTAGCCGCCTTAGTCTTTCTTCATAGGGAAGTCGTCCCATCCCCGCTATCATTTTAGTCGCCCTTCGCTGTACCTTTTCCAATTCCACTATATCTTTCTTGAGATGCGGCGACCAGAATTGAACACAATACTCAAGGTGCGGTCGCACCATGGAGCGATACAACAGCATTATAACATCCTCACACCTGTTTTCCATACCTTTCCTAATAATACCCAACATTCTATTCGCTTTCCTAGCCGCAGCAGCACACTGAGCTGAAGGTTTCAGTGTGTTATCGATGACGACACCCAGATCCCTTTCTTGGTCCGTAACTTGCATGACGTAGCTATAATTCGGGTTCTTTTTTCCCACATGCATCACCTTGCACTTGCTCACATTAAACGTCATCTGCCATTTAGCCACCCAGTCTCCCAGTCTCGTAAGGTCCTCTTGTAATTTTTCACAATCCTGTCGAGAGTTAACGACTTTGAATAACTTTGTGTCATCAGCAAATTTAATTACCTCGCTAGTTACTCCCATCTCTAAATCATTTATAAATATATTAAAAAGCAGCGGTCCTAGCACAGACCCCTGAGGAACCCCACTAACTACCCTTCTCCATTGTGAATACTGCCCCACTCTCTGTTTCCTATCCTTCAACCAGTTTTTAATCCACAATAGGACATTTCCTCCTATCCCATGACCCTCCAATTTCCTCTGTAGCCTTTCATGAGGTACCTTGTCAAACGCCTTTTGAAAATCCAGATACACAATATCAACCGGCTCCCCTTTGTCCACATGTTTGTTTACTTCTTCAAAGAATTGAAGTAAATTGGTCAGGCAAGATTTCCCCACACAAAAGCCGTGCTGACTCGGTCTCAGTAATCCATGTCCTTGGATGTGCTCTGTAATTTTGTTTTTAATAATAGCCTCTACCATTTTCCCCGGCACCGACGTCAGACTCACCGGTCTATAATTTCCCGGATCTCCCCTGGAGCCTTTTTTAAAAATGGGCGTTACATTGGCCACCCTCCAATGTTTCGGTACCACGCTCGATTTTAAGGATAAGTTGCATATCACTAGCAGTAGCTCCTAAGCTCATTTTTCAGTTCTATCAGTACTCTAGGATGAATACCATCCGGTCCAGGAGATTTGCTACTCTTCAGTTTGCCGAACTGCCCCATTTCTGATTATTTTTATGAGTTCTTTGTAATTGTAAATCACTTTGACCTGACCCAGATAAGGAGGTATAGCAAGTTCACAAACATTTTAGGAACTCTGGGCCCAATATTCAGCACTATGTAACCAGCCAGGAACAGCTCCTGGCCTGTTAAATAGAGCTTAGCCAGCTAACTGATAATATTCAGTGCATGATGGCCAGTTTTCTCTCCTGAATATTAGCATTTAGCAGCTAGCAGATAACCGGCTATGTCGTATGACTTAGCTATCTGCAAATATTCAACCTCTGGCTGGCTAGGTTTAGCAGGTAAATCGGACCACATAAATAGTGGTCCTAACTTTGCCCACTATTAACTTAACCGGCCAGTGCTGAATATTCATATAGCCGGTTAAGTTAGAGCCAGCCAAAAAAAATACCCAGATATGCAATACTGGTCACTGCAGATGGCCCAGCAGTAGAGGTGGCAGCTAACTGCACTGCCTGCCTCTGGCTGAATATTGGGAGGCACGTATTTACCCCATATATAGGTGCAGTTTACCTGATTAGCTTAGGGGAGGGGAGGGAGATGGAAAGGGACAAGGGGTAGGGAGGTCATACAGGTGAAGAAAACCAATTCAAAACACCAACATCTGAAGCATTTGGAGGGCAATGCCACCCACCACCACCTACGATTCCATTTTTTTTTTAGTCAGTGACCATTTCTTCCTCCACCACCACCATTTCTTACATCCTCCCAGTGGTGTACCAAGGGGGGGGGCGGTGGGGGCAGTCCGCCCCGGGTGCCAGTGGGTGGGGGGGTGCTCCGCTCCCGCCGCCTCCCGTGGCCGTTCCCGTGGCGCCGCACATTTAAAAAACCGGCGAAGCAGCGTCGCAGGCAGCACCTCGTGCCCTGCTTGTAAAAAAAAAAATCAAATCTCCTTCCCCTCCTTGTCTTGACGTCGACTTGGGCCTTCCAATCAATTTGATTGGAAGGCCCGAGTCGACGTCAAGACGAGGAGAAGGAAGGAGAGTTGATTTTTTTTTTACAAGCAGGGCACGAGGCGCTGCCTTCGACTCTGCTTCGCCGGTTTTAACGGGACTGAGGTGGGGAAGGAGAGGGGCGAAAGGGACTCGGGTGGGGGTGTTCAGAGGGGAGGAGACTGGGGTGGGGATCTCAGAGGGGAGGGGAGAAGGGGACTGGGGTGGAGGTGTTCAGACGGGAGAAGGGGACTGGGGTGGGGGTCTCAGAGGAGAAAAGGGGAGGGGAGAAGGGGACTGGGGTGGGGGTCTCAGACAGGAGAAGGGGACTGGAACTGGGGGCTGAAAAAAGGGGCAGAGAGAGAGAGAGGGGACAGATCCTAGATGGAAGGGGGAGCGAGAGGGAGGGCAGACCCTGGATGGATGGGAGAGGGAGGGCAAATGGTGGATTGAAGGGGCAGAGAGAAAGGGCAGGCAGTGGATGGAAGGGACGGCAGAGAGGGCAGACACTGGATGGCAGAGAGAGAGAGAGAGAGTGAAGACAGATGCTGGATGGCAGAGAGAGAGAGAGTGAAGACAGATGCTGGATGAAAGGAAGACGGTGAAAAGAAGATGAGGAAAGCAGAAACCAGAGACAACAAACTGTAAATAAAATTTTTTTATTTTTTTTGCTTTAGGATAAAGTATTGTAGATGTGTTAAATGTTTATAATAGAACATGTAAATAAGGTAATCTTTTTATTGGACTAATTTTAATACATTTTGACTAACTTTCGGAGAACAAAACCCCCTTCCTCAGGTCAGGATAGGATACTGTAACAGCACTATACTGTACTGACCAGAGGATGGAGGTTTTGGCCTCTGAAAGCTAAATGTATTAGTCCAATAAAATGGTATTTTACTTTCTATATTTGTTTTATTTCTATTTGTTAATTTGTAAAGTGGTGATTGGTACTTGTTAGGTTTTTTTTTCAAATTTATATCTGCTGTCTTTATATTTTGCACAGTACTAGGGGACAGTTTCTGTTTCTGTGGTGTTGCATTGTATGCAGAGTCTGGCATTGGGGGTTCAGTTTAATTTTTGTCTAAATAGAAAGTTTATGATTACTTATTCTATAGTGGATTAGGGTGTATCTGTGTTTGTGAAAAAGACATGGCTTTCAGTTGGCATTGACTGTGCAGGATCTACGATCTGTACTATTCTGTCTGGTTTCGTTTTACAATAGGTGAATTGATGTTCTAGTGCTCACTGTAGTGTTTAAGATGCTTTCCTTTTCCTTGTGTGACTCGTAGAAATGACTGCTTATGGTATGGTAGAATTGCTCTATAGGTCCTGAGTGTTTTGTATTCTCGGCATGCCTAGTACTGGATTTGGGGGGGGGGGGGTTAAAAAATGACTGGCCCCGGGTGTCAACTACCCTAGGTACGCCACTGCATCCTCCTCCCCCATCATTGTCTTCAAACTCTTGTTCTTCCCTCCCTTAGGCAAAGGATCAGCCTGTGCAATGAGCATGCTGGCACAATTCACAAATGTCCAAATTTTATGTTTAAGATTTAAAATTTCCTGCACCTAGCAAGAAGAGGGATGGAACTTCACACACAAAATTCTTAACCCTAAAGCACATTTTGTACAAGTGTTTGCTTGTGAATTCTCTCTCGCTTTTTTTTTTTTTAGCGGTAGAACTTAATTTTTATTTTCCTTTTCCGGCTCCAAGAGACACTTGATTTGAGAACTGGAATAACTAGGGTTATCACTGCTGGAACTTGTGCCTAGGATGCAGAGGATCTGGCATTCTTTTTATGATGAAACACCTCTGAAATTCCTCAGATAAGACACAGTCCAGACACACATCTATTTATTGGCAAGGAGCCCTCAGATAACAAGCCAAGGGCAGATAGAAACCAGCCCCAGACCCTGCCAGAGCAATGTCTGCATTATTATTTATTATTATTATTTATTGCATTTGTATCCCACATTTTCCCACCTCTTTGCAGGCTCAATGTGGCTTACAATACATCATGAATAATGGAAGTATATTAGAAAATAGATGATTAGTATTACAGCAGGATTTTTGATAACATGATAGTGATAGGACATGGTAGTAATATAACAAGCATATATTGTAAAACAGTTCTGACTATATGTGGGGGAGTTGTGTATATACTCACATTGGTTGATTTTTGTGGTATGCCATGTTAAAGAGATGGGTCTTCAGTAGTTTGCGGAAGCCCGTTATTTCGTAGATCATTTTTAAGTTGCGCGGCAATGCGTTCCATAACTGTGCGCTCAAGTAGGTAAAGTTTGACGCGTGCATTAGTTTGTATTTTAGACCTTTGCAGTTAGGAAAGTGCAGGTTAAGGAATGTGCATGAGCCAGGGCCTGGAGATGCAAGGCTACTGAAGGTTAAAATGGATTCCAGTCTCAGCTACAGGGCAACTGGGCTTACATGTAGCTAACCTCAAGGGCAGTGCATGGACCCACAACTGTTGTCTCTCGCAGACAAGCATGCTAGTAAGCTCCGATAGTTTTAAGGGCATTTGAGAAGAAATCCTAGTAGGGAGAGTGCTTAGTTTTGAAATCTAGCAACACCAAAGGTGTGCAGTAAGAAAATTTTTGTTTTGTTTCGAGGGGGGGGGGGGGCTATTTGAATGATTATGTAATAAACATGCACTATTTAATGTGCGTTACTAGTAATAATGTTTACAAGCTGAGACACTCACCCACCTTTAGAACTTATCTGATCTGCATGTCACGACACACCAACCTTCAGTTACAAAAAAAAGCCACCAATGTATTACTGTGCAGGAGAAAAAAAATTCTGAAAATGACGCATAGCTTTCTAAATCCTTAAATAGTGCACAACATGCATTATTTTGTATTTCTATTTAAATAGACCTATAATTTTCTAGTGTGGGAATTCAATGTAAAATATACACTCCAGACTATCTCAAACACTCTTTCATGTTACAATTTCACAAGGTATTCCCACAGTGCACTAATTTATAATCAACTTATATCAAACGGGGATTTTCAGAATTTCAAGTACTTCCATCATCCGGGGACTAAGCCTCAGTAGTTTTTGTGGTGTTGCTTACATAGTCATCGATCAACCCGTGATTTTCTATTTTTCTATAAAAAAAATTTTTGTTTCTTTTCACATTTTCATTATAACTTCTCATAACTGTAACTCCAATATGCTTCTGAAATCCATATTTCATTATAAATTATACACTAAAACTTAGCTTTTCAATGTGTTACAGCAGCACTTTTCCTCCCAGTTCAAACCTCCGCCGTCTCGGCCAGGTTTCGAAAATCTTCTTCAGGGAAGAGGCAAGCTAAAGAGAAAAGTACAATATCATACAAAACAATTGTCCATCAGAGCATACCGGAGGAATACTGGAGGAAACTGAAAGAGGCCAAGAGAGAGGTACGTCTGGCGAAAGCGCAAGCGGAAGAACAAATGGCTAGAAAGGTAAGGAGGGGTGACAAAAATTTCTTCAGGTATATTAGTGAAAGGAGAATGACTAAAAAGTGAATTGTAAGACTAAAAGATACTGCAAACCGCTATGTAGATAATGATGAAGAAAAGGCAAATTTGCTAAATAGATACTTTTGTTCTGTTTTTACTGAAGAAAATCCGGGAGAAGGACCACGATGGACTGGCAAAAGTTCATTTGAGAATGGAGTGGATATAGCACCATTCACGGAACAGAGTGTGTATCAACAACTAGAAAAACTAAAGGTGGACAAAGCCATGGGACCGGATGGGATCCACCCCAGGCTATTGAGGAAGCTCAGAGAGGTTCTGGCGGATCCTTTTAAAGATTTATTTAATAAATCCTTAGAAATGGGAGAGGTTCCGAGGGATTGGAGAACGGCGGAGGTGGTCCCTCTTCACAAAAGTGGTGATAGGGAAGAAGCTGGAAACTACAGGCCGGTAAGCCTCACTTCGATTATTGGAAAAGTAATGGAAGCGATGCTGAAGGAAAGGATAGTGAATTTCCTGGAAGAAAATGAGTTGCAAGATCCGAGACAACATGGTTTTACCAAAGGGAAATCGTGCCAAACGAATCTCATTGAATTCTTTGATTGGGTGACCGGAGAATTGAACCGTAGACGTGCTATAGACGTAATCTACTTAGATTTCTGCAATGCTTTTGACACGGTTCCCCTCAGGAGGCTCTTAAATAAACTGGATGGGCTGAAGATAGGACCCAAAGTGGTGAACTGGATTAGGAACTGGTTGATGGACAGGCGCCAGAGGGTGGTGGTGAATGGAGTTCGCTCGGAGGAGGGAAAGGTGAGTAGTGGAGTGCCTCAGGGATCGGTGCTGGGGCCGATTCTGTTTTATATATTTGTGAGTGACATTGCCAAAGGGTTAGAAGGTAAAGTTTGCCTATTTGCGGATGATACTAAGATTTGTAACACAGTGGACACCCCGGAGGGAGTGGAAAACATGAAAAAGGATCTGAAAAAGCTAGAAGAATGGTCTAAGGTTTGGCAATTAAAATTCAATGCGAAGAAATGCAGAGTGATGCACTTAGGGAGTAGAAATCCAAGAGAGGCGTATGTGTTAGGCGGTGAGAGTCTGCTAGGTACGGATGGGGAGAGGGATCTTGGGGTGATAGTATCTGAGGATCTGAAGGCGATGAAACAGTGTGACAAGGCGGTGGCCGTAGCTAGAAGGTTACTAGGCTGTATAGAGAGAGGTGTGACCAGCAGAAGAAAAGAGGTGTTGATGCCCCTGTACAAGTCGTTGGTGAGGCCCCACCTGGAGTATTGTGTTCAGTTTTAGAGGCCGTATCTTGCTAAGGATGTAAAAAGAATTGAAGTGGTGCAAAGAAAAGCTACGAGGATGGTATGGGATTTGCGTTACAAGACGTATGAGGAGAGACTTGCAGACCTGAACATGTATACCCTGGAGGAAAGGAGAAACAGGGGTGATATGATACAGACGTTCAAATATTTGAAAGGTATTAATCCGCAAACAAACCTTTTCCGGAGATGGGAAGGTGGTAGAACGAGAGGGCATGAAATGAGATTGAAGGGGGGCAGACTCAAGAAGAATGTCAGGAAGTATTTTTTTTTTTACCGAGAGGGTGGTGGATACTTGGAATGCCCTCCCGCGGGAGGTGGTGGAGATGAAAACGATAACGGAATTCAAACATGCGTGGGATAAACATAAAGGAATCCTGTGCAGAAGGAATGAATCCTCAGGAGCTTAGCCTAGAATGGGTGGCAGAGCTGGTGGTTGGGAGGCGGGACTAGTGCTGGGCAGACTTATATGGTCTGTGCCGGGGCTGGTGGTTGGGCGGCGGGGATAGTGCTGGGCAGACTTATACGGTCTGTGCCAGAGCTGGTGGTGGGAGGCGGGACTGGTAGTTGGGAGGCGGGGATAGTGCTGGGCAGACTTATACGGTCTGTGCACTGAAGTGGACAGTACAAATAAAAAAGTAGCACATATGAATTTATCTTCTTGGGCAGACTGGATGGACCGTGCAGGTCTTTTTCTGCCGTCATCTACTATGTCTACTATCTTTATTATATCGTTTTCTAAACCAGAAAACCTTTTTTGGGTCCTACCATTACTGTGTATGTTCCTACATACAAAGAGAAAAAATGGCTGCGGCGTCCTCCACAGCCGCTCTGTTTTAAATAGGTCACAGCTGATTGTAAAACTCACATCCCATTTGAAGTGAGTTTTACAATCAGCTGTGACCTATTTAAAACAGAGCGGCTGTGGAGGACGCCGCAGCCATTTTTTCTCTTTGTATGTAGGAACATACACAGTAATGGTAGGACCCAAATAAGTTTTTCTGGTTTAGATAACGATATGCTCTGATGGACAATTGTTTTATATGATATTGTACTTTTCTCTTCAGCATGCCTCTTCCCTGAAGAAGATTTTCGAAACCTGGCCACGTCGGCGGAGGTTTGAACTGGGAGGAAAAGTGCTGCTGTAACACATTGAAAAGCTAAGTTTTAGTGTATAATTTATAATGAAATATGGATTTCAGAAGCATATTGGAGTTACAGTTGAGAAGTTATAATGAAAATGTGAAAAGAAACAAAAAAAATTTTTGTAGAAAAATAGAAAATCACGGGTTGATCGATGACGATGTAAGCAACACCACAAAAACTACTGAGGCTTAGTCCCCGGATGGTGGAAGTACTTGAAATTCTGAAGATCCCCGTTTGATATTGTTGGAATGTAATTGTATTTTACATGCATTGCCTGTCACCTATTATTTCTCTGTGATTACTCTGTGACCTCTGATGTGAATTACTTAGAGAGGTCACACAGCTATGCAACTTCCTGTGGGGGTTAGACACAGCAGATGCAGCACATGGAGCACATGGAGCTCATGATCTCTCCTAACCTGAGAGGATCTATGGTGGTGTGAGCATCCATTACCATCTAAGCACATGGAAGGAGCTGATAATACAAATGTATAGTAATATGTATATATAAGCCTGTCTGATTATAATCTAACTACAAACTGTGAGTAAACAGATGTTTTGTTACTTCAACTTTAAGTGACTCAGCAGTGAATTATTCAGGGGTGAATGAGAGAGAGATGAAGAAAGAAATTAACATTTCTAAAGCTGAAGCTGTGTGTACTAAAATCTGCTAATTATTTACTACAAATAATCCAACAAAAGGGTTATGGGCCCAGGGTCCAGGAATTGAAAAAGAAGAGAAATATTACCAGGCAGAAAAAAAGGCCACATTTTTCTCTTAAGTTTTAAAGGAAAGATTCAGTCTGTCTCTCTCTCCCCCCACACAGCAGACAGAAGGCTAAGAAAATGGCTGAGGGAAGAAATTCACCATTGTTCTATTCTCTCAAGGTGCCTAAATTAACTGAGTTTAATTATCAGCAGTGGGAATTAAGATTCATATGTCTCCTTCGAGCAAAAGGATTAAATATATGCTTAGACCAAGACAGAACAGCTGAAAATATGGCTGAATGGGACAATGCAAACTATTATGTGAAGTGCATGCTTTTGGAAGCTCTCTCAGAGAAACAAGCCATATTAGTGGAGGGAAAAGATACACCAAAGGACATTTTATATAAACTGAGAACTATGTATGCAACTACATATGCAAAGCAGCAACCAATTTGGCTGGCAGAGTTGAATGAAACCAAATTAAGGGATAAAAGTAAATGTAATGATCACATTATGCATCTTATGTCTTCATTTCAAAAGTTAGAACTTTCTGGAATTCCCATGTGTGATGCATTGAAAAGAGCATTTCTTTTTACCTCACTATCAAAGAAGTTTGATGTTTTTAGGTCTGTAAATGAGGCCATTGAAGGGCAATCCTTTGAACAGGCAACATCAAAACTAAGGCAGGAATGCATAATAAATGATTCTGAGGAGATGTGTTCTCAAAGCAAGTCAGAGAGAAATGAAACAAATTTCTTGGCAAAGAACAGAGGAAGGCGGAGCTATGGGAAAACTCCACCCAAGGGCAAGCTGATTTGCTACTCATGTGGAAAGGAGGGACATGTATCTAAATGGTGTAAGGAAACACAAAACACTCCCTCTAGCTCACCTAAGCCAATGGAACTAAAGAATTTTCAAACCAGGAAATGTATGAAGGACAAAGATAAACACAAGGGCTTTCTAATGGCAGAAAAATCTTTGACTATGGTAAATAATAATTCAAATGAAAGTACTTGGATTTTGGATTCGGGGAGCACATGCCATTTAACCAATTGTAAGGATTTCTTTCAGGAAATGTGTCCAGAGGAAGGTATTCTTAAAACTGCAAACGCAGGGACTGCTAAGATCCAAGCAAAAGGTATTGGATTCTTAAAATGCAAAGTGTCTAATGAAGTTAAAGAAATTCCTGTAAGTGATGTCTTGTATATTCCCCAAGCAGTTTGCAATATGCTTAGTGTATCTACATTAGATAAGAAGGGATTTGCGATTCATTTTGAAAACAGTAAGTGCACAATCTCTAAAAATGATGAAGTGTATGCTGAAGCTTTTATGCATAATGATGTTTATAAGCTGAACATTTCAGGTGAAGCCTCACATATGGTGCAAGTAAGGAAGAATGATGGTAAATGTAGTCTGGAAATCTGGCATCGCCGCCTGGGACATCGTGATTGTAAGGTGATCCAGGATCTTTACAGTAAGCAACTGGCCACCGGCATTCAGATAAGTGCAGATGCTGGTAAAATGGAGAAATGCATAGACTGTGTTACTCAAAAAGGTGTGAGACCCTCATTTCCTGCATACACAGGAAATAGGAGTAATAAAGTACTGGACTTAATACACAGTGACTTATGTGGACCGTTTAATATCCCATCATTGGGAAATAACAGATTTGTGCTAATATTCTTGGATGATTTCTCTAGATATTGTGTGGCCTATTTGCTGAAAGAGAAAAGTCAAGTCACAGACATGCTGAAGAAATACGTAGCCATGGTGAGCAATAAATTTGAAAGAAAACCAAAGGTTCTTCAGACCGACAATGGTGGTGAGTTCACTTCACAAAGCATGCGCACATTTCTAGAACAAGAAGGCATTCAACATATCACAACAGTAGCTTACACACCAGAGCAAAATTCTGTTGCAGAGAGAAAATTTAGGTCACTTGTGGAAATGACCAGATGTATGCTGTCAGATAGCAATCTCCCTAAAAGACTATGGGGGGAAGCCATTCTCACAGCAGTGTACCTACAAAACAGAATGCCAACTAAAGGCGCGGAGCGCACACCACATGAGACATGGCATGGTAGGAAGCCAAACCTGTCACACATAAGAACATTTGGAAGTACAGCATATGCTCATGTACCAAAGCAAAGAAGGCATAAGCTGGATTCCACAACAGAAAGGGGCATTTTAGTTGGCTATGCTCCAGGACACAAAGGATATAGAATTTTGAATCTGAAAACTGGCATTGTTGGCATAAGACATGTTACATATTTTGATGAAAACAAAAGGGTTGATAAAGGCTGGATTATCCCAGATGAGCCTTATCATCCAGAATATGAAACTAGAACCATAATAGACATGCCAGTGTATATAAATGCCATACCAAGGCAGATGTCTGAAAGCAACTCACCTGTATCTAACGAGGAACAGGCAGAGGAAACAGACACAGAAAGGATCATTGAAGAAGACAGTACAGTTGGAGAAGGGGAATCAATTGGAGAAGAACTCTCAGATTTAGAGGATGCGGAAAGGTCAGACCAACCTGTTGTCAGACGCTCATCCAGGGAAAACAAAGGTGTTCCACCCCCAAGACTGTCTTACCTAACAAAGTCAGCAGAAGCTCAAGAGCCCTTAACATGGGATGAGATTGAAAAAATGCCAGCAGAAGAAGCTGCTGAATGGCATAAAGCTGCACAAGAAGAAATTGATGCATTGGATAAAAATAATACTTGGATTCTTACAAAATTACCTCCTGGCAAGAAAGCTATAGGATGCAAATGGGTATTCAAGTTAAAAAGGAATGCACAAGGAAAAGTGGAAAGGTATAAAGCCAGATTAGTGGCAAAGGGAAATCTTCAAAAATATGGAGAAGATTTTGATGAAGTGTTTGCACCTGTAGTGAAACACACGACAATCAGAACACTTCTGAGCATTGCAGTCTCAAAAGGCATGCAAGTCAAACACATTGATGTGAAAACAGCATTTCTTCACGGAGATATAACTGAAGACTTGTACATGGAACAGCCAACAGGTTTCATAAATACAAAACAAAGACAGCTAGTGTGTAAATTAAACAAAGGTCTTTATGGATTAAAGCAAAGTGCAAAATGTTGGAATGATAAATTGCATGAAATATTGACAAATTTAGGATTTAAGCAAGGTGAAGCAGATAAATGCTTGTACACTAGGTGCACAAATGGACAATATGCATACATTTTAGCTTTTGTTGATGATCTGCTCATTGCAAGCGAAAGTGAGCAAGAGTACAAGGACATTGTAAAATGTTTAAACCTCAATGTTGAGATAAAAGAACTGGGTAATGTGTCATACTATCTTGGTATAGAAATTGAGAAACAAAATGATGGTTCTTATCTTCTAAGCCAGAAGCAGAAAATAAATGAGCTTATTGAAAGTTTAGGTATGCAAGATGCCCAAGTTGTAAGCACTCCCATGATCACTGATTTTCTGAAGGATGAAACAGTAAGAGAACCTTTACCAGATAACATCCAATATAGATCAGCCATAGGTAAGCTTTTATATCTAGCTACCACATACAGGGCTGATATAGCAAATGCAGTAGGAATTTTGAGCAGAAGGGTCAGCTCACCTACCAAATCAGATTGGACTGCAGTTAAAAGGATGGTAAGGTATTTAAAGGGTACCATTGATTGTAAATTAAAGATTTCAGCCAATATTAATCCAAAACTAATATGTTACTGTGATTCAGATTGGGCAGGGGATCATTCTAATTATAAATCCACAAGAGGATATGTGTTTATGTATGGAAATGTACAAATTTCATGGGCCAGTCATAAACAAAGTATTGTGAGTTTGTCTTCTACAGAAGCTGAATACGTGGCCGTATCGGAAGCGTGCAGAGAACTGATGTGGATTGAAAAACTTTTGCTGGATTTTGGAATAGCTGAAAAGAGACCAATCCAGATAATGGAAGATAATCAGAGCTGCATCCGACTGTCACAGAATGACAAGGTTCAGTCACGCACCAAGCACATCGCAACGAAATACCACAACGTGCGAGAGTTGGCGAAAGAAGGGGTCATCAGTCTACACTATTGTCACACCAGTGAGATGACAGCTGACATCATGACCAAACCGTTACCCAGAGAACATTTTGTGAATCTGCGTATAAAGCTTGGACTTTGTATGAATAAATAATTGCATGACAGTTATGCATGAGAAGGGGTTTGTTGGAATGTAATTGTATTTTACATGCATTGCCTGTCACCTATTATTTCTCTGTGATTACTCTGTGACCTCTGATGTGAATTACTTAGAGAGGTCACACAGCTATGCAACTTCCTGTGGGGGTTAGACACAGCAGATGCAGCAGATGCAGCACATGGAGCACATGGAGCTCATGATCTCTCCTAACCTGAGAGGATCTATGGTGGTGTGAGCATCCATTACCATCTAAGCACATGGAAGGAGCTGATAATACAAATGTATAGTAATATGTATATATAAGCCTGTCTGATTATAATCTAACTACAAACTGTGAGTAAACAGATGTTTTGTTACTTCAACTTTAAAGTGACTCAGCAGTGAATTATTCAGGGGTGAATGAGAGAGAGATGAAGAAAGAAATTAACATTTCTAAAGCTGAAGCTGTGTGTACTAAAATCTGCTAATTATTTACTACAAATAATCCAACAGATATAAGTTGATTATGAATTAGTGCACTGTGGGAATACCTTGTGAAATTGTGACATGAAAGAGTGTTTGGGATAGTCTGGAGTGTTTATTTTGTATTTCAGCATACAAAATGCCATTGGCAAAGTTTTACACACAGTAATACAAATCAGCCCTTTCAGTAAATGCAAGTTCTCTAGTTTTCTACAAACAAACAAAAAAAACTGTATTTAAATGATTTTTGATGTGTTACTGTTATTCAAAATCATACATGAATTGCTTTCAGGTGAAAATGCAACAGAAAAGGTGTGTGTCTGTGTGTGTGTTATGAGATCACAATACTTCAAAATTAACATTTCAATCTGCACCACAAGGCTAGGCTCAGTTGGATATTATGACTTAATGTGTGCCCCAGTGCACTAAGTTGTGTAAAAGAGAGGTTCTCTCACGACACAAAAGAACATAAGAGTAAACATACTGGGTCAGACCACCTAGTCCAGTATCCTGTTTTCCAAACCATGGCCAAGCCAGGTCACATGATAACATCAAGACTGGATTACTGCAATGCACTATACCACAGTCTGACTACAAAGGGCCTGCACCAGCTCCAGTTGATTCAGAATGCAGCAGCAAGACTCAAAGACCACATCACACCATTTTTGCAAAAACTTCATTGGCTACCAGTACAATACAGGACTAAATTTAAAACTCTATGTTTGATCTTCAAGGCCCTCAAAGGAAATGTACCTGAAGAATAGGATGATCCTCTACACACCGCCAAGGACACTAAGGTCCTCTCAAGGAATATCACTAACCACACCCTCTCCAAAACACACTACATGATGTGATACCCGCAAGCAAGCCTTCTCCGGAGGATACCCCACATTCTGGAATGCAATCCCTGAAAGGCTCCGCTTAACACAAGACTATCTCTACTTCAGGAAGCAGGTGAAAGCTTGGTTCTTCAACCAGGCCTTTAATGGAAGAAGTAACTTGTTAGTCTCACTCACACACACCAGGGGTGACACGGGCTGCACATACTGCAGCAAGACAAGTTTATCCACTCCTACCCTAGCTGAGATAATATTAAACCATCTCTGACCTCATGTGCAACTTTCTTTAAATTAATCACCTTACTTTCTTACCTATCTATATTTTCCATATTTGCTTTACCCTTCGCTATCAATTAAAATGTTCTTGTGTTGACATTGTAAGTAGTATACTACGCCATACTTTTTATTATTTGAATATTTTTACTTCTGTAATTGCCTATTGCTCATGTTTGATCTATTCTTACTGTACACCACCTTGAGTGAATTCCTTTAAAAAAGCGGTAAATAAATCCTAATAAATAAATAATAAATAAGTACCTGACAGAAATCCAAAACATGGCAACATTCCAGGGCAAGCAATTGATTCTCCATGTCTGTCTCAATAACAGACTATGGACTTTTCCTCCAGAAATTTGTCCAAACCTTTTTAAAACCCAGATACGCTAACCCCTGTTACCACATCCTCCGGCAAAGAGTTCCAGAGGTTAACTATTCGTTGAGTGAAAAAATATTTCCTTCTATTTGTTCTGAAAGTATTTCCATGTAACTTCCTCAAGTGTCCCCTAGTCTTTGTAATTTTGGAACGAGTAGTCGATTTACATCTATTTATTCTACACCACTCAGAATTTTGTAGACCTCAATCATATCTCCCCTCATCAGTCTCTTTTCCAAGCTAAGGAGCCCTAAAAGCTCTTTAGCCTTTCCTTATACAAGAGGAGTTCCATCCCCTTTATCATCTTGGTCCTTCTTTGAACCTTTTCTAATTCCGCTATATGTATACTGGGGGAGTTTGATTAGTGTTCCTTTTTGAGGCAGAAATTATAAAAGGTACTAATTCTGACCTGCTGGGACTGACGATTAGTGTACCTATTGCAGCACAGACACTCCAAGTGGAATCAGCTTCCAGCTGCAAAACTAGGTCCATCACGTCCCAGTGTACTGTAAACACTGAGGTCTCAAAAGCTGTACAGAGAGCTCTACTTTTACCAGTGGCACAGTACCTTGCATTCAAAGCACATCTCTGAGCCTCACCGCCAATTATACTATCTTGTTTTCACCATTCAAAATGATGAAAAGGAAAATTACTACTAAAGGATTTTGGAGAGTTCAGTAACCAGTAATATATAGTAACTAAGTAAATGTAACTAATTACTGTGCTTAAGTAAAAGTTTTGTCACTTTTACTTGTAAAGTAGTACAGGATAACATTTGTTACTTTAATAATTTTGCTAATTATTACATTTGCTCAGTTATGTCCGATGCTTGCAGTTAAAAGTAAAAGCGGAAGCGAGATATAAATGACGATCCTCAGTAAACCAAATGAAACAGCAAAACTGGAAACAGGATTTTGCTATTGCAAACCTCGTCATGCAAGCAATGGATCATCTCATCTTAAATTTTGCTGTTTAGTGAAAATAGCCTATAAGAACAGTGAGTTGCCTGTACTTGTTGAACTGGTTACTGGTCTCCAACCAAACAAAACAGTGATGAGTTGGGTCACTTTAAAGCGGAGATGAAGCTGGATGCAATTCTTGGTGAATAGACATGTGTCTCCATCACAACACACTGCTGGTCATCCCACGGAAAATTTTAAATTGGGGCGACTTTCCACTGGACTGACAGTCTTCAGAGAGGAAATCTGCTCATTTAGCCTTAAGACTGAAGTGGTTCCCACACATCTGACATTCTTGAAGATATTCAAACAGAGTTTGCCATCAGACAAAAAATTAAGTATGCTTATCACTGTACTTTTACTTTAGTATTAAAATGCACATTTTTACTTTTACTTAAGTGTTTTGAACAATACTGCCATGTAACCAAACAGGTGTTACAATGTTACTATTAAATTTTATTTAAATCCCAGCTTTGAAGAAATTGTTCTAAATATGTATACATCAGAAGGAATTAACTTTCTTTGAAATGAACAAAGTATTTTTCACTTCTTATAAACAGCATTTTTTTCCTAAGCCACTTTAAATTTAAATCTAAATTTCACTAACAGATGCTCACCTTCAATATATAGAACTATCAGATAAGTATTATTTAAAACCTTTTCCTTTCTTTAATTATTCTTTTCTTTATTCACTTTACAAGTTGATTCTTTGTGTCTTATTTCATGTTTTCCAGATATCCAGAACCCTCATCACTAAGCAGGTTAAGAGTTCCTCTAGATTGTCCTTTTTCCTATTCTGTGTCTATCAGGCTTATTTTTGAAAGAAGGGCGCCCATCTTTTGACACAGATCGGGAGATGGTCGTTCTTATCTCAGGGTTGCCCAAATCAGCATAATCGAAAGCCGATTTTGGGCGTCCCCAACTGCTTTCCATCGCGGGGACGACCAAAGTTCCGAGGGCATGTCAGAGGTGTAGCGAAGGCGGGACTGGTGCGTGCCTAACAGATGGGCATCCTAGAGCGATAATGGAAAAAAGAAGGGCGTCCCTGATGAGCACTTGGGCGACTTTACTTGGTCCATTTTTTCTTACAACCAAGCCTCAAAAAGGTGCGCAAACTGACCAGATGACTACTGGAGGGAATCGGGGATGACCTCCCCTGACTCCCCCAGTGGTCACTAACCACCTCCCACCCAAAAAAAACAACTTAAAAAATTTTTTTTTGCCAGCCTGAAATGTCATACTCAGGTCCATCGCCGAAGTATGCAGGTCCCTGGGGGGGGGGGGGAGGTATGTGTGTGTCAGCAGAGGCATAGCAAAGGCATGGACGTCCTTCTTTCAAACATTTTGGACGCCCTGAACTGCCCCCTCCACAGGGACGGCCAAATTTCAAGGGAGTGGAGGAGTGGCCTAGTGGTTAGAGCACTGGTCTTGCAATCCAGAGGTGGCCGGTTCAAATCCCACTGCTGCTACTTGTGATCCAAAACCCAAATAAAAAAAGGGGGTGTCAAGAGGCACAGCAAAGGCATGGACATCCTTCTCACAGAAACATCCACATTTTGGACGTCCTCAACTGCCATCGCAGGGATGAAGGCATAGCGAAGGACGTCCTTCACCCATACTCTTAAAAAAAAAAAAAAAAAAAAAAAAAAGACGTCCCTGACGAGCACTTGGATGTTTTCACCTGGATTTCTATTTTTTTAAGGTTGTAGATGGCTATTAAACACGCAGCTTGTCTGCATGTATGACGCCGTCTTTTGCATGCACATAGTTGCATGCGCAGAGCAGCCACACATAATGCTTGGCTGCTCTGCACTGGCTTCCCCTCCTTAGGAAGGAAATTGTGTGCAAATGAACTAACAGTGAGCAGCTCATTTGCATGCGATTTCCTTCATGCATGCATGTTCCTTTCCGAATCGCTAAGGGATCAGTAAGGGAAGGGCTTTTTCCGTTCAGTTAGTGCATCAGTTAGTCCACTGCAGTGCCCCCTAGGGTGCCTGGTTGGTGTCCTGGCATGTCAGGGGGACCAGTGCACTACGACTGCTGGCTCCTCCCACAACCAAATGAGTTGGATTTGGTTGTTTTTGAGATGGGCAAAAACCAGGGACGACCATCTCTAAGGTCGATCATCTCAATATTTAGGTCAACCATCTCTAAGGTTAACCTAAATGTTAAGATTTGGCATCCCCGACTGTATTATTGAAACGAAATATGGACACCCATCTTGTTTTGATAATACGGGTTTCCCCGCCCCTTCGCGAGGACGCCCTCAGGAAAACTTGGGCGCCCCATTCGATTATGCCCCTCCACATAGACTTATCTGTGTTTTTGTCTCTCGTTTCTTTATTTCTTCTCCTTGCTTGAAACGCTGGAGCTCTGCTTCTTTTCTTCAAGCTTTAAATGTACCTACTGGCCTATGCTTTAATTAAAATCATTGAAGAAGACTATCTTTGTGTCTGGATTCTGGAACAACCCTAACTGGAACTAGGGAATCACAGGGTCATTTCTAGCTAATAAACCAAAAGATAAATTTATTTCCCTTTTAAAAATTTTCCTAGACTTTAATTACTGACCTTATTCTAAAGAAGGGCACTTTCCCTTTCAGGTTTTATTGAAACAGTCACACTCCTGACAGTTAATACATCTTTCTCATTAACACAATAGCACCGACTTACTACTATTACTACTTAGCATTTCTATAGCGCTACTAGACGTATTGATTGCTAGCTGGGATCTTGCCGTAGCTTGGTGTTGCGGGGCGTCCTTCCCCTGACGAAGCCCCAGTTGGCGAAACGGGACAGTTGAGGAGGCCCTTGTTCTAAGCCGCAACAAGCTCAGTAGCTGTGGTTTGTAACAATGTTTTGCACTATGGCTGTCTCATGTATTGAATATATGCACTAATAGTGTACGAGTGAACACCTAGGGAGGAGGACGGTAGAGGACCTATGATTAAATTATGGTGACCAGATCTATGTAATCTCATTGATTAAGGTTTCACCAGTCTGAGGTCCTCTCCCTTTTCCATTATTGATCCATTATTGATTCACTATCTTACAATTTATGTAAATTATCCGCTGCTTTTGGCTGTAGTTTTCTATAATTGAGCAGAGTTTTTTTTCCCATTGTCTTGTTACCAAAAAAAAAAAAAAAAAGAATTATTCTCATTGCTGACCCTAAATTGTCTGTCAGATAGGAAAGACAGAAAACATTTAAAAACTTTCCCTCCAAATCCAACTGCTTTTAAACACCAAAATAAGACCTCATGACTTACTGTATCAAATGCAGTAGAAATCTACCGATAGCACTACAAAACTGGTACCTTTATCAAAGAGGAGTGGCCTAGTGGTTAGGGTGGTGGACTTTGGTCCTGGGGAACTGATGGACTGAGTTCGATTCCCACTTCAGGCACAGGCAGCTCCTTGTGACTCTGGGCAAGACACTTAACCCTCCATTGCCCCATGTAAGCCGCATTGAGCGGGAAAGCGCGGGGTACAAATGTAACAAAAAAAAAAAAGCCAGAGAAGTAAGATCTCTATCGTGTTTACAATGAAAACCAAATTGATTCTTATCCAAAACTTGGTTATCATTGTCAAAAAAAAAAATCAACTAATTGATCATGGACACTTTTTGCTATAACCTTGGCCAAAAAGAGTAAGTTAGAAATAGGTCTATAGTTACTAGCCAAATCCGCATCAAGAGAGGGGTTCTTCTTTAATAAACACCCAACAGAGACTTTTTGTTTTTTTAAGAGATTGGCATAACCGCTTCAGTAAGAGGCTTATTAACAAGATAATAAGTTACATGAGAAGCCATCTTTAAATTTTTTTACAATAGAGAAGTGGTTCCCAAACCTGGCCCTGGAGGCACCACAACCAGTCAGGTTTTCAAGATATCCACAATGAATATTCATGAGAGATTTACATGCACATGAATATGCAAATCTCTTGCATGCATATTCATTGCAGATATCCTGAAAACCTACCTGACTGGGGTGCCTCCAGGACCAGGTTTGGGAACCACTGCAATAGAGGGATGACAAATATCTAAGCTACAAAAAGAGTTTATATATTCTTATTATTAGATGAAATCTGCTCTTTACTTAAACCTTCATTGGACCCTACCTGTCCTTCCAACTATCGTCCCATCTCCCTCCTCCCTTTCCTATCCAAGATACTTGAACGTGCTGTTCACCGCTGTTGCATTGACTTTCTTTCATCTCAAGCTATTCTTGATCCACTTCAATCTGGCTTTCGCCCCCTTCATTCAATTGAATCAGCGTTTGCTAAAGTCTCCAATGATCTGTTCCTGGCCAGATCCAAAGGTCTCTAATTTATCCTCAAACTTCTCGATCTGCTGCTTTTGACACTGTTGATCACAGCCTACTACTTGATATGCTGTCCTCACTTGGATTTCAGGGCTCTGTTCTTTCCTGGTTTTCGTCTTCTCTCCCAGCGTACCCTAGTATATTCTCTAGTGGATCCTCCTCTACTTCTATCCCACTGTCAGTTGGTGTACCTCAGGTATCTGTCCTGGGTATCATGACTCTTGGAGCTTGGTAATTAGAAGCCCCAATATCATGGAGTATAACCCTGGCACAGCAATCACCTGAAGTCTTTTATTGAATAAATCACAGATAATTTACTCACAGATAGATGTTCAAGATACAGAGACTTCTTAATCTGGAGGCTGTGGGAGGTGGAAATCTGAAGAGAGGTAGTTGTATTGCAGGGGGAGGGGAAGGTAGTTGAACAGGTAGAAATAGTCCAAAGCTGGGTGACTGGAATGTGCAATATCTCATTTGGAAGGAGATATTCTCAGGGTAAAAAACCAGGTTCTTTACAGGGAGTTCTCAGCAGGACAGAGCTGTGTGGAGCCAGATGGTGTTAGCTCCATGTCCCTGGCTATAATGGTGAAAGAAGCCCCGCGTGGCTGAAAGGACAAAGAAGTGGTGGGGCTTCACACAGGAAGGAGCAGATAGAGACCAATGGGGACAGAGCCTGCCATCGGATAGCAAGGGGTAGTCCTAGAGATAGGAGGGAAAGGTCATACCTGGCTGACCTCTGAGGACAGATAGTAAGACTGAACAGGAAGACAAAACAGCCAAGCTTGGCAGAGAGAGGGAAGGTCTGGGCAGCCTCACAACCAGTGGTAACAGTTCTTACACAGCCAAACAAGTGTGGTTGCACTGCCTGTGAACTACATTACCCACAGTGCATTGCTCATGTATTTTTCCAGTGGGAAACTGCAGCAATGATAGTCCTTGGGACTGAGAACAACAGTAAAGGCATTACACACATTTTAGGATCATGTTATAAACTAGTGCGAGGCTGTCGGAGGACAGTACACTGGGACCTCTTCTTTTCTCCATCTATACTTCTTCCCTTGGTACTCTGATCTCATCCCATGGTTTTCAGTATCATCTTTACACTGATGACTCCCAGATCTACCTCCCCACACCAGAAATCTCAGCCGAAACCCAGGCCAAAGAATCAGCCTGCCTGTCTGACATTGTTGCCTGGATGTCTCAGCGCCATCTGAAATTAAACATGACCAAGACTGAGCTTCTTATCTTTCCTCCTAAACCAACCTCTCCTCCTCCCCCATTCTCTATTTCTATGGATAACACTCTCATCCTTCCTGTCTCATCAGCTCATAACCTTGGGGTCATCTTTGACTCCTCCCTCCCCTTCTCTGCACATATTCAGCACACTGCTAAAACCTGTCGTTTTTCTCTCTATATCACCAAAATTCGCCCTTTCCTTTCTGAGCACACTACCAGAACCCTCATCCACACTCTTATCACCTCTCGCTTAGACTATTGCAACTTGCTTCTCACAGGTCTCCCACTTAGCCATCTCTCTCCTCTTCAATCTGTTCAAAATTCTGCTGCACAACTAATATTCCGCCAGTGTCGTTATGCTCATATTAGCCCTCTCCTCAAGTCACTTCACTGGCTTCCTATCCGTTTCCACATACAGTTCAAACTCCTCTTATTGACCTATAAGTGCATTCACTCTGCAGCTCCTCAATACCTCTCCACTCATCTCCACTCCACTCTACATTCCTCCATGGGAACTCCGTTCACTGGGTAAATCTCTCTTATCTGCACCCTTCTCCTCCACCGCTAACTCCAGACTCCGTTCCTTTTATCTTGCTGCACCATATGAGTGGGAAAGACTTCCTGAGCCGGTACGTAAAGCTCCATCTCTGGCCGTCTTCAAACCTAAGCTAAAAGCCCACCTTTTTGATGCTGCTTTTAACTCCTAACTCTTATTCACTTGTTCAGAACCCTTATTTTATCATCCTCACTTTAATATTCTCTTATCTCTTGTTTGTCCTGTTGGTCTGTCCTAATTAGATTGTAAGCTCTGTCTTCACCTTGTCAGTCCGATCTTGAGCCATACCTGCGAAGATATATCAACATTATTCTTAATTCTTATTTCCTGTAGCTGCTAACAGCTCTTTTGATCGACATGGAGATCCCTTGATTTTCCCATTAAAGTATTTTTTCTGTTAAAGATGTCCCTTCAAAAAATAAAACACCATCTCAGAGACGACCCCAAGCAACGGCAGCCCAAAACAAACCACTAGAAGCTTGAAAGTTAGCTTGCACCAAAAAACCAGTTTTGACCACATAATGTTACCCCTCCACCACAAGAACCTCACTACCCCAGCCCCCATAACTACTAAAAATCTAATTTTAAAATAATTCTCCAGAGCCTGAGCTCAGCAGCGCCAAAAAATTAATCAAAGACTGGGGAGGCCCAAAAGATCTCTTACTTCAGGATGCTTTCCAGGCAACCACCAACTGTGGATCGGGTCTGGATGGACCAACTGCACTGCCAGGGACTGCTTGCGATCTCCTGCGGCAGCAAAATTGAGGCCCCGGCTTCCGTTTGGACTACTGGAGCTCCGAATCGCACGTGGCCCAGAGCTCTGGTGGCCCAGGCCAAACCACCAATGACTGCCTTGACTTGGAGACAGGTAAGATTCAATATATTGGTTACAGTACGTAGAATTATCTAGTGAAGGGAAGGGGCTGACTGGGTGAAATTAGATCACACCTATCTGTGCCTGCAGGAAGCACTATAGGAAATATTGCTGAAGTGCTGGTCGTGGATAGCTCACAGCATTTGCAGGAGGAGCTCCTGGAAATGGTGCTGAAGCACTGGGAGGAATGAAGGCATGCTGGCTGTGGATAGCAGATTCACATTCTCCTCCCCCCCCCCCCCCCCCCCATACTTTCTTTTGCTTCAAAATATTTTAGTATTGCCCTGATCTGACCCTGTGGCCGTACCAAATCTTCAGTTTTGATGCATATGCAAATTACAAATCTCTCAGGCCCTCATGATCAAAAGCAAACTCTGGCGCTAGAGGCTGTTAACGCCATACTAGTGCCAGAGTTTGCAGCCGACCTATGATCAGAGCCCTCGAGCGCCTGAAACAGCGCACTCGAGGGCTCTCAGCGCAAGTAGCATGCAAATGCATGCTAAACAGGGCTTCTAGTGCAATTAGCTTGCAAATGCATGCTAATTGGCACTTAACGCATTCATCCCCAATGATCAGCGACCAGCGCGCCAAAGATTGGGTTGCTGGCCGCAGCAAAATCAACGCCAGCTCCGAGCTGGCGTTAGATTTTGCGGATCATTGGGGAGGAATGGTGAGCCCTGTCCAGCATGTAGTTGCATGCTGGCAGGCCCCCCTTCACCCCCAAGGCAAACGCGAACGGGGGGCTGGAGGTCCGGTGGACCTCCGGTTCCCCCAGACGATCCCCCCCCCATGTTCACGGAGGGCTGGAGATCCGGTGGGTCTCCAGCCCCCGAAACCCCCAGAAATCGTTGATTGGCCACCTCCAGCCAAAGGATCTTTTCCAACTGTGATCCATCGACCCGGGGGGGGGGGGGGGCTGGAGGTCCGGTGGACCTCCAGCCCACCCCAAATCCTCTCCCCAGCATTGTCCTTAGATTCCCTGGTGGTCGGTGGTGTGCTGTGGTGTCGTGCCGGCCCCCCTACCTTTTGTTGGAGGAGGGACGCAGCCTGCCTGCCTCCCTCCTCTTCCAGTCAGTCGATGCCCAAAATGGCGGCGCCCAGCACCGCCCACTGAATCCTGGGATGCACTGGGCGGGGCTACAGACCATGTAAGGGAGAGATTCCCTTTCATGGTCTGTAGCCCCGCCCAGCGCATCCCAGGATGCAATTGGCGGTGCTGGGCGCCGCCATTTTGGGCGTCGACTGACTGGAAGAGGAGGGAGGCAGGCAGGCTGCGTCCCCCCTCCAACAAAAGGTAGGGGGGCCGGCACGACACCACATCACGGACCACCAGGGAATCTAATGACAACGCTGGGGGGAGGATTTGGGGTGGGCTGGCGGTCCACCGGACCTCCAGCCCCCCCCCCCCCCCGTCGATGGATCACAGTTGGCAAAGATCCTTTGGCCGGAGGCGGCCAATCAACGATTTCTGGGGGTTTTGGGGGGCTGGAGACCCACCGATCCTCAAGCCCCCCCCCTGTCGGTGGGTGGGAGAGGGTTTGGCCGCCGGCGGCCATGACGTTTTCTGGGGGTTGGGGGGGGGGCCTCGTTCGGGCCTCAGGGCAGGCTGTTTGACCGGTTTGGAATTGACAGCCCAGACCTGTCAAACAAGTGCGGGAGGATTGTGCTGAGCGCATGCTCGGCACAATTTTCCAGCACTTTAAACATGATAATCAAAGATAATAGCGCTGCTTAGATTTGCATGCATTATCTTTGATCATCGATGCAGAAAAGCCCTGCGCTATTTTTAGGGCGCTGTTTGGAACAGCGCAGGGCTTTTGATCATCTGCCCATCAGTCACCCATCAGTCTACAGAACCCTCAGCCTTGCTCATTGGCTCAAGGGCTGTGTTTCTGGGGAGTACATCACCCATTCACAATACTCTGGGTCCCATGCTCAAAATTAAATGCAGTGGTAAAGGGGATTAGCACTGGATTTGCATGCACATTACACAGCACTGAATGCTCAGAGGGCTCGAGTGCCGGTGTAAATGTGTACACTAAAGATGGTGCAAATTACATTCTATTGTATTTAAATAGATACTAATGAGGTTAGTAGGTATTCTCTCCCAATGCTGAGAGAGAAGTGCTGCAATGCGCAAAAACAAATGATTGCCTAACATGCCAAAAACTTACTGCCAGTTCAGAAGTTGTGTAGGTGGTTTTGAGGACAGGATTTCTTGGCAAAATCTCACACTGAACTTTGGGTTTTTGTCTTACAAGCCTGAAAACCCGTGGAAGCGCAGATAGTGAGAAACATGTACGTATGTCTGAAGTGAAAGTCACATCGGCACCTGCTTTTTTGCACTTCTATATGAACCTTTCAAAAATTTAAAGTGCAAACAATTTTTGAAAGGCTTATATTAAAAGCACAGAACAGCAGCACCGATGTGTGCTTGCTCTTCCAATTTTATCATCTGGGCATATGCTCAAGAACTTCACTTACCGCTAAAGCTTTGTGTGCATGTGCCAGGCACATTCCTCCTCCTTTCAGTTTAATAGCACAAACTTACCACACATATCATTTGCATAAGTTTCCCTTTGAACTTTGCTTAGCTATTTATTTTGCACTTTTCTTGTGTTGTGGGCTCTAGCACCTGGCTTTGAGCATCAGCCCCTCAGTGAGCATCCTTTGACACTGCAGAGCCTGGCACCTTCATATGGAAAGCAACAAACCCTCACAGGAAACAAACGATTTAATTGTGCTAATTAAGAGTCCATTTGCCTTCTAGTCATGATTATAGTGAGAAAAGCTGTGGAGCATGTCAGGGATGGGCTGGCATTCTCAAACATGGGACTGGCTGCTCACGTGAAAGCAGGAGTAGAAGGTGCCCTGCCTCACTCTAGGAAAACCAGGAAGAAGAAATGCCTTTCCCCATTTTGTGATGTGGCAATTTCCTACTCAGTAACTCTACTGATCCCTACTCCTTTCCTTGCAAGGAAATGACATCAGAAGAAGGCGGGACACTGAGGGAACGAACGAGCGAGTGCAAAGGGAAGGCTGGATACGTCGGCAGCACTTTCACTGACGCTGCTCAGCTGCTGCGACCGGAGGTAAAAGATTTAAAGCCCCCAGGGCGGCGCGGAGCTGAGGTAAGGGAAGGGCAGAGAGGGACATGGATGGGAGGGTAGGGCCCAGGGAAAGAGGAGAAATTGCTGGACATGGAGGGGAGGGGAGAGAGGAGAATTGCTGGATACGGATGGAGGAGGGAAAGGCAGAGAGGGACAAGGATGGACATGGATGGGAGGGCAGGACCCAGGGAGAGAGGAGAAAGAGGAGAATTGTTGGACATGTATGGAGAGGCGGGAAGGGAAGACAGAGGAAGGAGATGCACATGGATGGAGGGGAAGGGAGAGAGAGAGAAGAAATGCTGGGCATGGATGGAGGGGAGGGAAGAGAGGAAGATGAGGGAAAAGGAAGAGGAGAAAAACTGCACATGGATGGAGAAATAGGCAGAAGCTGGATCCACTGGACAGTCAAGTCTGCGGAGGACCCAGCTTTTACTTATGGATATAGAGCAAGAAATGAAGAAGAAAGGAGGAAAGTAAAGAAATAAATGGAAAGGAAGCCCTGGAAACGGAGTTGAGAGGACAGATAGCAGCAGAATCAGATAACTGGGCCAGCATGATCAGAAAAAGAAAGTCACCAGACAACAAAGGTAGAAAAAAAATCATTTTATTTTCATTTTAGTGTTTGGAATATGTCCCCTTTGAGAAGTTACATCTGCTATCTTATTTTGCAATGTATAGCAAATGTATATTCTTTGTTTCTAAGAATATTGCTGACAATTCCTGTCAGTGTGGCAAGTAGTGAGCGATCATTTTCACGGTTAAAAATCATAAAAAATTATTTGCGATCAAGTATTTCGCAAGAAAGGCTTGTAAGCCTTGCCATGATTGCTATTGAGAATGATATATGTGCCCAGTTAGATATCAAAAGATTTAATTACTAATTTCGTGAACATGAAAGCACGAAAAGCTAAGTGGTTGTAACCCTCTATTTGTTGAGCAATCCCACAAAGATGCACTCCATCTTTCAGCTCCTATTTCCTTTGCATCTTGTGCCACACCGGGGGGGGGGGGGGGGGGGGGGGGAGGGACGCCAACTGATAGTCTGCAAGGGGGGCACCAGAGACCCTAGGCACGGCCCTGACATCAAGTCTGGCCCTACCATTCAGACAGTGTCTCACAAATGCCCACTTTTCAACAGTCTAACTTATGCAAACGTCCTGCATCCCTCTGCATCAACCATAGGGGCAAGTCCAGCATTAGGGAGTGCAAAGACAATAACTGCTCTAGGCCTGCAGGCTAAGGAAGCCCCAAGCCTATCTGCAGCTGAATAAGATAGAGCCCATTAGTGGGCGTTAGAGTGGGCTCATAAGTTTCTGCCCTGGGTCCCAGCCTGCTTGGGGGGGGGGGGGGGGAGGGGTAGAGGTGCAAAGGGAAAAATATGAGGGTGGGGTGTCAAGTCTTAATGGGGGTAAAGGGGAAATCAGAAAGGAGCTGCAAGATGGGGCCTGGGTGAGATGAGAGCTGAAGAGCTGATGTTGGAGTGGCTACAGGATGATTAAAAAAATAATTAAAAAAAAAAAATCAAGCCTGGGAAAGAGGGGCAGAATTCTGCACAAATAAAATGTTTTAAAAAGTTAGCATTTTTGACTTGTTTTCTGTGTTGCATTTTTGACTGTGAGAATACTACCCTGTGAGGAGGGGGCTTGGGGTGATGGGTTGATAGATTTAGAAGTGGTTTGCTGCAGCCCAAATGAAGGGTCTTGCTTGTGATATGGGTTTGTATTGTTAAAATCCTTAAAAAAAAAACAAAAAAAAAAAAAACACACTACCACCAAAACCACCACCAACCACTTGTTTACAATTAAAGTATGCAGACTTTTCCAGAATTGGTAAACACTGTGTGCTGAATTGTCCCCAAGAGTAAAATCCACTTCACGCAGGTTTATAGGTCCAGTTCCTTCTAGCTGATGTGATCTGAACTATGGCTGCAGGGCAGACAGGGACACCAGGCTAGCTCCTCTTACTGCATTTTCAATTTGGACAACCTCCAGCAAGGTACTTATGCTCTGCAATGCTCATGCTGCATAATGCACACTCTTACTTAATCTCAAATACCTGTGCATTCTCTCAGAGAGCAAACTCAGATTACATTTTTTAAATACTAGTAAAAAAGCCCCGTTTCTGATGCAAATGAAACGGGGGCTAGCAAGGTTTTCTTCTGTGTGCATGTGGGAGTGTGTGTGTCCCTGCCCTCTGCCCTCTCTCCCCTCCCCCCTCTGAGTCCTTCACTGTTACAGAGAGCGCGATTTGATTTTGTACTTTGCTGTGTTTTCCTTCACTGACTGTGTTACAGAGAGGGCGGGGCAGACACTCATGGGGAAACCGGATATCTCTCCCCCTTCACACTTCCGGCTGGAGGCTTCATAGAACGTTGGTGGTGCCTTTTATATAGAGAGATTTGTTAAAATGTCCCCCCTTACTCTGGTTTTGCTTTTGGTGGGGGGGGGGGGGGGGGGGTTGGAAAGAAGGGAAGATAACATTCTGATGTGTTACTCAGATCATTACTGGTGTCAAATGCTTTCCCCATGGCATTCAGCATTCAGATGGACAGGTCGCACCTCCCCATCACCACACTATGCAACCAGTATAATCTGTTTAGATGACATTAGGCAGAAGTGTACAGCGCTGCGTAAGTCTAGTAGCGCTTTAGAAATGATTAAGTAGTAGTAGCAAGGAGAATTTTTCTCTGTACTAGGTCACAGATACAAAATCCATGGCAACTGTAATCATAACCACAATTACAACACCAGTGAGAAAGCAGTGGCATCATTAATGGGATAGAAGAGACTGCAGATACAATAACAGTATTAGAATCCCAGTTATCACCCACAGCCCTGTAGATTGGCCTCTTAAAGACCTAAAAACAAAACAAAACCTGGATGTGCGAAATCTCAACTTTGCCCATGAGGTTGTTTATAAGAAATCGATGTATGCCATGACTGTACATTCCCAGAGCTAAAGGAGGAATGGTCTCCTAGAAATAGATTATACCTGTTCAGCTACAATCATAGGCCTCCAGGCTTACTTGACAGTATCATCAGATCAATTTTCAGAATCATTTCCATCATTAAACTTGGACAAACATTCTGACGAGTAGAAGGAATGAGTGAGAATCCACCAGTACCAAAAGAAAAGGAAGAAACAGAATTTGTGAAGAGAAAGACTCTTCAAGGAATTAGATCACCAGGTGAGGAAGAAGTGGCAAATGCATAAGTACAGTAAGAAAATTAGATCACCAGGTGAGGAAGAAGTGGCAAATGCATAAGTACAGTAAGAAATGCAAAGTCTTACTCCAGGAAACATTTGTTGATCAAAACTGGACACATAAATGTCTAAGGCGAGGTGAACTGAAAGTTAAGGATGAGCAATTGATAGTTGCACCCAGGACAGTGGATTACAAACAAGGTTACAGCAAGCATAGAAAAAAAAAACCTGAAGCAACAGATATCTGTAGCTTTTATAAGAAACAGCTGGAAATAAATCACTCAAAGTTCTGATGGCAGAAAATCTTTATACAGAAAGGCACCAACAAGGTGGCACGTCTTATCCATTGAACACTTTGCAGTATCGCTGTGCTGGAAAAGCACTGGGATAATAACCCTATGAGAATCATGCAGACTGAAGAGGTTGTGACCACCTAGGACATACTCATTCTAACAGATAAGAACTTGAGTCATAGACGTGAAAGAGGGGAAAAAACCCCCCACCAGAACGGCTTTGATTACAGCGGTATCAGTCCCAAGCGGTGAATCGTGTAGAGAGAAATGATCTTCAAGTAACAAAAAATGCAGCCAAACCAAAACATGTGGTAGAAAGATACAGAAATATTTCCCATCCTTTTGGATGCCACAGGCCGCAATAAGAAATTTCTAAGTACACCAGGATAAACTGTCTATACATATAAAAAGCTTATGAACTCCAAAAGGAAACTCTCTTTGGCACAATGCAAATACTACGGTGAGCATCAGCAGTAAATTTGAGAGAATGAGATCATACTGCACATACCCTGGCTTAGGAATGAGATTTATTGCTATCATGGTTTCGTGCAAAAATAACAAATTTGGAGACATTGCCCCCTGAGACAGTGAGCATGGGTTATGTCCAGCCTCCTCCTCATCTCCTTTCCTGCAAATGGTTATGGTTTATTATACTTGATATATTGCCCTTCCTGAGACGCATGACAAGATTTCCATAAAGACAAACAATGTGAACATTAGAATGGAATGCCAGTGTGTATGATAGAAAAGAAAGGAGAGGAAATGGAGAGAGGCAAGAGAGGAGAGACTGTGCAAATTTGCTTCAGCACCTTTACACCACGCAGAGGGTGAAAGGAAGGGCTGGGAGGACTATCTAAACAGTGGCCTAGATAGGTCTGATAAAAGAAGTAGGTCTTCATGATCGATTAGAATTTGGAAAAAGATAGTTCCATTCACAAAGAACATGGGAAAATTAGGTTCTTACCTTGGTAATTTTCTTTCCTTTAGTCATAGCAGATGAAGTCATTACGTATGGGTTGTGTCCATCAACCAGCAGGGGGAGATAGAGAGCACTCAACTTTTCACAGTGCCTCATGGCCAGCCAGCTCCACTGTCTCTTCAGTATTTGAAGCTTCCAAAGCAGTATGGCAAACCGCAATGGGAATAACATGAACTTTCCTCACAGCAAACGATGGCCCCTTAACAAGGGTATGAACTCAAAAGGAGGGAATGAACAAATCCTCCTGCAGGGAATAAACTCATCCTCCTTATTGTATAACTGGAGGGGATACGTGCAACCTCCTGGAGGGAATAAACTCATCCTCCAAAACATAAACTGGAGGGAATGGACTCATCCTCCTATAAGTAAACATGAATCCTGAAGACTGTTTTCCAACTTTCTCCCAAGGAAGGAACTTCAGGAAACAAGAACAGAACCTGAAACAGATTCACAGCATACAGACAATCATACAGGGAGGGCTCATGGCTTCATCTGCTATGACTAAAGGAAAGAAAATTACCAAGGTAAGAACCTAATTTTCCCTTCCTTGTCATCAAGCAGATGAAGCCATTACGTATGGGATGTAACAAAGCAATCCCTATATAGGGGGGGGGAACAGGTCACACCATGCGCTAGCACTTGTGCTCCAAAACGCGCATCCCTCCTATCAGCCACATCCAGCCTGTAATGTCGGGCAAAAGAGAGCTTAGAAGCCCATGTTGCTGCACTGCATATCTCTTGACGAGAGAGTGCTCCAGTTTCAGTCCAAGAGGAAGAAATCGCTCTGGTAGAATGCGCCTTAAAGGCTACAGGCGGAGATCGGCCTGCAAGCAGATAAGCTGAAAAGATAGTTTCTTTGAGCCAGCGGGCAATAGTGGCTTTAGAAGCTGGAGACCCTCTGCGAGGACCTGATAGCAAAACAAACAGATGATCATAGATCCTGAAAAAGAGACAGTAACTCGCAGATACTGCAGCAGAGTCCTGCGCACATCCAACAGGTGCAACTGCCCAAAAGATTCTGGAAACTCCTCCTTATCAAAGGAGGGCAAGAAAATAGGCTGGTTAAGTAGTAGTAGTAGTTTAGGTGAAACGCTGAAACCACCTTAGGCATGAAGGAAGGCACGGTCCAAACCGTGACCCCGGACTCTGAGAATTGCAGAAATGGGTCTCTACAGGACAGCGCCTGGAGCTCTGACACCCGTCTCGCCGAAGTAATGGCCACAAGAAAAACGGCCTTTAGTGTCAAATCTTTCTCCGATGCTCACCGAAGCGGCTCAAAAGGAGAAGTCTGCAGGGCCTTCAAAACTAGCCCCAGGTTCCAAGCTGGACAGGGTGCTCGCACGAAGGCCGGAGCCGAAGCCCCCCACTAAGAAACCGTGCCACATCTGGATAAGCAGCTAAAGACACGCCTTCAACCTTAGCACGAAGGGAGGCCAACGCTGCCACTTGCACCCGCAGGGAATTATAGGCCAAGCCTATTTGTACACCATCCTGCAAAAAGTCCAGAATCGGTGAGACAGGAGCCCGCTTGGGTGTGATCGCTTTTGAAGCGCACCAAGACTCAAACTGGCGCCAAATCCTGGCATAAGCCATGGAAGTGGAACGTTTACCGGCCTGCAGGAGAGTGGAAATGACTGTGTTTGAATAGCCTTTGTCCCTCAATTGCGCCCTCTCAATCGCCATGCCATAAGACCAAAGCGGCAGGCATCCTCCATGGCTACCGGGCCCTGTGACAACAGGTTCGGTACCAGAGGTAAAGGAAGGGGAGCCTCCACTAGCATCTGTCGGAGGTCCGCATACCAAGGCCTCCTGGGCCAATCCGGGGCGATGAGGGCCACTTCTTCTGGGTGCAGCCGAATCCGCAGGAGCACGCACCCTATCAAGGGCCACGGATGGAACACATATAGTAGGCCCGGAGGCCAGGGTTGAGTCAAGGCATCCAACCCTGCCGAGCGAGGATCTCTCCGTCTGCTGAAGAAGCATGGGACTTTGGCATTTGAACTTGTCGCCATAAGATCCATCACGGGCTTGCCCCATTTGGCACATATCTGCAGGAATACTTCGTCTGCTAGTTCCCATTCTGCTGGATCGATCTGCTGCCTGCTTAGATAATCGGCTTGCACGTTGCTCTGACCTGCAATGTGAGCTGCCGACAGAAACTGAAGATGCAGCTCGGCCCAGTGGCAAATCTGTTCGGCCTGCGTGGCCAGTGCTCTGCACTGAGTGCCGCCTTGTCGATTTATGTAGGCCACTGCTGTCGTGTTGTCAGACATCACTCTGACAGCCAATCCCTTCCAGGGTCACTTGAAAGGCTAGAAGTGCCTGAAACACCGCTTTCAACTCCAGGGGGTTGATGGACCACTCCGACTTCTTGGGTGTCCATAGACCCTGGGCATGCTTCCCCTGGCAATGTGCGCCCCAGCCCTTCAGGCTGGCATCTGTCACTACTAGACACCAATCTGGGAGCGCCAGCGGCATTCCTCGCCGCAGCATGCTGTCTGAGAGCCACCACTCCATGCTGAGTCGGGCCGCAGGGAGCCAAGTAAGCCTGCATTGATAATCCTGAGAAACTGGAGACCATCTTTGAAGTAGGGAATACTGTAGAGGTCTCAGGTGCGCTCTCGCCCAGGGCACCACTTCCAATGTGGCTGTCATCGATCCCAGCAGCTGGACAATATCCCAAGCTCGCGGGCGGGGCATCCTCAGGAGAGACGGACCTGATTCTGAAGCTTGCACCACCTTAGCTCGGGTAGGTATACATAGCCCAAGTCTGTGTCGAACCTGGCCCCCAAATAGTCTAGAGATTGCGAGGGGGTCAGGTGACTTTTGGCCATATTGACGACCCAGCCTAGAGATTGAAGTACTGAGACCACTCTTGCTGTAGCTTGATAGCTCTCTGTTACAGAATCTGCTCTGATGAGCCAGTCGTCTAGGTACGGGTGAACCCTGATACCTTCTCGCCTGAGCAAAGCAGCTACTACCACCACTACCTTCGAAAAGGTTCGGGGAGGGGAGGAAGTGACGTCACCAGCGGAATGGCTGCCTGAAGATAGAGCTCCGAGTGACCCACAGGGAAAAAGCAGAAATAATACTCGACACGAACGCGGGAACTCTCCGCAAGAACGCTAAACATCACTGCTCACTTCAGCGGGTCGAACAGCTGTGCTGAACGCGAAGTGCAGAAGTGGATCTTTCGCGATTCGCCTTCCCGGGTGTGGGGACAGCAAGAGCGGCGAACAAAATGGCGGCCGCGGCGCACACCCAAGAACAGCAAATGGCAAGCACATCGACTGCAGAGCCCCAGATGGAGGGAATGGAGGCAGAAATTTCGGAGGAGGACCAATGGCCTGACTGGAAACAATGGCTGCAAGAAATTAGAGCGGACTTGAAGGCCATGTGGGGCGATCTGGCAACTTTAGGTACAGATCTCAGAGGGGAAATACGAGAGCTGGGGGCCCGATTAGAGGATACGGAGACCCGGTTGGATTCCCACGATGAAACACTGAGCACACTTGACCAACAAGTGGGTGACTTGCAGAGCTCCCAACAGCAAATCCTGGACAAACTGGAGGATTTAGAGAATCGCAGCCGGAGATGTAATCTGCGCTTTAGGGGCCTGCCTGAGACACCAACATACTCAAATTGTGAGGACACGATCCAGAGGCTAATACGGGACCTCCTGGCAACTAGCGGAACCCAGCTGGAACAATCAGCGATTCATCTAGAGCGGGCTCACAGGGCGCTCGGAACTCCGCGAGCGAATCTGCCCAAAGATATCATTGTGTGCTTCAAAGACTATAAGTTGAAGGAGCAGGTGGCAAACATAGCGCGCCAGACCCCAAATTTCAAATGGGATTCGTATGAAATAGAAATATACCAGGATCTGGCGGCAGCCACTCTAAAGCGCAGAGCGGATTTAAAACCAGTCACCAAGCGATTACAAGAGATGGGTATCCGCTACAGATGGAGACACCCCTTCGCGCTGGTCTTCTACAAGGAGGGAAAGATGCAACAAATCCGATCTTTGATGGAGGCCAAGGAGATTTTGCCAGAAGAAAACTTGGGAGAGTCACTAAAGGCACTGAAACCACCACAAAGAAGATCGGGTGCTCCCCCAAAATGGCAGAGAGCGGGGAAAGGACCACGACGCCTACAGCGGCAGCAATCGGCTGCTAAGATAACCTGACTTTGCCCTTAATCAGTCAACTAAGAGACATGACTAAAAGACTGTTGGGCACAGGACACTGCTTGACGTAAAGTCAGGAAAAAGGTTTGAAATAGTTTGCAAAAGTTAATAGAGTTATACAAAATGAGACACTGTATAAATATTGTTGGGTTATAGTTAAAGAATGTTAGTCGAGGATTGTTAATTAGTATAATGAGCCCTGTGGGGACACTTGAGAGGCACCATCCGCCTTCCACTTTCTCCTTACACTACCCACGTTACTTAGCGTGGGCAGCTATAGATTCTTGGGGGGGAGATGGGGAGGGAGGGAGGGAGGGGAAGAAGAAGGGGTGGGATGGTTGGGTGGGGGGAGGGAAGATGGGAACAAAAGGGAGAGAGCGAACACTATGAGGAGAGTGACCATGACTCGAAAGCAAGGGAGAGAGTCACAGGAGGGGACACTCAATTTAAGCAACTTATATGATTGTCTTAGATAATTCATGGCTGGAATAAATTTTCTACTGCTTAATGCACGAGGGTTGAATATTCCTAGAAAACGGCAGCTCCTGTTTAGGGAGCTACTCCGCCTTCGGACGGATGTGGCCCTGGTACAGGAAACGCATCTCCTACCTAGGCATGAGCATTTGTGTCAACATAAGAAATTTCCTGGTATATACTTTGCATCCAATAGGGATAACGTCAAAAATAAAGGGGTATTGATAGCATTTAACGGAGCCAAGCCCTGGAAGATACAAAAAATTGTTAAAGATAAAGGGGGACGTTACATCTTAGTGATTTTTTCCTTAGCAGAGCAGGTATATACATTAGTTAACATTTATGCACCCAATGCAGATCAGGGATCTTTTTTTTGTGAGCTAGACCAGATAATTTTAAAACACTTAGAGGGCTCATTACTGATAGGAGGGGATTTTAATCTAACGCTGCAGCCCCATTTAGACAACTCCTCACGACACACAGGATATGGCCAGAGAGATAGGGTGGCGCTACAAGAGTTTATTGAGCGCTGGCACTTGGTTGATTTTTGGCGACAGGCAAACCATACCAAGCGTAGCTATTCCTATTTTTCGACAGTCCACCAGTCTTCATCGAGGATAGACTTCTGGCTAGGAGAGGCTGCGATGCAGGGGCTTATAGGCTCACAGCAAATCTTACCCCGCACATGGACAGATCACTCCCCCATATTGTTACAACTAATCCTCCCTAAGACTCGACGAGAAAAAGGGGGCTGGCGACTAGATGACACTTTGCTCCAAGAGCCCGCTAACATACTAAGCCTGGAGCGACATATCAAGGAATACATCCAGTTCAATGATACTGGGGAAGTGACTCCTATAGTACTCTGGGAGAGCTTTAAAGCAGTCATGCGTGGACATCTGATAGCATTAAAAACCCACATAGGGAGAACAAAGAGCCAAAGAAGCCGAATTGCGGGGACAACTAGGGAAAGCGGAGACCACACTTCACCGAGATGGGCCCAGGCCGGCAGTGGAGATTATCGATCAAATTCATAGATTGCGAAAACAGATAAATGAGTTGGAGCTGGCGGACGTGGCGGAAAAACTTCAGCGGGTCCGCCAGTCCCACTTTGAATTTGGCAATAAAGCCAGCCGGCTTTTGGCTTATAAACTTAAACAAACTACAATCCGGAATGTGGTGGTGAGTCTAAAAGATTAGGGAGGGATAGCACACGTAGATCCCGAGTATATTGAGGCGGCATTTGGGGACTTTTATAAAACACTATATATGGCAGGGGAGGAGGTACCGGAGGAGGAAATGGAGAATTATTTCGCTGACATAGAACTCCCTAAATTAGCAGTTAGTGCAGACCAAGTCCTGTCACAACCAATTGAGCTAGAGGAGCTCCTCCGGGCTCTCAAGGAGCTTCCCATAGGTAAGGCACCGGGGCCCGACGGATTCACTAACAAATTTTATAAGGTGTTTGGGGGGGTGTTGGCTCCACTGTTATTAAGGGTCTTCAACTCGCTTGAATTTAGTCAGGAGCTCCCCCCCACATGGAACTTGGCTAGCATTACAGTTATCCCTAAGCCGGGAAAAGACCCGCAATTATGTGCATCATACAGGCCGATTTCTTTGTTGGGGGTAGATTATAAGATCTTTACAAAAATTTTAGCGACCAGACTACAGAGATACCTCCCAACGCTAATTCATGAAGACCAAACGGGTTTTGTACATGGGAGACAGACTTTTGATAACATCCGCAGGGCCCTCCACATGATACATCACACACAGGAACATAAACTTTCTATGTGCCTGCTGTCCCTTGACGCAGAAAAGGCATTCGACCGGGTGAGTTGGCCTTTCCTGTTTACAGTCTTAGGTAAGATGGGCTTCACTGGGCGATTCACACACTGGCTTAAACTGATCTATAAGGCACCCTTAGCATCGATAAGGGTAAATGGGAGACTCTCCAAGCCATTTCAACTACATAGGGGGACCCGACAGGGTTGTGCGCTATCACCACTGCTCTTCGCAATAGTCATGGAGCCATTGGCTATTCAGATACGAACGCACCCTGGTATTAGGGGACCACGGGTGGGGGGCCTGGAAACACGGGCGCTCCTCTTCGCGGATGACATATTACTTATGTTGCGGGAGCCAGGACCCGCAGTTCCGAAGATACAAGAGTTGCTCCAGTCTTATGGGAGAGTGTCTGGCTTCAAGGTTAACCTAGACAAGTCAGAAGCGTTAGATATAAATATCCCAGCCCCACAAAAAGCACAGTTGCAGACTACTTCCCCATTTCGATGGGCTGCACGACATATTAGATATCTGGGAGTCAATATTCCGAGGAGTTTGGATGAGCTATTCCAATCAAATTTCCCAGAAATGGTAAAAAGGCTCTTTACAGAACTACATCGGTGGGAGGGATTGACACTGTCTTGGAGTGGGAGGATCAATGCAGTTAAGATGGTTATACTACCTAGAATTTTGTATCTTTTTATGGCCCTGCCCATAGCCATCCCAGATAGTTTTTTGCGAGGCCTCCAGAACAAGGTATTCTCATCTGGAGAAAACGACCCCCGAGGGTGAAAAGAGAAGTCATGTACCAATCGAAAGAGAGGGGAGGGATGGGAGTTCCTTCCTTCACACACTACTTACAAGCAGCCCACCTTAGAGTAATAGCTACATGGCTTCAGGATACAGGGAAGGCCTGGACAAGGGTGGAGCAAAAATGGATGGGACCTTTTCCGCTGCGAGCTATCCCCTGGTTGTCGCGGGAAGATTTAGGAGAAATAATCAAGGGAAGCCCGCCTATGATGCGCTGGCCTCTATTGACGTGGAGTAAGATAAGGGGACACTTTTTCCCGGGGCGAATATATTATAGGCATATGTTCCTTCGCTTTGCTCCCCAGTTCAGACCGGGCAAGCAAGATATAGCTTTCCAGCGATGGGAGGAGATGGGGCTCTATGAATTAGGCCAAATGTGGGAAACGGATAAGACGGTGCCATTCCAGGAATTATGCCAGGAGCATGGCCTCTCTCCCCTGCAAGCTTTTCAGTACTATCAAGTGAAGGATTTTATAGCTCGTAGAGCACAGGATGAGTTAAAGCTACCAGAAACTAAATTGGAGGAGGGACTGATGAAGGGAGGAGGAAGGGGTAGCATCTCAAGAATATATAGGGCACTACTTCTACATGCTAACCCAGTGGAGCGATACCTATCAAGATGGGAGAAGGCCATGGGGGAAACCTACACAAAGCCTCAGTGGAAAGTGGCACTTAGATCTCTGCTAGCAGTCTCGGTGTCTAGTGCCTTAACTGAAAACGGTCATAAAATATTATATAGCTGGTACTATACTCCCCATCGCTTGGTTAAAATGTTTAAAACAGGGTCAGCTCTGTGTTGGAGGCAATGTGGAGTAGTGGGGGATATGACTCATGTGTGGTGGGCATGCAAGCATGCGCAGGAGTACTGGGGGGAGATACTGAAGTTTCTGGGTGAAGTTACAGGAGCGAACTACCAGATGAGAATGGACTACTGCTTACTCCATTTTAGACCTACAGGAATTCCTAATGCCATACACCGTTTTGCCGTACAACTATTCGTGGCCGCCAAATTGGTGCTGGCGGCGGCATGGAAGCAACCTACACTTCCGGAACTGCGGTCAGTGTTGCGGAAACTGGACTATATTCATCTGATGTCGAAGTTGACAGCTTTACGCACTGGCCGTATTCCGCAGTACCATAAAACGTGGAACCCTTATGAACAATGGTTAACCTCTCGGACACCCCAGATCAATGTGTCACATGGACAAGTCTAAAGAGAATTGGTCACAAAACTTCCTAAGAGGAGGGAATACAATAGGGGAGGGAGGGTATTAGTTGGAAACATGTTAGTTGAAAGAGGAATTCTAATTTCTGTACAAAGATAAAGTGTGGACACTGTTATGTTTCTAATGGAAAATAATAAAACAAATTTGAAAAAAAAAAAAAAGAAAAGGTTCGGGGAGCTGTGGCGAGGCCAAAAGGCAAGGCCCGGAACTGGAAATGTTTTCCCAACACCGCAAACCTCAGAAACTTCTGGTGCAGGGGCCAAATTGGTATGTGCAAGTAAGCTTCTTTCATGTCTAGAGACGTGAGAAACTCTCCTGGCTGTACCGCAGCAATGATGGAGCGCAGGGTTTCCATGTGGAAATGCCACACTCTCAGGGACTTGTTTAATTCTTTTAAGTCCAGAATAGGGCGAAGACCCACCTTTTCGCGGCACCACAAAGTAGATAGAGTATCGGCCGTAGCCGTGTTTGGCGGGAGGTACCAGGGACACGGCCCCTAACTGAATCAGACCTTGCAAAGTCTTCTCTACCGCCGCCCGTTTGGCGGCAGAACCACATCGGGACTCCACAAACACGTCTCTTGCTGGGGCGTTGAATTCTATTCTGTAGCCATCTCTGATCAGGTCCAGAACCCACTGATCTGAGGAAATATTGGCCCACTCCTCGGCAAAGAGGGAAAGACGTCCTCCGATGACAGGAAGCGAGGAGGGGGCCGGGGCACCATCATTGAGAGGGTCGCCCCTGAACTCCAGGCCTAGAGCCGGTGGCTGCGGAACGCTTGTCCGAGCGAAAGGAGTTCCTCTGCTGAAAAACGGGCACGAGAAGTGAACCCAGCAGAACGCCCCGGGCGGTACCTTCTAGCTTCACGGAAGCGAGGTCTATAAGAGGAGTGGACCACCTGGCCCTTGGAGGAAGGCCTCGGCCTATCTTTGGGCAAGCGCTGGGGTTTAGGATCTCCCAGGCCTTTAACAATTTTTTTTTCCAACTCCTCACCAAATAGGAGAAGGCCTTGAAAGGGCAACTTCACCAACCTTTGCTTAGAGGCCATGTCCGCTGCCCAATGTCGTAGCCAAATAAGACGGCGAGCCGCCACTGCTACTGCCATTTGTTTAGCTGAAGCTCTGACAATATCATAAAGGGCATCAGCCAAAAAGGACAAGGCCGACTCCAGCCACGGAGCCACATCCGAGAAGAGCTCCGCTCCATCTCCGGGCTGTTCCACTGCCTGTTGCAACCACGCCAGGCAGGCTCTAGCAGCATAACAACCGCATGCAGACGCCCGAAGAGTAAGACCTGCAATTTCAAAGGACCGTTTAAGTGCTGCTTCCAGCCTACAGTCTTGTATATCCTTCAGGGCAACGCCTCCTTCCACAGGGAGGGTAGTTCTCTTTGTCACCGCAGTGACTAGGGCATCTACTTTAGGCATTGCAAAGCAAGCCAAATGCTCCTCATGCAGAGGGTATAACTGCCCCATAGCCCTGGAAACTTTCAAAGGTCCCTCAGGGTCAGCCCACTGAGCGGAAATAAGCTCTTGGATGGAGTCATGCAAAGGAAAGGCTCGAGCAGGCTTTTTGGTATTAGCCATCCTAGGATTCACAGAGGAGGCTGTGCCACTGTAAGGCTCTTCAATAGAAAGGACCTGTAGGGCATCTGAAATAAGCGCTGGCAGCTCATCACGGTGGAAAATCCTCACCGCGGAGGGATCATCCAGATCCTGTGGTAATTCTGCACCTGCATCTGGCTCCTCAGACCACGAAGGCCTGCCAGAACTCTCCGAATCCTCACAGCCTGACCACGGGGGGGGGGGGGGGGGGGGGGGGGAGGTGCACCACAATCTGAAGGGGAATTAGCCCTTCTACGCTTTTCTTTATGCCAATTATCAGGGAAAATAGCCTCAGCGGGAGTCCCAGGCCAGAATCCACCGGGGGGGACAATAGAAGGGGCCTCAGACGACCCTTGAGGGACAGCTCTTTTCAGCATGTATGCTTTATGCAATAACACAAAATCAGGGGAGAAAAACTCGCCCTGGGCACCCAGATCCCGTACGGGGCTAGCCGCTCCCTGAATAGCCTCAATTTGAGGTCCCCCCCCCCGGGCTCAGGGCTCTCCGTCTCTATGGAGGTCTCGCCATGCGGAGAATTCAAAATGGCGTCCGCTGCCCGCTCTGAGCGGGAAGAATCATCGCTCGCCATGCTCGAGCTGGCTCTTACACCTGTACAGCATGATTTACAGAGTCCCGCTGCTGATTTGAGCTTGCCACACCGGGAACAGCGCTTTACATTCTCTGCAGCCATTGCCGAAAATGGCGGGAAAATTCAAAATGGCGGTTTCGCGCCAAAAACGCCCTGATCACGGGCCCACCCCGGAGGAGTTAGAAAACACTCTTACCTCACTAGACCGAGTATCACAGCTCCGGTCCCATAGAAAAATCAAAGGCAAACCTCTGTTCCATTTTTTTTTTTTTTTTTTTTAACGCTGTGAGGAAAGCAGAGGTAATAAGAACTCCGGAGGCTCAGATGAGTGGAAAAGGCAGGGAAAGGCGAACCAATGTGCCTGCATCCACTGAGTGGGAAAGCACAGGGAAAAGCAAGCTAATATGTCCACATCCATGGGGGCATGGGTAAGGCAGGGAAAGGGCTAACCTATGTGCCTTCAAAGTGAAGCTGCTATAGCCTCTAACACCCCGGCTAACAACTGGCAAGCCAGGAGCCACCCACAGGCAGATTTCTGATTGAGCTCAAAGAAGCTGCAGCCACCCTGCTTGGGGAGATAGAGAATACTGAAGAGGCAGTAGAGCTGGCTGGCCATGAGGCACTGTGAAAAGTAGAGTGCTCTCTATCTCCCCCTGCTGGTTGATGGACACAACCCATAAGTAATGGCTTCATCTGCTTGATGACAAGGAAGGTACTGATTTCCACAGTGAAGGAGCAGCAAAGAAGAAAGCACCGTTGGATTGAATCCACATGAGAAAAATCAAGCTGATGATAGAGACAACTTTCATGATCATAACACTCTGAGAATTACAAGCAATGATGATATATGAGAGAATGGCCAGAAACCGAACTTTATAAGAGTATAACAATCTTGCATTGAACTCTATAATGAGCTGGTAGTCCATGGTGTTCAATCAGAAGGGGAGCGACATGATTTTATTTTCTAGCATGGGATAAGATCCTTACTGCCATGTTTTGTCTGCAAATGTCTAAGTAAAGTAGTAAACCAGTATAGATAATACCTTGATCACACACATGGAACAAAAATGCCAAATCCTATATAATAATTTGCACCTCTGTCTGGATGCCTGGGTTCGTAATACACTTCCTATTGGTCCGCCCTGGGGATGATGTCACAGGGTGGACCAATGGGAAGTGACAGGGAAGGAAGCCAGCACCAGACACCGGAGATCTCTCTCTCTGTCCCCTCAGAATACAACGACAACCTGAGAAGGCAAGCCAGCACCAGCCGGCGGTCAGTACACAATCGCCCCCCCCCCCCCAAGTTCCAGCCCTCTTCCCTCCGAGTTCCAAGGCCCCCTACCTGCCTCCCTCCCATCCGAGTTCCACGTCCCCCCTCTCCTCAGAGTTCCAACGCCCCGCGCCTCCCTACCTCTCTGTGCCCTCCGAATGGAAGCAGGACGTGTGCGGCTGCCCCTCACCTTCGTAAGTTCCAGCTGTTATTGAAAACTTCATACCTCCTGGTCCGCCGGCAACAGTGAAGTCGAGCAGGCATGGCGCTACACACTGCCTTCGCTTCTGTTTCAGCTCTGCCTCTGGTCCCGCCCTCATTTCCTGTTTGCGGAAGGGCGGGACCAGAGGCAGAGCTGAAACAGAAGCGAAGGCAGTGTGCAGCGCCGTGCTGTGCCTGCTGGACTTCACTGTTGCCGGCGGACCAGGAGGTAAGAGGTTTTAAATAACAGCTGGAACTTACGAAGGTGAGGGGCAGCCGCACACGTCCTGCTTCCATTCGGAGGGCACAGAGAGGTAGGGAGGCGCGGGGCGGTGGTATTCGGAGGACAGACAGCCAGCACTTCCGAATGGGCGGGGCAGCAGCACACGTCCTGCTTCCACTTGGAGGGTACAGAGAGGGAGGGAGGTGCGGAACGCAGACGACAGAGGGTGCATGGAATTCAGAGGGGGTCCTGGAACTCGAAGGAGATGGGGGTCTGGAATGCGGAGGACAGGGAGGGAGGGGAGGTAGGGGCCATGGAATTCGGAGGGGAGAGAGGGATGGACACGCGGGGGTGTGGAACTCCAAAGACAGAGACCGAGGGAGGGACAGCTTGAACTCCAAGGAGAGGGGAGCATGGAACTCAGAGGACAGGGAGGGGGGCAGGAGGCCAAGCTGTAACTGTGAGGAAAACCTTGCTAGTGCCTGTTTCATTTCTATCAGAAATGGGCCTTTTTTCACTAGTATAGAATAATTGACTACAAATTATAAAAATAACCAAAACCCCAGGAAGCCAGACCTTGCATGCAATACAATACCAGAAAAACAAAGAAATGCATTCCCTTCTGTGCAAAATATAAAGATAGTACGTGACAGGGATGGTGTTAGAGGAGTGCAACTGAAGCAATTGCTGTTGGTTCCCTGGCCAGAGAGAACCACAAGCATGATGGAAGCTGAAAGCAGTGCAGCCTGGTGACGGGCTTTGGGGTTCCCTCCCAAATTTATGGCCTGGGCTCCAGCCACGTCTAATACCAGCTCTGGCAAGATGTACATTCCAAATCTGACATATTCTAATCAGAAAATAAAATTATTTTTCTACCTTTTGTCTGGCTATTTTATTTTTCAAATCAGCTTGGTCCTAGTATCTGGTTTCTTCTTTCCTCTCTCAACTCACTCACCAGAGTCCCCTATTTGTCATGTCTTCTCTCTCCATGTCCACCATCCATCTCCCATCTCTGTGTCCCCATGGTTCCCTGTCCAGTATCTCCACTATGTTCAAATTCCTGCATCCATCACCCTTTTATCCTCTACCCCTGTGTCCAGCATCATCCCTTGTGTCCCTATGCCCTCCCATGTCCAGTACCTCCCTTCTGAGTTCCTATTCTCCCCTATACAGTGGGGGAAATAAGTATTTGATCCCTTGCTGATTTTGTAAGTTTGCCCACTGACAAAGACATGAGCAGCCCATAATTGAAGGGTAGGTTATTGGTAACAGTGAGAGATAGCACATCACAAATTAAATCCGGAAAATCACATTGTGGAAAGTATATGAATTTATTTGCATTCTGCAGAGGGAAATAAGTATTTAATCCCTCTGGCAAACAAGACCTAATACTTGGTGGCAAAACCCTTGTTGGCAAGCACAGCGGTCAGACGTCTTCTGTAGTTGATGATGAGGTTTGCACACATGTCAGGAGGAATTTTGGTCCACTCCTCTTTGCAGATCATCTCTAAATCATTAAGAGTTCTGGGCTGTCGCTTGGCAACTCGCAGCTTCAGCTCCCTCCATAAGTTTTCAATGGGATTAAGGTCTGGTGACTGGCTAGGCCACTCCATGACCCTAATGTGCTTCTTCCTGAGCCACTCCTTTGTTGCCTTGGCTGTATGTTTTGGGTCATTGTCGTGCTGGAAGACCCAGCCACGACCCATTTTTAAGGCCCTGGCGGAGGAAAGGAGGTTGTCACTCAGAATTGTACGGTACATGGCCCCATCCATTCTCCCATTGATGCGGTGAAGTAGTCCTGTGCCCTTAGCAGAGAAACACCCCCAAAACATAACATTTCCACCTCCATGCTTGACAGTGGGGACGGTGTTCTTTGGGTCATAGGCAGCATTTCTCTTCCTCCAAACACGGCGAGTTGAGTTCATGCCAAAGAGCTCAATTTTTGTCTCATCTGACCACAGCACCTTCTCCCAATCACTCTCGGCATCATCCAGGTGTTCACTGGCAAACTTCAGACGGGCCGTCACATGTGCCTTCCGGAGCAGGGGGGACCTTGCGGGCACTGCAGGATTGCAATCCGTTATGTCGTAATGTGTTACCAATGGTTTTCGTGGTGACAGTGGTCCCAGCTGCCTTGAGATCATTGACAAGTTCCCCCCTTGTAGTTGTAGGCTGATTTCTAACCTTCCTCATGATCAAGGATACCCCACGAGGTGAGATTTTGCGTGGAGCCCCAGATCTTTGTCGATTGACAGTCATTTTGTACTTCTTCCATTTTCTTACTGTGGCACCAACAGTTGTCTCCTTCTCGCCCAGCGTCTTACTGATGGTTTTGTAGCCCATTCCAGCCTTGTGCAGGTGTATGATCTTGTCCCTGACATCCTTAGACAGCTCCTTGCTCTTGGCCATTTTGTAGAGGTTAGAGTCTGACTGATTCACTGAGTCTGTGGACAGGTGTCTTTCATACAGGTGACCATTGCCGACAGCTGTCTGTCATGCAGGTAACGAGTTGATTTGGAGCATCTACCTGGTCTGTAGGGGCCAGATCTCTTACTGGTTGGTGGGGGATCAAATACTTATTTCCCTCTGCAGAATGCAAATAAATTCATATACTTTCCACAATGTGATTTTCCGGATTTAATTTGTGATGTGCTATCTCTCACTGTTACCAATAACCTACCCTTCAATTATGGGCTGCTCATGTCTTTGTCAGTGGGCAAACTTACAAAATCAGCAAGGGATCAAATACTTATTTCCCCCACTGTATGTAGTATCTCTCCCCTGTGTTCATATACCCCTCCTCCCAGTGTCCAGCATAGCCTCTCTATTCCCAAATTCCTCCCTCCCCCCTTCAGGCATTGCCATCCCCATATAGCATCTCACGTCTGTTTCTGTATTTCCCCTTTCTCCCTCACCCATACCAATGTCTCTCTCTTCTGCGATCCCACCTATCCAGCTTCTCTCCTTCCTCCACTGTGAGTTAAAAATTTGTCTCCCTCTTTCTTCATCCCCTTGACCCGTCATCTCTCTCCCTTCCCTCTAATCTCTCCCCCTGGTACAGCACCCTCTGTTCCTTCCCTCGAGCCTCCCCTGCAGGCCTTCCCTCCAGCCTGTAGCCCCCCCCACCCTACACAGGTCCAGCACCTCTCTCCCTTCCTTCCAACCTGCCTCCCCTTGCAGGTCCAGCAACTTCCTTCCTTTCCTCCAGCCCCCACCCTCCATGTACTTCACCCTTACCAATCTTTCCAGTCCCTCTCTCCCCCACTTTTTTTTTTTTACAGCCCCCTCTCTCCACCCACCCACCCACCAAGTCACAGTGCCCTCTCCGAATATACCTTAACACACCTTGGTGGTCTACCGGTGATCTCTTTGGGGCAGGAAAGAACCTCACTCTTTCCTTCCCGCTGCCACTTCAAAATGGCTACTGAGTCTTGTGAGGCTGCTGCTTGAAGTCTTAGCAACCATTTTGAAGCAGCAGCAAGGTCAGCAGCAGTGGGTGGTGGGTGGGTTCTTTCCTAACCCGTAGAGGCCACCTCTAGACCAGTGGCGTAGCTAGGTGGGGCGCAGGGAGAGCGATCGCTCCCCCAGATTTTTTTAGAAGAGATGGCGCCTAAGCGCCAAATGCCTGCAATGCTAATAGATTTCTCTGCCTCTTCCCCCGTCCTGTGCGAGTCTTGCACCTACTCCTGTCTCTTCCGCCCGCCCGCTCTCTCCCATCCAGGTGGTTACTCATTTTAAAGCCCTGAGACGTTCTCCCTCCGACACCAGCGATTCACATGGCCAGCCTTCTGCCAGTGTCGGAGCCTCTGCTCAGGCGCGTCCCGCCTCCTCTAATGCAACTTCCTGTTTTCCACAGAGGTGGGACGCGTCTGAGGGAGAGGCCCCGGCGCTGGCAGAAGGCTAGCCATGTGAATCGCCGGTGTCGGAGGGAGAACGCCTCAGGGCTTTAAAAACGAGCGACCACGCGGATGGGAGAGAGCGGGCGGATGGGCGGAAGAGACAGGAGTAGGTGCAAGACTCGCGCAGGAGGGCAACGAAAATCACCACGGACGAAACATGTAAGATGGGGGGGGGGGGGGTCTGGAGAAGGGAGAAAGCTGCCCAAAAAGGTTTAATAGACAGGAGTGGAATTGAGCCTGCCTATCTAGTCCGTTGTAAGCAAGGAAGCCAGTTTTGGTTAATCTGTGTCTACTCCCCCACGCAGTTGTCATTGCCGTTCATGCGAAACAAAGCAAGCAAACTTATGAGCTGCTGCATCCACCTCGTAATTTTGTATTGTTGGTCCATCTGTAACAAGGCTAAAGCAGTTTCAGTTGGATAGGCAGTGCCTTAAAAGCTGGAGGAGAAAAGAAATAATCGAATATCACTAAACAGCTTCAAAAATTATTATAGCCAGTAGAAACCGCAATTATAAACTCCATAGGTTGAGCTCATTGTTGTTCACTGATAGGGACACAGGGGCACTACTAGAAAGGGGGGTAAGGAGATAAGGACACAAAGAGACACTACTGGAAGGGGGGAATGGGGAGAAAGGTAATGCGGGAAAGCGCGGGGTACAAATGTAATAAATAAATGCTGGAAAAAGGGGGAAGATGGTGACACAAGGCAATGTTAGAAAAAGGGAGAGATGGAGACACCAGGAGGGCAGATATTAGAAAAGGGGGAGATGAGGAGAGCAGGTAGGCTTGTGCTGAAAAAGCGGGAGATGGGGACACAGAAGGGAGATACTAGACAGGACAAATAGTGGTGCAGAGGAAAAAGGATGGTGCACTTGGAGACAGAAGAAATGTCAGATGGGCAAAAGACAATGTAATGGCAGAAAAAAACAGAAAAACAAAAGAGACAGTGGGACCAAAGCAAATGAGAAAATAAATTGTTCACAGTAGAAAAAGGTATCTTATTTTGAATTTGATTTTAGGAATATGACAGTATTAGATATTTTGATATCTAAATTTCTATGTATATATATATATAAAAAACTAAAAAACGGTCTATAAATTTTGATAGTTGACCGATGAAGATGATGGATGTTGTTTAACGCTGCCATTACAAGAATTAGAATGGCAACGGACATCGCTGAGGTCTTTTGAGTAATGAAATTAGTTGACTGCTTGAAGTGATTTAAAAGAAAAGAAAAAGAAAAAAAACAACGATAATTAAAAAACAACGATAGTTGGATGCACTAAAGTGGTTTTTTGGAATTTTTGCTTGTCTTCCAACAACTTTCTATAAGATAATAGCCTTTTACTAAGTATTTAAAAATGCACATCTCCGATGTCTTCAAATTAGCAACCCTGCAGGGGTCAGAGTGCATTTTCTTAAGTAATTTTGAATGTACTGCAGCACAGATTTTGATGGGTTGAATCAGGGACTACAAATCCCACATGAATTTGGGATGTCAGTTCACACTAGGACTGGTTGAAAAATCTCCCCTCTGGAGCTCGATCACTTGGCAGCTCTATGCACAGCTATTTCATAGTGGGGACATAAAATGAAAGATCAGTACCAACAGATGTAAAGAAGGAAAGGAAGAAGACAAGAGGCGAGAGAAGAAATAGGCCAACCTGGAAAAGAATTTGTATGGCTGACTCATGGAACATGGAAAAAAAAGACTGGGACCAGCCAAATTCCCAAACAAAGGTAGAAAAAATTTATTTTTATTTAATACTTTGTAAAGACTGAGATGTACCTGCTTTGTCATTTCTGTTTCTTTTTTACCAGTATTGCACTGTTTATAGAGTCTGGCTTCCTTGGGCAGAGAGGAGGGGGGGGTCTCTATTTCAATTTTTGTTGTTATTTTGTTGTTGTTGTTGTTGCTGTCTATTCTGTATTAGATTGGTAGCATGGAATGTTGTCACAATTTGGGTTTCTGCCAGGTGCTTGTGACCTGGGTTGGCCACTGTTGGAAACATGGATAGAAGGGGATGGAGAGGGAGATATGGATGGGATGGGAAAGGCTAGGGGGACAGATGCTTACTTTTTTTGGAAATGTACATCTTTTCTAATTTTATATTTAGCAGTGTACAGAGCATTTGCATAATTTTACCAGTATTTTCACTGCTTATAGAATCTGGCTTTCTAGGGAGGTCAGGGTGACTGCGGGGTGGGGCTGGGGGCAGGGGTGGCATTTTAATTTTTTTGTCTTTGGGCAAATATGGTAACCCTATGTGAGAGAGGAACATACAGTGATTTATTTTTCAAGCACAAGTACTGACCAGCTTATAGAGTTAGAAATTATATCAACAATGAAATGAAGTTTATACATTAGAAAATAATTTGAGACATGTATTGCTCTTGATTTACCATTTTTCAGAGAATATGGTCCTCTCATTCAGTAGCATCTATATGCCTTTTTTTTTTTTTTTTTTTTAACAGGATACTGGGCTAGATGGACCATTGGTCTGACCCAGTATGGCTACTCTTATGTTATATAGATGAGGGTCTGTCCATGTTCTTTATGTGACTGAGGTGAAGGATTCTGCTAGCATGTAGTGTCTGTGTACATAAGTACATAAGTATTGCCATAAAGGTCCATCGAGCCCAGCATCCTGTTTTCAACAGTGGCCAATCCAGGTCACAAATACCTGGCAATATCCCAAAAATGTACAAAACATTTTATACTGCTTATCCCAGAAATAGTGGATTTTCCTCAAGTTCATTTAATAACGATCTATGGACTTATCCTTTAGGAAGCCGTCCATACCTTTTTAAAACTCCGCTAAGCTAACCGCCTTTACCACATTCTCTGGCAACGAATTCCAGAGTTTAATTACACGTTGAGTGAAGAAAATGTTTCTCTGATTCATTTTAAATTTACTACATTGTAGCTTCATCGCATGCCCTCTAGTCCTACGCTTCACATCTACCCATTCAACTCCACTCATTATTTTATAGACATCATATCTCCCCTCAGCCACCTTTTCGCCAAGCTGAAGAGCCCTAGCCGCTTTAGCCTTTCCTCATAGGGAAGTCGTCCCAGCCCCTTTATCATTTTCGTCGCCCTTCTCTGCACCTGTGTAGGAATGTGTAACAGTGCAGCTTGTTCTAGTTTCCCAATAGTAGGTATATTGGTGCTCCAGAGCCCAGTGTAATATATATGGCACATTTTCATAGGTAGGTTAGGGCTGTTATGGTGTGGTAAGTTTTCAGTATAGGTTTTGGGTGTCTTTTTGCAGGGGTTTGTATTATTTCACAAAGTGTCTAGCCCTATTTGAATGTAGGCTGTGGGCCAAGGGCCACCTTTGGTGACCTTTGTCACCCAAAATAAAAATGCTCAGGACTAGTGTTCTTCACATCCTGTAGAGTCACCTCACAAACAAAAGCCCATTTTATTTAAACAAGGTGTCTAGCAGTGGAAGGAATGTGTGTGCTATTCCTGAGGTGATGGTCACGATTTGAACATTTTTACCTTGTAGTTAAGAAGACAGGCTGCCTGCTCTGGCCAGTCCAGGGTCCTCATCTGTGTCCTGCCTCCTGATGTAACTTACTGTTTCCTTGTAGGCAGGACGTAACAGAGACAGCCTGTATTAATCAGTGCCTGCTACAGCCCCTGAACAACAACACAGACACTGTTGTCTAGCTGATATCAAACAGCGCCTATTTTATAAATGTCTGCTCCTCCTGAGATCTAAACCTGGCTACGCCTCTGCTCTAGACCACCAGGGCACATTAAGGTACATTCAGGGAGGGCACCCCAAGGCCCACTGCACAGAACCATGGACAAACTGGCAGGATGGGGAAAAAAAAACCAACCCACCCAGACTCCAGACAGTTCCCTGAAAAGGAGGACACGTTTGGGGAAATCTGGACGTATGGTAACCCTACTCTTGCAGAATCTAGCTTCTGCATGCCACAAATTTGATTAAATACTGCATATCTTCACCATACCCAAAAGAATCTGGAAATTCTTTAGAATCACCCAAATAGTATCTAAGCAAGAATATATATAAATGAGAACATATTTCTTTCCCCATCCTTCCATGCATCATCTCTTCATACCCTTCTATCCATTGTCTTTTTCTTTCCCTACCCTTCCATTCAGTGCCTCCTCTTTCTCTCTCCATCCTTCCAGCATCTTCACTCTGCATCCTCCCATCCAGCATAGCTCCTCTTTGTCCCCATCCTTCGTGTCTTCCCTCTGCATCCTCCTATCTAGCATCTCTCCTCTTTCTGTCCCCATCCTTCCAGCATTCTCCCTCCTTCCATCCATCATCTTTCTCTTCATTGTCCCAGCCACGGTCTTCCCCTTTCTCCCCATCTTTCTGTCCAGCATCTTCTCCAGCCCTTTTCCATCCATGTCCCCTCTTTCTCTCCCCATCTTTCCACTCATCACCTCTCTCTACCCCTCTTCCATCTAGGTCCTCACTTTTTTTATCTTTTTCCTTCCCTTTCTCCACACCCTCTCCCCTCCTCCCTCTTTCACAGCATCTTCTGTCCTGGGCTGGCCACTGCTGTTTCTTCCAATGATGAACAGCAGCAGCTGTGGGAAAACAACAAATAGGAAACATGGGGCCACAGCCTTCAAGCATGCACTGTCGGCTCTGCAGGTCCTTTTCCCCGAAATGGGAAGTTAACATCGGGGGGCAGGGAACCGGCATAGCTGACAGCCCATGAATGAAGGCTGTGGTCCTGCACTTGCTGTTTTGCCACTGCTGCTCATCAGTAGAAGCAGCAGCAGCAGCAGTGCAGTCTCTCAGCACTGAGCAGGAGAATTTCTCGCTTTGGTGGGAGAGGACCCATCAAAGCAGACGACTTGGTAGGGTTGGCTCTACTCTCAAAATGGCTGTTGTGACCTCTTGCAGCAGTCTCATGAGATTGGCACTAAATGTCATGGCAGCCATTTTCAGAGCAGAGCCAGCAAGGGCAGGAGCAATTAGAAATCATTCCTGCCCTGACTATACCTCTAGACTGCCAGTGACTGTAAAACAGGCCCTGGGGGGAGCACTTACAAGTGGGCAGTGGGGAGAAGCAACTCCTGTTCGAGGGAGACAAACAAGACAAAACACAAATGTTCAGCTTTCACAAAAAACGTACAGTTTCGGCTGAAACAAAAACCAAGCAGAAAGGATTTTGGGCCACCAGTTTCAGCACAAACTCGGTTGGCTTCTACATAATGCCACTTCCTTTATGTACAAAAAAAAATGCCCTAGTTATCACACAGTATGCAATACAACACTACAAGGGTTTACCATTTCTAAAAAGCTTACAAGAACCAGAATGGCCAAGAGAGTCTCCCATGCAACTATGAGAATCTGTCCGAGTGGCATACTGCTAAGATCGAAGCAGCTCATGACCTATCAAGAGCGACACTCAGTACTTAGCGACAACAGAGACTGCAGTCTATAGCAAGGACTTGTTAACATAATTCAGGGTGGATTTTCTGAGCGTTTTCTATTCCTTTCCCAAATACGTGCCACATCCCTCCATGGATTTCATCACTTTGTAGAAGCCCTTTGACAAGTCAACAAGTGGCAGCAACAGCAGGCTCAAGCAGCTGGCAAGAAGGTTACAACCACATCATGGTTACTGCATACCTGTGTCTCAGCAGTCCTCTGAAGTATTGTTGCCCGACCCTGTCTTGGAGGCACACCTAGCTAGTTGGGTTTTTGGGACTTGTCACAATGATATTTCATGTCACTGATTTGCTTACAGCCCATATGTGTCTGCTTATGAGCAGGTTACAAAAATCATAATCATAAATTATATCTACAAAACAAAACACACAACACATAAAATAGACTATCAGTTCATTTATTAAATTGCATCTTGGAAGGCCATAATGAACAGATATTCACGAGATAGATTTGCATATACATATACTAGCTTAAACCACCAACTTGGCCAAGTCTCCAGGGACCTGTTAATGGCCAGATATAAAGGCCTTTTCTCAATCCTCATCTTTTGTTCCTCCTGTCACTTCATTTGGCTCTCTCAAATCACCATTTGCTCCTTGCCATTCTGCCTCATTTGCATTTTCAGGACACTGTCTTTTTACCCCTCTCCCATTTTTAACGTGACTTCTACAAATCTAAATCTAGCCCTATCCCAACTGGCTCTTCAGGGCTGCTTAATTCTTACTTTTTCTCTTTCTATATACATTCACTTGTCCGATTTCCTCCTGCATCTTCCACTACTATCTTGATGTTGACTCTTTACAGATCTGCCACTCTGCAACAGGAATTTAATCAGGAATCCAGTCTTGAATCTGTTCTACATTGCTGCCTGAATGTTTCAATCACACTAAAATATTAACATTGCCAAAAGGGAGTTCCTTATCTCACCCCCTTCCCTGAATGCGTCTCCCTCTCTATTTCTGTGGATAACACTGTCAGTAATATTGGGAGTATTTTCAGCTCATCTCTTTTTTTCCAAATCTGAAATACTGCTTAAAAAAAAAAAAAAAAAAGGTGCAAATTTTTCTCTATCACCACCAAAATCTACCTGTTTTCAAATCTATGCTGAAAACCCACCTTTTCACCACTGCTTTTGGCTGCTAGCTACTACTCAATTACCTCCCCTTGTTCCTTCTCACCCAGTACTTCCTGCGCTCTTAATTGTCTGTCTGTATTATTTTTAGATTGTAAGCTCTATTGAGCAGGGACTGTCTATGTCAGGTGTTCAGCGCTGCGTGCGTCTGATAGTGCTATACAAGTGTTAATAATAATAATTACCCACTGGACAAGAAGCGGAAAAAGAGGAGGCGGAATAGCCATAATTTACAAATCTGACTTCACCATCACAACCACAGCTGAATCCATCCTACCACAACTTGAATTGACTCGGTAAAAATCAGCCACCCAAATTTGCATGATCATCTCAACGCAATCCTACTCTACAGACCACCAGGCAATTGGCAAGACTCCCAAACACATTTTATGGACTTCATCTCGAACACTTGTGTTTCTACCGCAAACCTTATCATAATAGGAGACCAACTTGCACCTTGAAGATCTTACCTTGACAAGCACACAAGAATGCAAAGAGTTCCTACAACTATGCGATCTTCAAGCACCAAATACACAACCAACACACATAAAAGGACACACACTAGACATTATCACACACAAATTCGACCCAGACTCAAATCTTCTACTAACAGACACAAGATGGACACCTGCACCGTGGTCAGACCACTATAAAGCATACATCTTCCTCCAATGACGAACGAAAGACACAATAAACAAGAATGAAAAACCTACACCACGAGAGGAAAAATAGACCCGGTAATATTCTGGCAACAGATCTACAACAAGAGCAGACACAATCCAATTCCTCCAAGAATGGGACAACAGATGTAGAACAATACTAGACAACATTGCCCCAATTCAAACCAGAACATCACACAGGAAGAAATCAACACCATGGTTCAATGAAGAACTGAAAAAATACTCAAAAATACAAGTTAGAAGGTTAGAACGTGCGTGGAATAAAAAGAAAGATGACCCAACACTTAACGCATGGAAACAACTTCAAAGAAAATGTAAGTATACCATAAGGCAAACTAAAAGATTATTTTATAAAAAAGAAATAGGACCGAATTACAAAGACACACACAAACTCTTCCAACTCGTGAATAAACTACTAGATACCACACCAATCACAACCAACAACAAAGAAACACCAAGAGCAGACAATCTCGCAAAATACTTCAATGAAAAAATCATACAACTACGACTTAAAATACCAGTCAGCACCACCGTTTACGCCACGCTCCTTGTTTCTAGATCCAGATCCGGGTGTATACCCAGCAGACAGAATCTGGACCAATTTCGAGATACTATCAGAGGATCTTACCTCCCAAACGCTCAAAAGATTTGCCAAATCTCACTGCAAATTAGATATATGCCCAAACAACCTCATGACATCTACTCCTCATCAATTTATAATAGACCTCACGAATCACGTAAACTATATGCTACAAATCGGACTCTTCCCGAAGGAAAAAGGAAACATTCTACTCACTCCTATACCTAAAGACGCAAAGAAGAGCGCCAGTGAACTAACTACAGGCCAGTAGCATCCATACCCCTAATAACCAAACTGATGGAAGGGATGGTAACCAAACAACTCACAAACTATTTAAACAAATTCTCAATATTACACGATTCCCAATCAGGATTTCGGTCCAACCACAGCACAGAAACAGTACTAGTTACTCATGAATAAATTTAAACAAATGATTGCAACTGGCAAGAATATACTACTGTTACAATTTGATATGTCTAGCGCCTTCGATATGGTTGATCATGGGATACTACTACATATCCTCGAGTATTTCGGAATTGGAGGAAATGTTCTCAACTGGTTCAAGGGGTTCTTAACCACACGATCATATCAAGTGGCATCTAATTCGACTACATCATCTATATGGACACCAGAATGCGGAGTTCCACAGGGATCCCCCCCCCCCTCTCACCGACTCTATTCAACTTAATAATGATACCCTTGGCGAAACTACTATCAAACCAGAACCTTAACCAATACATATACGCAGCTGACGTAACGATCTACATTCCATTTAAACATGATCTAAAGGAAATTTCCAATGACATCAACCAAAGCCTACATATCATGCACACATGGGCGGACGCATTCAAGCTGAAACTCTATGCAGAAAAAACCCAATGCCTAATACTTACCTCACAACACGAACAAATTCACCACCATTGACACACCAAAACTGAATCTTCCAATCTCGGACACCCTAAAAATTCTTGGAGTTACCATTGATCGACACCTAACACTGGAGAGTCATGCGAAAAATACAACCAAGATATTCCACTCAATGTGGAAATTAAAAAGAGTAAGACCTTTCTTCCCAAGAACCGTCTTCCGCAACCTGGTACAATCAATGGTACTCAGCCATCTAGATTATTGCAATGCACTCTACACTGGTTGCAAAGAGCAAATAATTAAGAAACTTCAGACAGCTCAGAACACTGTAGCTAGACTCGTATTCGGTAAAACAAAATACGAAAGCGCTAAACCCCTACGAAAAAAAGATGCACTGGCTTCCACTTGAACATATTGCGTTCAAAGTATGCACCCTAGTTCATAAAATTATTCATGGAGATGCACCAGCCTACATGTCAGACCTGATAGACCTACCACCCAGGAATGCTAAAAAAAATCATCCCGTACATTCCCTAATCTTCATTTCCCAAATTGTAAAGGTCTCAAATACAAACTAACGCAGGCATCAACCTTTTCCTACCTAAGCCACACAATTCTGAATGCGCTGCCGAGCAAATTAAAACGATCTATGAATTGGCTAACTTCCGAGTTCTACTGAAGACTCATCTTCAGTAGAACCTACCATGTTTTTTCACTATCATGGTACCCAAGATCCTTAGCTACTACTAAATGTATATTTTCTTATATAATTCTTATATATTTCTTAAATATTTCTTAATATGTTTGCTTGTTAAATACTTTCATGTTTTACCACTATCATGCTACCCAAAATCCTTCAGTTATCACTAAATGTATACTTTTTCATGTATTTTCTGTTACTCATGATGTTATTGTAAGCACATTGAGCCTGCCAAGAGGTGGGAAAATGTGGGATACAAATGCAACAAATAATAATAATCTGGTTGTTATTCTCTGAACACACTACCAAAACCCTTGTACCAGAGGTTCCCAAATTGGGACTTAGGACCCCAAATGGTTTTTACATCTGTGGATGGGGGTCACAGAATCAGGATTGCTTCCCATCCCTCTGACCTCCACTGTGACCTATTGCGCAGCAGTGGGCCTGTGAGCGAGTGAATGTTCAAGGCTCTGCCTCCTTCCTCTTGAGTGAGCTTCCTTTCAGACTGGAACCCTACAAAATACAGGGGCTCTGGGCTGACTACTGCTACAGCTGCTCCTTCATGCTTTTGGTAAGTTGTGGGGAGAGGAAGTGGCATTATTTGTTTTCCACCATTATCTGAGTTCACATGAATTTTAAGTGGCACTGGCAGGGTCAGTCTGCCTTATGAGGGATTTTTCCCCTTATTTGGCAGTTGGGCAGAGACTACAAAAAAATTAGAAAAATTCCATTACATAGCAGTTTGACCCCACCTGGTGCAAAGTCTTAAATACAAACTAACGCATGCGCCAACCTTTTCCTATCTGAGCACACAATTCTGGAATGCGCTGCCGAGAAACCTAAAAACGACCTATGAACAAAGCCAACTTCCGAAGTCTACTGAAGACCCATCCTCTTCAACAAGGCATACAACAAAGATCAACGAATATGAACTCCTGTACACATATCCAGAACTGCCCTTACAATATTTGCTTGCCAAACCACTATCATATTTTTTTTTCGCTATCACTAAATGCACATTTCCAATATAATTCTTAAATAATTCTTAAATATTTCTTACTATGATTGTTTGCTAAAACACTATCATGTTTTTTTCATTATCATGTACCCCAAAATCCTTCTGTTATTACTAAATGGTATACTTTCTAATGTATTCTCACTATTCATGATGTATTGTAAGCCACATTGAGCCTGCAAAGAGGTGGGAAATGGATACAAATGCAATCAATATAAAATAAAATAAAATAAAAACAGCATAGGCAGGAGTGTTGTGGGCATTGCTCCTGGCTTTTTAAGATATACTTTTTTTTAGGTGGGGGGGGGGGGGGACACCGTAATATTTTTTAAAAATATTGCTGAAGGGGACAATGTAGAAGACATGCTGGCAGTTTGCTTTTTTTTTTTGTTGTTGTTTTTAAATTTTACCCTACTTGTCCGTGCCTAGCCAACCCCCACCCATGTACTGACATGTCAACATTTTTCAAAGATCTGTGGAAGTGCTGTCCAGATTTAACATAGCAGTAATTGCATTCTTGGGCAATTTTTTTTAGGAAAGCTTATAAAAGAAGCCATGCAGTCAGCAGCTGTACTGTGCAGCTTTCTGCATTGGCTTCTCTGTGGGGCCAATATCATAATTTAAAAAAGAGAAGCCATCAATATGTTGTGTTATACTGCCATCCCATGGGAGTTAACTAAAGCTGCAATATGTAATTTTCCATCCATAAGTACATAAGTAGTGCCATACTGGGAAAGACCAAAGGTCCATCTAGCCCAGCATCCTGTCACCGACAGTGGCCAATCCAGTCAAGGGCACCTGGCACGCTCCCCAAACGTAAAAACATTCCAGAACAAGTTATACCTAAACATGCGGAATTTTCCAAGTCCATTTAATAGCGGTCTATGGACTTGTCCTTTAGGAATCTATCTAACCCCTTTTTAAACTCCGTCAAAGCCTAACCGCCCGTACCACGTTCTCCGGCAACGAATTCCAGAGTCTAATTACACGTTGGGTGAAGAAAAATTTTCTCCGATTCGTTTTAAATTTACCACACTGTAGCTTCAACTCATGCCCTCTAGGTCCTAGTATTTTTGGATTAGCGTGAACAGTCGCTTCACATCCACCCGATCCATTCCACTCATTATTTATACACTTCTATCATATCTCCCCTCAGCCGTCTCTTCTCCAAGCTGAAAAGCCCTAGCCTTCTCAGCCTCTCTTCATAGGAAAGTCGTCCCATCCCCACTATCATTTTCGTCGCCCTTCGCTGTACCTTTTCCAATTCTACTATATCTTTTTTGAGATCGGAGACCAGTACTGAACACAATACTCCAGGTGCGGTCGCACCATGGAGCGATACAACGGCATTATAACATCCGCACACCTGGACTCCATACCCTTCCTAATAACACCCAACATTCTATTCGCTTTCCCTAGCCGCAGCAGCACACTGAGCAGAAGGTTTCAGCGTATCATCGACGACGACACCCAGATCCCTTTCTTGATCCGTAACTCCTAACGCGGAACCTTGCAAGACGTAGCTATAATTCGGGTTCCTCTTACCCACATGCATCACTTTGCACTTGTCAACATTGAACTTCATCTGCCACTTGCACGCCCATTCTCCCAGTCTCGCAAGGTCCTCCTGTAATCGTTCACATTCCTCCTGCGACTTGACGACCCTGAATAATTTTGTGTCATCGGCGAATTTAATTACCTCACTAGTTATTCCCATCTCTAGGTCATTTATAAATACATTAAAAAGCAACGGACCCAGCACAGACCCCTGCGGGACCCCACTAACTACCCTCCTCCACTGAGAATACTGGCCACGCAATCCTACTCTCTGCTTCCTATCTTTCAACCAGTTCTTAATCCATAATAATACCCTACCTCCGATTCCATGACTCTGCAATTTCTTCAGGAGTCCTTTCGTGCGGCACTTTGTCAAACGCCTTCTGAAAATCCAGATATACAATATCAACCGGCTCCCCATTGTCCACATGTTTGCTTACCCCCTCAAAAAAATGCATTAGATTGGTGAGGCAAGACTTCCCTTCACTAAATCCGTGCTGACTTTGTCTCATCAGTCCATGTTTTTGTATATGCTCTGCAATTTTATTCTTAATAATAGCCTCCACCATCTTGCCCGGCACCGACGTCAGACTCACCGGTCTATAATTTCCAGGATCTCCTCTGGAACCCTTCTTAAAAATCGGAGTAACATTGGCTACCCTCCAGTCTTCCGGTACTACACTCGATTTTAGGGACAGATTGCATATTTCTAACAGTAGCTCCGCAAGTTCATTTTTTAGTTCTATTAATACTCTGGGATGAATACCATCAGGTCCCGGTGATTTACTACTCTTCAGCTTGCTGAACTGACCCATTACATCCTCCAAGGTTACAGAGTCATGAGTTGAAAGTTGGACTATGGGTAAGCTGTCACTCTGCAATAGAAAATGGGAAGCAGAGAACATCCAAAATTAGGGCATAATTTGGAGTAGAGGAGCAGCCTAATTATTAGAGCAGGAGGCTAAAAACCAGGGCAGCCTGGATTCAAATCTAGCTTCTTCTACTAATGCTCCTTATAATCTTGAGCAAGTTACTTCAACCTCCACTTCCTCAGGTATAACAAACTAAACCCACTTGAGTGGAGAAAACTTGTTCACAGCCTGGTCATTTAAAAACAAAAATGGAATACCTATCAGAAAGCAAGGTAAGAGTCATACTTGTATGTCTCTATTTTAACATCATTTGTTAAAAGAAATTCTCTGTGAAGGTAACTTACAAAGGGTCTTCCTGTTAAGAAGTATGAAAAAATGTGATAGTGTTCAGTTATCTGTCAATGAAGTCACAGTAACTGTTTAAAGAGGGATGTTGAAAAGGGACCTATTGTCACACTGTTTGGAATGTGAGTCATCAAACCACCACACTTTTAGTTCTTCTCTGTCCAGAAGAGGTGCTGTGAGGTCTTCCAGAGCAGGCCCAAGTCTTCATTTGTAATTTATTAGCTGGGAATTACTTTAAAACTTGGGAAAGGTAGATTTATAGTTAAATAGGTTCTCTCTATTTCTTATTTTTAAGTTACTCTACTTATTTAGCAAAGGCAGTTTAAGGAATAGGGGTTTGTTTATTTAGCATGTAAAGTCTCTATTACAGTACCATAGGTTAGCAGTCAAAGGACTAATCTAGAGGTTTACCATAGTATCAGTGTACAGCAGAGCTGAGAGTCACAGGAAACCCCAGTTTATAGTTTAGTTCAATTCTTGATTGTCCTGGTTTTGCAGCAACCTTATAGGCAGATAATAAATCTGAGAAAATGGCAGAATGACCTCTTCAGCCACTCCAAGTATTTCTTTCAAATATTTCTTTAACCTCTCTCTTGGAGTAATGGTCAATTGTTTTGGAAAGTTTAAGAAACAGAGATTATTACTCCTTATTGAATTTTCAAAAGAAATTCCATTTTCCTCCTTTGAGATACTAACCTGCTTATAATCGAATGAGAAAAACGCCCAAGTTCCGACCTAAATCGGGAGATGGATGTTTATCTCACAAAAACGAATAAAGCGGTATAATCGAAAGCCGATTTTTGGACGTTTTCAACTGCAATCCGTCGCGGATGCAGACAAAGTTGATGGGGGCGTGTCAGAGGTGTGGCGAAGGCGGAACTGGGGCGTGGTTATCTGCCGAACAGAGATGGGCGCATTTCACCGATAATGGGAAAAAAGTATGCGTTTTTAGCTAGAAATTTAGGACACTTTTCCTGGACCCTGTTTTTTCACGAATAAGGCCCCAAAAAGTGCCCTAAATGACCAGATGACCACTGGAGGGAATCGGGGATGACCTCCCCTGACTCCCCCAGTGGTCACTAACCCCCCACCCACCAACAAAAAATGAAGTTTCTCAACTTTTTATTTTCACCCTCAAATGTCATACCCAGCTCCCTGACAGCAGTATGCAGGTCACTGGAGGAGTTGTTAGGGGGTGCAGTGGACTTCAGGCAGGTGGACCCAGGCCCATCCCCCCTACCTGTTACAATTGTGCTGCTTAATGCTTATCAGTCGTCCAACCCCCCCAAACCCATTGTACCCACATGTAGGTGCCCCCCTTCACCTCTTAGGGGCTATAGTAATGGTGTAGACTTGTGGGCAGTGGGTTTTGAGGGGGATTTGGGGGGCTCAACACACAAGGGAAGGGTGCTATGCACCTGGGAGCTCTTTTACCTTTTTTTTTTTGTTTTTGTAAAAGTGCCCCCTAGGGTGCCCGGTTGGTGTCCTGGCATGTGAGGGGGACCAGTGCACTACGAATCCTGGCCCCTCCCACGAACAAATGCCTTGGATTTATTCGTTTTTGAGCTGGGCGCTTTCATTTTCCATTATCGCTGAAAAACAAAAACGCCCAGCTCACACATTGTTGAATAAAACATGGGCGTCTTTTTTTTTCCCAAAATACGGTTCGGTCCGCCCCTTCACGGACCCGTTCTTGGAGATAAACACCCATGGAGATAGGCGTTTTCGTTCAATTATGCCCCTCTAAGTCTTTAATCATACTTTCTTGATAAGATTGTAATTTTTGAACCTCTAACATATTTTGTTGCTCTAAAGTCTCTACTTTAAGTTCAATCACTTTTGTTTTCTGCTCTAAGCCAGTTAATTCTTGTGTTAATTTTTTATTTGGGGACAAATTGCTTTCCCAAAATCCACTATGAGAGTCCATAAACTGTCCAGGGTAACTTCTTTAGGTTTATCAATTGTAGTAGGAAATTGTGTAGTTATTACCTCTGTCTCTCCTTCCAATATTATCTGCTCCAAATTCCCAGCTTCATTCTCCCTCGATTCCTCAGAGATTGCCAAAGGCTCCATCTGAGCTCTTCGTTCTCCAACTGCCCGAACCAATTCGGTTGTTTGTAACACCTCCCGTCCGAAGCAAGCATAGGAAACGGGATCTTAGACGCCAACAGTGGAGTACTATGTGAGGGTTGTGGGGGAGGAACTCTTGCATCAGGGCTGAGCAAAAGCTCTAATCCTGAGGACGCTCCGGGGTCTCCATCCACTCTGGGGCGAACCAATGGAATGCTCTCCAACGGCATCAGAACCGGTGCTCTCTTGAGGATATGCCTGGATTCCTCCCAATATAGGAGTGTGCCGCTGAGGAGCGATGGAGGTTGAACAGCCCCTTCTCTTAGGCATCTCGACAAGAAGAAAATCAGAGAGCTAACAGGTAAGTCATGCTTCCGCAGCGGCCATCTTGAATCCTTCATATAAATATCTTATGCAGGTCCCAGCTCCTCCTATACTTTTAAAACTTGAACTTTCTGCTACAGCCTACAACAGGACCTAATTCTGAGGTGATCCAGGAAATTACAGACCTGTAAGCCAGACGTCCGTGCTGGGTACAACAGTGGAAGCTATTATAAAGAAAATTACAGAACACAAACATGGTTTAATGGGACAGTCTCAGCATGGTTTCAGCCAAGGGGATTCGCTTCTTTTCTTTGAAGGCATGAATACATTTGTGGATAAAGGTGAGCCAGTTGGTATAGTGTATCTTAGATTTTCAGAAAGCTTTTGACAAAATTCCTCATGAGAGACTCCTGAGAAAATGGGATAGAAGGCAATGTTCTGTTGTGCATTAGGAATTATTTATTGGACAGAAAACAGAGGGTAGGGTTAAATGGAGGAGGGTGAATAGTGGAGGGCCATAGGGATCAGTACTGGGACCAGTGCTATTTAACATTTATAAATGATCTGGAAATCAGAATGAGGTGATTAAATTTGCAGATGGTACAAAATCAAGGTTGTTAAAACACAGACTGAATAATTGCAGGAAGATTATAGGAAATTGGAAGACTAGGCATCCAAATGGCAGATGAAATTTAATGTGGACAAATGCAAAGTGATGCACATTGGGAAGAATAATCCAAATCATAGTTACCCGATAGACAATATGCTGATATCTTCTACCCAGTGTGCAGCGGTGGCCAAAAAAGCAAACAGGATGCTAGAAATTATTAGAAAAGGAATGCAAAATAGGACCAAGAATATTATAATGCCTCTATCGTTCCATAGTGCAACCTCACCTTGAGTATTGCGTTCAGTTCTGGTCGCTGTATCTCAAAAAAGATATAGCGGAATTAGAAAAAAGGTTAAAAGAAGAGAGCACAAAATAATAAAGGGGATGGAACTCCTCTCATATGAGGAAAGGCTAAAGAGGTTAGGCGCTCTTTAGCTTGGAAAAAAGATGGCTGAGGGGAGATATGATCAAGGTGTACAAAATCCTGAGTGGTGTAGAATGAGTTGAAGTGAATCAATTTTTTACTCTTTCAAAAAAAAAAAAAAAAAAAAGTACAAAGACTTGGGGACGCTCAAACTTACATGGAAATACTTTTAAACAAATAGAAGGAAATATTTTTTGTACTCAACCAATAGTTAAGCTCTGGAATTCTTTGCCAGAGGATGTAGTAAGAGTAGTTAGCGTACCTGGATTTTTAAAAAGTTTGGACAAGTTCCTGAAAGAAAAGTCCATAGTCTGCTATGGAGACAGACATAGGGAAGCCACCGCTTGCCCTGGGATTGGTAGCATGGAATGTTGCTACCAATTCGGTTTCTGTCAGATACTTGGTGACCTGGACTGGGCTAGATGGATTATTGGTCTGACCCTGTATGGCTATTCTTATGTTCATTATAATGCACCTTGAATTCAGATTTGGAAAAAGGCAACAAGTAATTAAAATCAAAATCAAATCCAATTCAATTTTTATCCCAACTGAGAATATTTTCACTAAAAGAGCTCCCATTTCAGACAAAGGCTCTGAGCTGGGCTTGCAACTACTATGCAAGACAAGGCCATCCAAGCTTTTTCAACAGTGGGCCACATGATCAGAAATCCATTAACCTCGGGATTCTATATATCACAGTTAGATTTCTGAGTGGAAATTGAAGTGTATTTCATAACAATGCATAAGCCAGTTGGTTAACAAGCTAATCAGTGTTGATAATTGGACATTAAGCACCAATCAGTACTAATTAGCATTAATTAGAATTTATACACAGAATTGTCTAAGCATATTCTGTAACATGGTGTGCATAAATTGTAAGTTGAATAGTTGAAAAGTGGGCATGGCCATTTCTAAAACCTATGCACATTGTTATAGCATACACCTGGTCCACACATAATTTAGATGTTGGGATTTACACCAAGTTTTACTTGGCATAACTGTCCGCGACTAAATTTAGTCATGAGGAGCAGCACTCTGTGTATTCTGTATACCGTACAGAAATTTAGGTTTATTCAATAAAGTATGTCCAAATTAAGGCATACTTGAATACTGATCAAAATCTGTGAATCTTCTGAAATCATGACTACATCCACCAAATAGCTCTGCAATGCTTCAAAATCATGGGTGCTACCTAATTAAGCCATTTTTTCTAAAAATTTCAAAAATGGGCTGAACTCAGAGCAGGTGGGTTGCATTTGGCTCAGAAATCACTAAACTGCAATACTGACATTCATAAGAGATTTGGTTTTAATATCTACTTCCAAGCATTTCTTAAAAACAAAACAAAAAAAACTTAAAGTTAAGATGTAGGTCAGAGTTTAAGTGTACGGTGAAGAGCAAAAGCACAAAAAGACCTGCAGACTGTACATTTTGTTTACCACTGGTGCAAACTACAAGGATTTCAGAATCAAATACCCCATCCCTGTGCACTTTGCCTCCCCCCAACAGCTAAAAACACCTGTGCTATGAAGCCTCTGCATATAATTTTACCCACAGGACAACAGTTTCAGCCAAGAGAATGTACAAAGGTTACTGCTCAGTTATCTGGGCAAATTCCTTTGAAAACTATCCTCATGTGGAGGGGCATAATCGAACGGAAACACCTATCTCCATGGGCGTTTATCTCCGAGAACAGGTCCGTGAAGGGGCGGGCCGAACCGAATTTTCAAAAAAATGGACGTTTTTGAGCTGGGAGTTTGTTTGTTTTTTTAGCGATAATGGAAACTAAAAACGCCCAGCTCAAAACATCCTAATCCGAGCCATTTGGTCATGGGAGGGGCCACAATTCGTAGTACACTGGCCCCCCTGATATGCCAGGACACCAACTGGGCACCCTAGGTCAGTGCGGTGGACTTCAGAAAAAGCTCCCACATGCATAGCTCCCTTACCACGGGTGCTGAGCTCCCAATCCCCCCTCCCCCAAAACCCACTACCCACAAATGTACAACACTACCATAGCTCTTAGGGTGAAGGGGGCACCTACATGTGGGTACAGTGGGTTTTGGAGGCTTCCCATTTACCAGCACAAGTGTTACAGGTGGGGGGGGGGGGGGGGAATGGGCCTGGGGCCACCAGGCTGAAGTGCACTGCGGTACCCACTAAAAGTGCTCCAGGGACCTGCATACATGCAGGCCTCTAGGACTGATTGCTGCTCTATAACATTGGCACACCAGTTGACACCTGAAGACTAATCTCTCCGAAAACGTCCTTTATTGGAATAACCGCCTTTACTCACAGTTAACTGCAGATCAGAGGTTGTGCCCCACTGGCAATGAGTCTCCCTGGTACTGAGATGAGCAGTAGGTCAGAGCTGGCAGAATGCTGTACAATGCCCTCTTTCAGCCACATTCAAGGGAAGAACTAAGTTGTCTAACGTGGCTAACTCAGGAAAGGGAACTAAAACTGGCTTACAAAAATGGCCACTACCGCATGGACTACAACAGGAAACACAACAGGGTACACTCTGACCCAGTAGGCAGGGGGAAAAGCACCATGGGAGAAGAGCCTACCAACTACCAACATTGTGAGACTGTAGCACAAGCTAATGAAATCACGGAGCCCAATACCCTACACCCACCACAATGCAATGCTGATGTGACCCTGTACTGCACCCGAGAGCCACATCTGACCCAGGGAAAGGCTGTGACAGGATCAAACACATTCTGCTGTCATGGAGGTGGGTACGGCATTTGAGGCAGGCATACAGGCTGGAAAAAAGTTTTTAAAGTGGGGTTTTTTTTTTGGTGGGAGGGGGTTAGTAACCACTGGGGGAGTCCGGGGAGGTCATCCCCGATTCCCTCCAGTGGTCATCTGGGCAGTTGGAGCACTTTTTTGGGACTTGTTCGTGAAAAAAAAGGGTCCAAAAAAAGTGACCCAAAATCGCGGTCAAACACCTTTTTTTTTTTTTCGATTATCAGCTAAAGACGCCCATCTCTCCTCGGCTGATAACCACACCCCAGTTCTGCCTCCACCACGCCTCCGACACTCCCCCGTCAAAATTTATTTGTTTCCGCGACAGAGTGCAGTTGGAAACGCCCAAAATCGGCTTCGATTATACCGATTTGGGCACCTTTGCGAGACAAATGTCTATCTCCCGACTTAGGTTGCACTATAGGCATTTTTCTCTTTCGAAAATAAGCTGGATAGCCTCTCTATACTCTTCAGAGGCACCAAAAAAGTAAGTGCCATGTTCTATTGTTTGTTTCATTTGCAAAGCAATACAACACTAAACTCTCTTTAGATTTATACCCTAGACACAATTATTTGAATTTTATTTCAAGTTTAACAACATTATATTTGATAGGCATCTAGTTGAATATTTCCAGATCTCTCTCCAACCACACAGTTTGTTGGCAAAGAATTTTTTTCCTCCCAGGCTAAGGCTTTGGAGAATATTTCTATTTCTAAAGTTTCCAAGAAAATATTTGATCACGTCTCATAGGACAATATCAGCTTTCCTGTCTTAAAATCTCTTTCAGACTAGATAGCTGCTCTGTTTAGAAGAAAACTGGATCCTTCCCTGTCACCTGACGAAAGGGGCGTTTTACTAAGGTACACTAATGGATTTAGTGTGCGCTAAATGCCATGCAACCCATAGGAATATCCCCTTAATGCATGTTGCAATAGACAGCGGTTTTGGTTCTTTGTTTTTATCTTTAGAAATGTTATTACTGCAATTAGTATGTTTGGGATAATGCGGGGTATAAAATGTCAAAATAAATAAAATAGTAATTTTGGTGCACTGTTCCTCAAGCATGTTCAGGATTTTTTGTATTCTTACCTTTAATCTTGTTTTTGAAATTTTTTTCTTTCTTGGAAAAATTAGAACTCTTGCAGTTGCACTCCTTATTCCTGATCCCTCTGGTGCCCACCCCCCAAACGTCCCTGTTGGAAGGGATCTGGTGTCCTGGAGGCAGAGCAGCTGGTGAGTGCCAACATCTTATGCAGCAGGGGATAAAACACCTACCCCAGGTCTTGTCCACTAACCTGTTCAACAAGGCAAATACAGCACTCATGGACCAATGAGTAGAAGTGAATTAATTTTTTATTCTTTCAAAAAGTACAAAGACTAGGGGACATTCAATGAAGTTACATGGAACCAAACAAATAGGAGGAAATATGTTTTCACTCAACGAATAGTTAAGCTCCAGAAGTCTTCACCAAAGGATGTAGTAACAGTGGTTAGCATATCTGGGTAAAAAAAAAAAAAGTTTGGACAAGGTCCTGGAGGAAAAGTCCATATTCTATTGAGATAGACATGGAGGAAGCCACCACTTGCCCTGGAATGTTGCTATCATTTGGGTTTCTGCTAGGTATTTATGACCTGGATTGGCCACTGTTGAAAAAAACAGGATGGGAAAATTAGGTTGTTACCTTGGTAATTTTCTTTCCTTTAGTCATAGCAGATGAATCCATTACGAGTGGGTTGTGTCCATCAACCAGCAGGGGGAGATAGAGAGCACTGAAAAACCATAGTGCCTCATGGCCAGCTAGCTCCATCTGCCTCTTCAGTATTTGAAGCTTCCAAAGCAGTGCTACACCGCAAAGCATAACAACATGAACTTTCCTCACAGCGGATGAATGCCCCAGAACAGGAGCAACAATTCAAAGGAGGGACGAACTCAACCTCCTGTAACAGAACAGAAATCCTGAAGACTGTTTTCCAACTTCTCCCAATGAGGGAACATATCTACAGGAAAAACTGAACATAAAATTAACATAACGAACCACTGAGGGAGGGCTCATGGATTCATCTGCTAGGACTAAAGGAAAGAAAATTACCAAGGTAAGAACCTAATTTTCCCTTCCTTGTCATCAAGCAGATGAATCCATTACGAGTGGGATGTATCAAAGCAATCCCTAGATAGGGTGGGAACAAGCCACACCACGCACCAGCACTTGTGCTCCAAAATGCGCGTCTCTCCTGGCAGCCACATCCAGTCTGTAATGTCAGGCAAACGAGAGCTTAGAAGCCCAAGTAGCTGCACTACATATCTCTTGAAGAGAGAGTGCTCCAGTTTCAGCCCAGGAAGAGGAAATCGCTCTTGTGGAATGTGCCTTAAAGGCTTCAGGCGGAGGCCAGCCAGATAGCAGATATGCTGAAAACATAGCTTCTTTGAGCCAACGGGCTATAGTGGCCTTAGACGCTGGAGACCCTCTGTGCGGACCTGACAAAAGAACAAAAAGATGGTCAGAGGTCCTGAAGGCATTTGACATGCGCAGGTATTGCAACAGAGCCCTTCGCACATCCAGACGGTGCAACTGCCCATAGGCTTCTGGAAACTCCTCTTTAGAAAAGGAGGGCAGGAAAATAGGCTGGTTTAGGTGACACGCTGAAACCACCTTAGGCATGAAGGAAAGCACCGTACGTACCATTACTCCAGACTCTGAGAATTGCAGAAATGGGTCTCGACAGGACAGCGCCTGGAGCTCAGATACCAGTCTCGCCGATGTCATGGCCACCAAAAAGACAGTCTTTAAGGTCACATCCTTCTCCGAAGCTCACCTAAGCGGCTCGAAGGGCGAACACTAAAGGGCCTTTAAAACTAACCCCAGCTTCCAGGCCGGACACGGGACCCGCACGGGAGGCCGGAGCCGAAGCACCCCTCTAAGAAACCGTGTCACATCCGGGCAAGCAGCCAGAGAGAGGCCAGCGACCTTCCCTCGAAAACATGCTAAGGCTGCCACTTGAACACGCAGGGAATTATAGGCCAAGACTTTTTGTAAACCATCCTGCAAAAAGTCAAGTATCGGCAAGACAGAAGCCCATATGGGTGTAATTGCTTTAGAAGCACACCAAGCCTCAAATTGCCACCAAATCCTGGCATAAGCCACAGAAGTGGAACGCTTGCGGGCCTGTAGGAGAGTGGAAATGACTTTACTGGAATATCCCTTGTCTCAATTGCGCTCTCTCAATAGCCATGCCGTAAGACCAAAGCGGCAGGCGTCCTCCATGGTCACCGGGCCCTGTGACAACAGGTTCAGTACCAGAGGTAACAGCAAGGGATCCTCTACCAGCATCCGCCGGAGGTCCGCATACCACGGCCTCCTGGGCCAATCTGGGCCAATCCGGGGCAATGAGAACCACCTCTCCTTGGTGGAGCCGAATCCGCAGGAGTACTCACCCTATCAAGGGCCACAGAGGGAACACATACAGGAGGCCCTGAGGCCAGGGTTGAGCCAAGGCATCCAACCCTGTCGAGCGAGGATCTGTCTGCTGTAGAAGCAAGGGACTTTGGCATTTGTGCTTGACGCCATAAGATCCATTACAGGCTTTCCCCATTTGGCACATATCTGCAGGAATTCTTAGTCTGCAAGTTCCCACTCTGCTGGGTCGATCTGATTCCTGCTCAGATAATCGGCTTGCACGTTGCTCTGACCTGCAATATGAGCTGCTGACAGAAACTGCAGATGAAGCTCGGCCCAGTGGCAAATCTGCGTGGCCTGCACTACTAGTACTATGCACTGAGTGCCTCTTTTGTGATTTATGTAGGCCACTGCTGTCGTGTTGTCCGACAGAACTCTTGACAGCCAATCCTTCCAGGGTCATTTGAAAGGCCAGAAGTGCCTGGAAAATCACTTTCAACTCCAAGCGATTGATGGACCACTCCTCGGGTATCCAAAGACCCTGGGCATGCCTTCCCCGCCAATGTGCATCCCAGCCCTTCAGGCTGGCATGTTACCACCAGGCACAATCGGTGAGCGCTAGTGGCATTCCTCGCCGCAGCATGCTGTCTGAGAGCCACCACGCCATACTGAGCCGGGCCGCAGGGAGCCACGTGAGTCTGCACTGATAATCCTGAGATATTGGAGACCACCGTTGAAGCAGGGAACACTACATAGGTCTCAGGTGCGCTCTCACCCAAGGCACCACTTCCAAAGTGGCCATCATCGACTCCAACAGCTGGACTATGTCCCAAGCTTGCGGGCAAGGCATCCTCAGGAGCAGACAAACTTGGTTCTGAAGCTTGCTCGGGTAGGAAGACCATCCCTGAGGCTGTGTCGAACCGGACCCCCAAATATTCTAGAGATTGAGAGGGGGTCAGGTGACTTTTGGCTATATTGATGACCCAGCCCAGAGATTGCAGTACTGAGACCACTATGGCTGTAACCTGATGACTCTTCTACAGAGTCTGCTCTGATGAGCTAGTCGTCTAAGTACGGGTGAACCCGGATACCCACTCGCCTGAGAAAAGCAGCTACTACCACCACCATTACCTTGGAAAAGGTTCTGGGAGCTGTGGCGAGGCCAAAAGGCAAGGCCCAAAACTGGAAATGTTTTCCCATCACCGCAAAACGCAGAAACCTCTGGTGCGGGGACCAAATTGGTATGTGCAAGTAAGCTTCTCTCAGGTCCAGAGACGTGAGAAACTCTCCTGGCTGTACCACCACTATGACGGAGCGCAGGGTTTCCATGTGAAAATGCCACACGTTCAGAGACTTGTTGACTTCTTTTAAGTCTAGGATAGGCCGAAAAGACCCACCATGAAGTAAATAGAGTAACGGCCAGAGCAGCATTCGGAGGGAGGCACGGGGGAAACCACCCCTATATGAATCAAGCCTTACAAGGTCTCCTCTACCACCGCCCGTTTGGCGGCAGAACCACATCGGGACTCCACAAACACGTCTCTTATCGGGGCACTGAATTCTATTCTGTAGCCTTCTCTGATCAGGTCCAAGACCCACTGATCTGAGGTAATCTTGGCCCACTCCTCGAGAAAGAGGGAAAGTCGTCCTCCTATCACAGGAATCGAAAAAGAGGGGGCCGGCGCACCATAATTGAGAGGGTCGCCCTTGAACTCCAGGTCTTGAAGCCTGCTGCTGCGGAACGTTTGTCCGAGTGAAAGGAGTTCCTCTGCTGAAAACAGGCACGCGAAGTGAACCCAGCAGAACGCCCCGGGCGGTACCTTCTAGCTTCACGGAAGCAAGGTCTGTAAGAGGAGGGAACCGCCTGACCCTTGGAAGAAGGCCGCGACCTATCCTCGGGTAAGCGCTGGGGTTTGGCATCCCCCAGGCCTTTCACAATTTTCTCCAACTCCTCACCAAACAGGAGAAGGCCTTGAAAGGGCAACTTCACCAACCTTTGCTTAGAGGCCATGTCAGCTGCCCAATGCCGTAGCCACAGAAGACGGCGAGCCACCACCGCTACAGCCATCTGTTTAGCCGAAGCTCTGACCAGATCATAAAGGGCGTCAGCCAAAAATGACAAAGCCGACTTCATCCGCGGTGCCACCTCCGAAAGGGGCTCCGCTCCATCTCCGGGCTGTTCCACTGCCTGTTGTAACCAAGCGAGGCAGGCTCGGGCAGTGTAGCAACTGCATGCAGATGCCCGTAAGGATAGGCCTGAAATTTCAAAAGGACCGTTTCATAGCTGCCTCCAGGCGACGGTCCTGCATGTCCTTCAGGACAACTCCTCCTTCCACTGGGAGGGTAGTTCTTTGTCACAGCTGTGACCAGGGCATCCACTTTAGGCACTGCTAGGCACGCCAAATGCTCCTCACAGAGGGAATAATTGCCCCGTAGCCCTGGCGACTTTCAAAGGCCCCTTGGGGTCAGCCCATTGAGCCGTGATAAGCTCTTGGATGGAGTCATGCAAAGGAAAGGCTCGAGCAGGCTTCTTAGTACTTGCCATCCTCAGATTACCGGAGGTCTCAGTACTTCCGGGGTCTTCTATAGAGAGGACCTGCAAGGCATCAGTAATAAGCGCTGGCAGCTCATCACGGAAGGATCATCTGGATCCGGTGGCAATCCTGCACCTTCTTCTGGCTCTCCAGACCACGAAGGCCTGCCAGACCCCTCAGAGTCCTCACATCACGACCACGGGGGGGGGGGGGGGGGGGGGGGGGGAGGGTGCCACTCTCTGAAGGGGAATCCACCCTTCTACGCATGTCTTGCGGCCATCTGTCAGGGGAAAACGCGCCTGACGGTAATCCAAGGCCAGACTCCACTGGACGGGATACAGAAAGCAGGGCCGCAGGGGACCCCTGCAGAAGAGCTCTTAACAGGTATGCATTATGCAGCAATAAAACAAATTCAGGGGAAAATGGCTCACCCTGGCCTCCCGGTGTAACAGGCCAGAGTATACCCCAGGTATATTCTAGCCTAGACCAGTTTAACCCCGGGGTATACTCTGGCCTAGGCCACTTTATACCCCGGGAATATAAATTGGGGGCTAGGCCAATTCAGTCTCCCTCTAAAACAATATAATTGAATTGTAACAATGTTCAACAAATTTGACTGTTCATAATATAATAAAAGTAGCCTAGGCCAGAATATACCATCTGTGCTGCTTCCTCTAACACTTTCTCAGCCTGTCTCTGATTGGTTGAGAAGCTGCTTCCTCTGTTGTCACTTCCCTGGTTTTCTCACTCTGTCTCTAATTGGTTGAAAAGTGCAGATCTCTTTTTATCATCCTCATACACACAAGCTGCTTCTTCTAACACCAAACTCTTTACCATTGTTGACAACCATGGCAGACCAACTGTATAACCAACTTTTGACATTCTACACTGCAGCACAACAAAAGTACCCCCTGTGGATCTACGATCTACCTCCAGAGAAACGTCTAAATGCCAAGACCCAGTTCAGACAAACAGCTAAGCCATATCGAGCAGAGAGAGGGATTCTTTTCCATGGGGAAAAGGAGGGTCTAACTAAAAGACAACTGCCAAATATCCTTAAGGCCTGTCATGACAACCCAATTTCTGGTGGCCATTTTGGCAGAGATAAAACATTAGCCAAAATATCTGTCCGTTATTACTGGAAGGGAATGAAGAACGACATTCACCAACATGTCAAAGCCTGTCAAAAATGTTTTGTTACAAATCCCAAAATCAGCAAGGAGGCTCCACCACTCAACAGTATACCAGTGCCTGGAAAAGTATGGAGCTTAGTCGGGATTCATATGATGGGTCCTCTTCAGGAAACATCGAATGGCAACAAATATATCGTTGCTGCCACTGATCATTTCTCAAAGTGGACTGAAGCTACAGCTGTTCCAGATAAGAGTGCCAAGTCAGTAGCAAATTTTTTGTACTCCGTTATTTGCCGCCTTGGCTGTATGGACACTGTCATAAGTGACCAGGGACGAGAGTTTGTGAACTCGATTATCGACAACCTGATGGAGCATTTTCAAACAGATCACCGCATTTCATCTGTCTACCACCCACAAACAAATGGCCAGCGGGAACGTGACAATTGAACACTCAAGGAATCTCTCAGTAAGCTTGTCAATGAACAAGGAAACAACTGGGACCAGTTCATCCCTGGTGTTTTGTTTGCCTATCACACATCTGTGCATGCCTCAACAAAGTGCACTCCATTTGAGGTCATGTATGGACGGAAGGCCAAGCTTCCTATGGACCTCAATCCCTCAGAATATGACACTATGGACACCATGCCCCTTTCAGATGATGCCAACCCTGATGTGCTAAATACACTGACAACCATTCATAAAAAGCTCTGCTCAACTGTCAGTACCAACATTCACTCTGCCCAGGAACACCAGAAGCGTGCCTTTGACCATCGACACAACAGCCAAAAAGAAATCACTGCTGGAACCATCGTTTACATCAAGAATAAGCAACATATTCATTGCATGGGTTCAAAGATGGAACCACGCTGGATTGGACCCTACTTTGTTGTGGAATCCTTGACCAAGGGACGAGTAAAACTTAAGAACAATAAGACTGGCAAGATACTGAAGAACACCTACCATGCCAGCAACCTTAAGATTTACCAGGATGAAGAGACTACTCCACCACCTCAGTCCTCTGATGATTGTCTCAGTGACTCTGCTGCACAGAAACATAAGCAAACCAAGACTTTCAACCCACTACCAAGTTCAGAAAGAAAGTATCTTAGCACAACTCTTGGCAAGGTTGTGTATTGTGGATGCACAAGGGACCTTGGACAACCACTGCGTACATATAAAACCAAAGGTGATGGCAACTGCTACTTCCGGGCCATCAGCTACTTTCTGACAGGAACAGAGGACAACCACTCCCTGCTCAGAAAGAAAGTCATCCACCACATGAAAAATGACTTGAGACGAAAACTACAGGACTACTTGAACCAAAAGGTGAATGAATATGTGAACATCTCTGGCATCTCCCGTGATGGAGTATGGGCAACTGATGCAGAGATCATGGCCACAGCAAATCTGCTGAGTTGTGACATTGTCATCCACACAAAAGTTGGTGACTCCATGGATTGGTTGACCTATCCCGCAAGTTTCAATCTGCAGTCAACAACAGAACACGCACTTTATCTTGAAAACAAGCATGATCATTTTGATGTTATCAGTGTTTAACTTTGAACGTTTATATTAAAGTGAGGAGGTCCTAGTCTTAGAAGATGAAGCTTCAGGACGTTATGACTTTTACTATATTATGAACAGTCAAAATTAAACAAACATTATGATACTAGGTATAAATTGGCCTAGGCTGTACCCCCTAGGGCAGGATATACCCCAAGGCAAAAATGGGTATATTCTTCCCTGGGGGGGGGGGGGGGTATATTCTGGCCTAGGCTACTTATCCCCCTGGGCATAGATAGTGTATTCTGCCCTGGAGGGGTATATTCTATTCTGCCTGAAGGGGTATATTCTGGCCTAGGCCAGAATAAACTCCGGGGTCACAGGATCCGCAACATATGCCAAAGTAGATAGAAAACTATTGAAAAAGCTAATGGCCCGATGGGGACTGATAGACATATGGCGAGAGAAGCATGGTAATGAGAGGGATTATACATATTACTCCCCCAAATATAAGTCCTATTCAAGAATAGATGGCTGGTTAGGAGACGTTAACATAGCAAGTAAGACACAGGGTACCAGCATAGAACATCGCACATAGTCCGACCACTCTCCAGTTGTGCTGACACTTACTCTGGGAGCTCATTTTGTAGGCACAAGATATTGGCGACTAGACGACACCTTGCTATACGATGAGAAGAACATACAGGAGATAGAACAGTATATTGTTGAATATCTCAAATTCAACGACACGGGCGAAGTCAGGGTGAGCACCTTGTGGGAAGGCCTAAAGGCAGTGACCAGAGGGCATCTAATAGTATTGCGAGCCCATATACTAAAAACTCACATGGAACAGGAAAACAATATTAGAAAGGAACTCAGACAAGCAGAACAGAAACACAAAGCACAGCCAGATGTCACTAACGAGGCAGAAAAGTTACACCAGTTGAGATTAGTACTTAATGAACTCCAATTGGAAAGCCTAGCGGCGCAACTACAACAGACTCAACAAGAATATTTCGAGTTTGGGGAGAAAGCGGGTAGGCTACTGGCCAATAAGCTCAAAAAGCAAGCTCAGCGAAACTATATAGGGGGGATACAAGATGCAAGTGGAAACCACATCACACAATTAGAACAGATACAGAAAACCTTCTTAGAGTACTATACCTCACTATATGAGAAAAAGCCCACATTAGAACCAGCAATCGTGGAACAATATTTGCGAGATAGTGGCATTCCCCAATTGAGAGGAGTGGAGAGCGAAACACTGGCGGCCCCTATAACATCGGAGGAAATTAAGTGGGCGATTACGGACAGTGCACATGGTAAAGCACCCGGCCCGGATGGGTACACTATAAAATTTTATAACACATTTGCAAAGCACCTGACCCCAATACTAGAGAGGTTATTTAATGAACTGGAAGAGGTTCAAGAGTTACAACAAACGTGGAAGCTAGCAGCAATTACATTGCTCTTGAAGCCAGGCAAAGATCCCCAACAATGTAGCTCATACCGCCCGATATCTTTGCTTAACGTAGACTATAAACTCTTTACGAAAATACTGGCGCATAGGTTACAAAAGCAGCTCCCAAACCTGGTTCATGAAGACCAGGCGGGATTTATCATAGGGCGACAAACGTTTGACAATATCCGAAGCCTCATCCATACTATTCAACACACCCGGGATGAAAAAATACCGGCAGTACTACTTTCCATTGACGCAGAAAAGGCGTTCGATCGCGTCGATTGGGCATACCTCTTTGCGGTGCTGCGGCAGGCGGGAATAACGGGACGTTACCTGCAATGGCTACAACTTCTATATAAAGACCCGAAAGCAGTATTAAAAATCAATGGATCATATACAGCTACATTTCCGCTTAGACGCGGCACTAGGCAGGGGTGTGCTCTCTCCCCACTTCTTTTTGCTTTATCTGTAGAACCGCTAGCTTGTATATTGAGAAATGAGGAGGTGGGGGGCATAATAAGAGGGCGAAAAGAGCAGAAACTTCTGCTCTTTGCTGATGACATACTGCTTACCCTCGCGCAACCTGCAATATCAGTACAAAAAGCAATAGATCACGTGACATTATGAAGCAGTATCCGGGTTTAAACCCAATCTAACTAAATCTACCCTATTAAACATAACAGTACCGAATGAAGAGATACCGAACTTGCGAGATGCATTTCCATTCGCCTGGGCACAAAAATCCATTAAATACTTAGGAATACAGATCACTCCCAATACAGAAGACTTATTCCAGGCTAACTTCCCCACAAAGATAGCTGAACTCTTTCAAGAACTAGATAGATGGGAGGGCCTCAATATATCTTGGAAAGGGCGTATCCATGCTATCAAGATGATGTTGCTCCCCAAATTACTATACTTATTTCTAGCGCTGCCTATACCGATTCCTGCCTCCTTCTTCTCGCAACTAAATAGGAAGATGTTCAGATATATATGGAGGAAGAGACCTCCACGGGTTAATAGAGCCACGATGTATCAAACACTTGACCGAGGGGGTATGGGAGTACCCAATTTCTACCTATATTACCAAGCAGCACAATTAAGAATATTAGCTGAGTGGGCTCCAGGGGCAATAAAGAAATGGATGCACTGGGAGAGAGCATGGATAGGCAGGTACGCGATAGAGGATATACTGTGGATACCAGGGAGAGAGCTGATATCTATAATGCAAAGACTACCTATTAGTTTAAAACACCCTCTCCAAACATGGCTACAAATTAGAAGACATATGTTCCCGGAAAGGAAATACTATCGAAGAACAGCGATTAGGTGGGCGGAGGGTTTTCCACTGGGGAGGTCAGAAATGATATTTGACAGCTGGGCAAAAGCAGGCTTATACACACTAGGGCAAGTATGGTCAGAGAGAAACATGATTAGTTTTCGGGAACTTCAGGAAGAATATGGATTAACGGAGAAAGATCTTGTTTACTATTGTTGTTTACGTAATTTCATTAGAAGATGAGCGCAAGACGAACTAGATTTAGAAGAGACAACCCTCGAACTAGCAATGCGCAGGGGAGGGGGCAGAGGTAGTATATCCCGGATATATCTTGCATTATTGGGTAGAACAGACCCTCAAACTACCTATCATAAGAGGTGGGAGAGGGTGTTGCAATGTGCACACCCTAGAGCAACATGGATGAGCAGTTATAAATATTTACTCAAAGCATCCCCAGCACAATCTATCAATGAAAATGGGCATAAACTATTGTACTGGTGGCATTATACCCCAGATAGATTGCAAAAGATATATCCGGGAACCTCGGGACAATGTTGGCGGGGATGTGGTCTCCAGGGTACGTTCTACCATATTTGGTGGACATGTCCGAAAGTGGAATTGTTCTGGGAGGCAGTAGTGAAGTTGGTAAATACAGTGCTACCTCAACCATATCCAAAGAAGGCAGAGCACTGCCTCCTCCATTTCCGGCCCCACTCATTTCCCAGTGGACAACAGATTGGCTACTCAATATTTTGTAGCGGCCAAGATAGCCTTAGCTCGAGCCTGGAAACAAGCAGAAACACCAGCATTGCAACTGATAATTCACAAAGTAGACTTTCTATACCAGATGTCGAAATTGACTGCCAAGAGGAAAGGCACCATGAGACTTTTCACGAACATCTGGTCAGCATATGAACAATCTCAAGAGCCGGAATCAACACCACTGACTGAGGGAGGGAGGGAGGGGGGGAGTGGGACCATAAAATAGATATTGGTTGATATCTGATGTTATTTCGTTATGTCTGTAATTTGCTATATTATCAATAAAATAGTTACTAAAAAACAAAAAAAAAAATAAACTCCGGGGTATATTCTGGCCTAGGCCAGAGTAAACCCCGTGGGGGGGGGGGGGGGGGGTATATTCTGGTGTATTCTGCCCTGGAGGGGTATATTCTGGCCTAGGCCAGAGTAAACTCCGGGGTATATTCTGGCCTAGGGGGATATAGTCTGGCCTTTAGGCCAGTTTATCCCCCGGGGTATACTCTGGCCTAGGCCACTTTAACCCCGGGTATAGTCTGGGCAGGGGGTTAATGTGGCCTGTTACACCGGTTCTAGTCCGGGGGAAACAGCTCTTTTATCAGCCTCCACACGAGGCGCCCCTCCAGGCTCAAACACCTCCGCCTCAGTGGGGGGTCGCACCATGCTGTTCCAAAATGGCGCCCGCTGCCAGCTCCACGGAGCGGGAAGGAACATCGCTCGCCACCCGCTGCCAGCTCCACGGAGCGGGAAGAAACATCGCTCGCCATGCTCTGGCCGGCTCTACCGTCTGAAAAGCACGCCTTACAGAGCCCCGCTGCAGATTTGTGCTTGCCGCAAACAGAACAGCACTTAACTTTCTCAGCAGCCATCACCGAAAGCAGCGGAAATTCAAAATGGCAGATTTGCGCCAAAATCATCCCAAATGCGTGCCCTCCCTGGAAGAGCTACAAAATGCTCTTACCTCACCAGACCGTGTCCCCGAGCTCCAGTCACACTGCACAATCAGAAGAAAACCTCTTTTCTGGGATCGCAGCGCCAAAGCGCGACACAACTTTTTTTTTTTAACGCTGTGAGGAAAGTTTGAGGCAACAGCAAAAGAGGCAAATTTCCAACTCCGTTGGATCAGTAGCGTGGAAAAGGCTGGGAAAGGGCGAACCTATGTGCCTGCATCCACAGCGTGGGCAAAGACAGGGCCAGGGCTTGCCTATTTGTCTACTTTCACATCGGGGGCCGGGTAAGGCAGGGAAAGGGCCAACCTATTTGCCTTTAAAGTGGGCAACATCAGCCACAACACCTCTGCTATAACTGGCAAAAGCACAGGAGCCACCCCTGGCAGATTTTCTGAAGAAGCTTGAACAAGCTGCAATCACCCTGCTGGGGAGATAGAGAATACTGAAGAGGCAGATGGAACTAGCTGGCCATGAGGCACTATGGTTTTTCAGTGCTCTCTCTCTCCCCCTGCTGGTTGATGGACACAACCCACTCGTAATGGATTCATCTGCTTGATGACAAGGAAACAAGGATAGATGGATCATTAGCCATACTGGGTCTGACTATTCTTATGTAATGCAGGAAAGCATACATTAGAGTTGTGCACTGATGGCTAAGCACACAGCTTCTAGAATGAATGTAGTACCAAAAAAACTTGCTTCCTGATGCAGTAGGTAATCAAATTTGATGCATGCAGAACTTGTGCACGACATCAGAAAGAACAGATTAGACACATGCATAAGGGCAGCTAGTACTATGCATATGTCTGAGCAAAAAAAAAAAAAACCCACCACACACCAGCAAATGTACTGGAATGTTATTCTGCACATAAATAGCAGCCTCACAAAATGTATGTGCATAAAAGTTTTGTGATGCCAATATTTATGTACAGAACAACTTTCTGGCACATGCACAATGTTATTTCTGCTCAGACCTGTGCTCAGGACCATCACCTTACCTATTCCGTCTTAAAGTTGTGGGAACCTTTATGATCACAGCAAACAAGAAGAAATATCCATCAAATCCTCACAAATGCTATTGCACAAGAACAGGCTTACCCTTCTCCAGTGCCAGGCAGACTTCTATGGTCTGTGCTCTGATTATAGCTGGACGGATTTGGATGGGCTGGAGAGGAGCTTTGATGACAGCTTCAATAGCTGGAGAGCAAAGCCAGTGCTGAAGAGATTTCTCTGTTCTGAGCCCTGAAAATAGCAAGGACAAATCAAGATCAAGCATACATATGTAGTATTGCTTAATGCTATTGGGCAGACTGAATAAACTGTACAGAGCTTTACCTGCCGTCATCTACTACACCTCTGTGTTCTATGCCTCCTCAGACCTGGCATTCAAATTCCTGTGTTGTTCTCACCTTCAAAGTCTTCTGCACTGTTCTCTGCATTGGGGCAGAAGAGCTAATATCCTCATTGCCAGTGGATTTTAATATGCTGTAAACTGGTATCTAATGCAAGGTTTAGTGCAGGCAGTGCTTTTTTTGTGCCGGTACGCAACGGTACGGCGTACCGGCACCTTCCCCCCCCCATCCGCTCCCCTGCCCTCCCCCCTCCAGGCATCCATCCCCACCCCGCGATTCCCTTCGCTCCCCTGCCCGGCATCCATCCCCACACCGCGATTCTCCTTGCTCCCCTGCCTCCGTCGCAGCTGCCGTAGTGAAAGGCCGTCAGCCTTCCCTTCGTTTCCTGACGTCATTGCACGAGGGCGGGACACGACAGGAAATGAATGGAAGGATGACAGCCTTTCACTACGGCAGCTGCGACGGAGGCAGGGGAGCAAGGAGAATCGCAGGGGAGCCAAGGGAATCGCTGGACATGGATGGAAGAGAGGGAAGGGAGAGAGAAGAAATGCTGGACATGGATGGAGGGAAGGGAAGAGTGAAGAGATGAGATGAGGGGAAAGGAAGAGAGGAGAAAATCTGCACATGGATGCAGTGGCGTAGCCAAGGGTGGGCCCAGGCCCGCCTACCTTGGGCTCAGGCCCACCCAGTAGCAGCACACCTATGAAGTGTCTGGCAGGGATTCTGAAGCCCCACCAGCCGAAAATTCCTGTCCTTCCGGCATACCAGCCTTCCCTCTGATGTATTCCCTCCTATGCGAAAACAGGAAGTTGCATCAGAGGGAAGGCTGTGAAGCCAACATGAGCAGTGTGTATTATTTGCTGCCAGTGAAAATCTGCTATTTAAAAGGTATGGGGGGGGGGGGGGGGGGGGGGAAGGGATGTTTGAGAGACCATATGGCATGCAGGCGAGAAAGGAAGAGACCAAATCACTTGTGGGACAGGGCGGAGTTCTTCTGCCCACCCATCTTGGACCCAGGCCCACCAAAAATTGGGTGTCTGGCTACGCCCCTGCATGGATGAAGAAAATAGGCAGAAGCTGGATCCACTGGACGGTGAAGTCTGCGGAGGACCCAGCTTTTACTTACGGATATAGGACAAGAAATGGAGAAGAAAGGCGGAAAGTAAAGAAATAAATGGAAAGGAAGCCCTGGAAACGGAGTTAAGGGAACAGATAGAGAGCAGCAGAATCAGAGACTAGGACCAATATGAAAAGAAAAACAGTCACCAGACAACAAAGGTAGAAAAAATCTTTTTTATTTTCATTTTAGTGTTTGAAATATGTCAATTTGAGAACTTACATCTGCTGTATTATTTTGCACTGGGTACAATGGAGCTGTAACAGCTTACAGAAATTATTTCTAATGAAAAAAAATCACGTTATTTTTTTCTCCTATACTAGTATAATATTTTCAATGATGTATGTTTATATGCGCCATAGCTGGTATAAGGGGTGTGGCTAATGTAGGTGTGGCTATCATAGGGGTGGATCCATATGTGGTGACCCCGCCCATAATGAGTACCGGCACCTTTTTTTCTACAAAAAAAGCACTGAGTGCAGGGTAGCTTCTGCACAGTCTTTTCTCATCATGTGCACAGAATGTTGTATGCAGATATGACACCAACCACATGCTTCTGTCTGTGCTAGTTTTCAGGAGCATAGAACAAAGGAAAATACAATGGGGTGAAGAGCAGAGGACCTGCTGCCATCCAGAGCAAGAGAGAGAGGAACCCAGGGGTTCTACTTCACCAGATAAAAAGCTACAGCACTGAGGAGAATTTCTTCTTGATGGTGCCTAAGGAGCATTTACAACTATCCAATCTGGATAAGCATGAATGAATTATGTTGGAGTTTCAAATGAATGATACTGCTCAGAAAGATCCAAGTTATTTCTCTGATGAAAATTTTTTTTTTTTTTTTTTTAATAACTACTTGCCTTCTTTCGTAAGAAGGCTGATCCAAGATGGCGACGATGTGATTTGTGTCGGCGGAGGTACCTGCTTTTCTCGCCCTAACGAACTCCGTTGAAAGCGTCTTACCCGTCTTTGCGATGGGAAAGAGAAGGGGAAAAGTCAGGGAAGTTCCCTCGGTCCCTGGCGGGACACCGCAACTTCTACAGACGACGTTGGAGCGGTTTGCAGTTACACCCGGCTCGGAGAAGGTTTTTGCTCCTGCTGCTGGAGCCAACGCATCGACGTCGGCCGACAGTGTAAACGGGGCTTCCTTAAGCCCTGTGTTACGTGCAGCGCCCCCCCAACCAGGAAGAGAAAGTTTCCAGGCAAGTCCTGCAACTTCAACCCCATGTGGACAATGGAGTGTTCAGGGAGGGAACTTGCTGGTAACCGGGACAAACGCTGGTAGTTTGAGTGGACAAGAGGCAATAACGGTTCCTACAGCAATGTCTGGCACTGTGAGTATCTTGGAACAAGCTACAAAAGCACCTCTCCCTGGTATTATATTGGGGAAAATTGAAAAACCGGCTGTAGTGACATTAGAGTCACTTTGGGACCTGAACTCTACAACCTTCTCTGCATTACAAACGTCTATATCAAAAAATACTGAGACAATTAAAGTCTTGGCAGAGTCAGCTTTAGCACAGATACAAATTAATGAAACCCAAGCCGCTGAGATAAAAGTTCTCTCTGAAAAACTGGGGAAAATGGAATTGGTGGAGCAAACTCTGATTAAAGAAAAGAACTTTGCCTCAAGGCGCATGGAGTTTCTGGAAAACCAATCTAAAAGACTTAATTTACGATTCATAAACTTTCCTAGATCACCATTGATTTCACCAGTCCAAATGGTAAAGAAATACCTAGTTGATATTCTGGGAATGCCTGACAATTCATTGCCGCCAATTACACGTGCTTTTTACTTACAAGTTACTGGTAAAACACCAGATAATTTGAATCCTCAGGGTGCAATGAATTTAACAGGCTTCCTAGAATCATCACTAGAAGTGATTACACAAAGAACTACTTTGTTAGTTACATTTGCACTGGAAATGGATAGGAATGCTGTGCTAAAATTATCCTTGAGTCACTTAGATGCTATGTTTATGGGTTCAAAAATAAGAGTTTTTCCAGACTTATCAAGGGAAACACAACAGAGACGTAAAATGTTTCTTTCCTTGCGTCCCAGAGCTATAGCTCTTGGGGCTAATTTCCTTTTGAAGTTTCCCTGTATTTGCAGAATAATATTTCAGACAAAACAATACCAGTTTTTTGATCCCAAACAATTGGAAAATTTCCTAGTAAGTAGAGAGGATATTTCTGTGCGAGTTTAGGACCATAATGTAACACTGTATGGCAGCTTTGAGCTAACCCTCCAGGCATGATACAAGTCTTGATTTAATGATGGAATATTTGTTTTTTTTTTTTCCTTTCTCTTTTCCTAAATCTTGGATTGTTTACCTAAGTTATGTGGTCGATAGAAAGAATTGATTTGTGGGGGCTTTCTTCTTTTTCCTTTGTTATATATAATAGTGAATGTTTTGTGTAATATCATTTTAAAATGGATATTATGATTGGTTTAAAAAATAACTACTTGCCTTTTGCTTTTGTCGCTCTTCTTCTGCTTATACTTGTACATTACTGGAGAACCTGTTAAAGGCTTATGCTTATACATTACTGGAGAGTCTGTTAAAGGGGCGCTTTTATTTTAAACTTGGAACTGTCTCCGGTCTTTTCCCAAGTTACTGTTCAACTCTATAAGCTTTACTTATCTGTGTGCTATCAAGGAGAAAGCAGGGCACTCTGAAGTATATATATATATATATATATATATATTTTTTTTTTTTTTTTTTGTTACATTTGTACCCCACGCTTTCCCACTCATGGCAGGCTCAATGCGGCTTACATGGGGCAATGGAGGGTTAAGTGACTTGCCCAGAGTCACAAGGAGCTGCCTGTGCCTGAAGTGGGAATCAAACTCAGTTCCTCAGTTCCCCAGGACCAAAGTCCACCACCCTAACCACTCCTCCACATAGACCCTTACATAATGATTATGTATTCACCTTTGAAATAGTACTGTTAGTGAATACCAGGGCATGAGAGATCTGCTACAGCAGAAACAGTAAAAATTATATATTTGTTAGCCTGGAACTAGAGAATGACATGGGGACGGAGACCCATGGTAACTTCGGGGGTGGGGACAGGGACAGATCCCGTGAGGATGGAGACAACGTTTGTTCCCGTGTCACTTATTACTTTGAAGCCTGTTAAACAACTGAACTGTTTATGTTTGATTGATGCAGACAATATTTTTATTTTTTTTTTAAACAAGCAAATATGCTGACCATTGGGTATACAGAATGGGTTGTAGTTTGTACCCCTGGACATTTTAACAGGGTGGATTAGGATTCTATGGGGTAGTAGAAGTCAGCTATTGTTGGGGTTGGAAGGGTAGAGGGTGGTGGTGGTGGTGGGAGGGATTATTATAACTGCTCAATGTTATTATTGTTTTCTATTTGTAATTTATACAAAACAGTTGCACAAATGAAACGGGCGCTAGCAAGGTGTTCCTCGGAGTGTGTGTGAGAGTGAGTGTGTGATAGAGAGTGAGTGTGTGTGCGCGCCAGGGGCCCCCTCCCACCCAGTTTCAGGGTACGCCTGCGCCCCCTCCCTCTCAGTTTCAGGGTCCGCTCTCTTTCCCTCCCACCCACCCAGTTCCAGGGTCTTTTCCCCCCTCTCCCCCTCCCTCCCAGTTTCTGGGTCACCGCCCCTCCCTCCCTCCATCCATCCTAGTTTCTGGGTGCGCCTGGCCCCCCTCCAAGTTCCAGGGTCCGGCCGCCCACCCTCCAAGTTGCAGGGGCCACCCACCCTCCCACCCAGTTCCAGGATCGTTGCCCCCCCCTCCCTCCCAGTTTCAGGGTCGTTGCCCCCTCTCTTTCACTCCCCTCCCTCTCCAGCCACCCACCTGCAACGTTGTGAAGCTGACTCCGTGGCTTCATTGAAGTGAAGGGTTCATAATTCTCGTCAGGTTCGTCGCTCTGTAACCATCTCTCTCGGCCCCGCCCTCGCGCCTGATAGGTCCGCCGCCCTAGACATGGAAACGTGATGACATCGTAGACGTCAAAACGTGATGACGTCGAGGATGGTGGACCTATCAGAGGCGCGAGGGCAGGGTCGAGAGAGATGGTTACAGAGCGACGAACCTAACGATCCTTACAAACCCTTCACTTGAAGCCAGGGAGTCAGCTTCAGAACGTTGAAGGTGCCTTTTATTATAGTAGAGATAAGTGTTCAAGACTTCTTCAGTTGAGAACAGAACCTGCAGGGACGGGGTGGGGACGGAGACAGAACCCAAGGCTATGGGGACAAATTTTTATCCCCGTGCAATTCTCTACCTGGAACTCCATGTCTCAGCTGCTCTAATAAAGTAGTGTAGTAGTCATCATGCCACATGTCCACACTGAATGTGCAGAAAAATATTGTGAAAGCGAGTACAGCTCTTGAAAGATAGTGAAGGAATGCCTTAGGGTGGTCTCACCTCGTTTATTGTTTAATCAACCAACCAATCTGTGAAGTATTTATGTAAAAGTAAAACCAGTCCATTTGGTTAATACATGTTGATGTCTTGCATTTTATGTATGTGCTGGCATATACTCGTTTTACCTTTGCGATTTTGGAAACATAACCGTGTATTATCCTGATGCTGTCACAGAGACCAATTTCCCTTACCAGTTTGGCATAGAGGGGGGGGGGGAGGGGTGGCAAAAACCACTGTGAGATTAAGGGGAACCCCCCCCCCCCAATCCCTTCAGTGGAGTGGTGCTCAATAGCAGCTGATTATTAAATCCTAAATGTTGGGAGTTACATCTAGACTGCTGCTGCCAAGCACATCGGATCTTTTAGTCTCTGTCTGAAATGGGGAATAAACATGTATTTACCTGCCATGCCTTTGTCCTGCCCAAACACACACCCAGACAATGCCACCCTGCCACTTGCACGCACTTGGGTTGGAGACATGCATATCCCAGCTTTGTCTATGCAAGATAAAATAGTTAAGTGCAGGTTTATACACATCAAACGTGAGTAGGGCTTGTAAAATGAGAGCCTTATGGTACCTACTGTATTGAAGGGTTTTGTTGTTTGTGTAGCAAACTGCCAAAATGTGCTCTCCTATGCAGCTACAGGAAGAACATTATGCCCCTGCTCCAGAAAAGTGCTAATGAAATTTGAATTGGAGTGATCTATTCTGAAAAAAAAGAGGCCCAATAGGATTGAAAAGGGAGGGGAGGAGCCATGCCCCTTCCCCCCTTGGAGGCTGTCTAGAAAGAACAGGAGGTGGGTTACTCACTGGGGCCAACAGGAACTTCATCTGTCTGCACAAGGGGCTAAAATGTCATGGGGGGGAGGGCACATAGGTTGCCAGTCTGGTCTACAGCTGTCCCGTACTGCATTATGAAAGGAGAGAAGCCTGTTCCCAAAAAGGCTGAACTAATCAGGGAGTTCCCACAGCTGTCCCCCTGAGGCACAGAATGCCAAAGAGAAGAAGAGGGATAGATCGGGGAGAAAGACCCAGTGAAGCTGTTGCCAAATGCAATCCTTATGGGGAAGGATTTAAAAGGACAGGAGACAGGCTCTAACTCTTGGGTGTTTATCAACCTGCCTATTCTTAAAAGAATATTAAAAAAAAAAAAAAGGGGGGGGGGGTGAGGTTGATCGGCATGCAGAAAACCTGTTTGCCTACCCAGAGTGAGAGGAGTAAAATACAGGGCTGGGGCTCTAAAGTATAAACCTGAACATGTAAGAGAGGTTACCAGTCAACTTGAAAGAGACTAAAGATTTTTACAGCTATCCTGCCTACAAGCAGATGTGAAACATGTACGAGCTTGAATCAGAGAGCACATTGAAACTTTTTCTACCTTTTTGTTACTACTACTTTTTGCTCTCATGCACTATTGCAGCATTGTACAAATATTCCAAAAGAAGGGCTAGAAACAGTATTGGAGGGCCCAATAAATGTGAATGTTATTTATTAAGAATAGTCTCAGTCAATTTTTTGCATTTTACTTTACAGTGCCTATTCTAAATGGTAACAATAATGTTTAAACCTGCCATTGGGGGACCCTTTAATAGTCTGTGTGCACTGAAGAGAAAATTTATTGAGGTCTTTTACCCACAGACCCTTATTAACTGTTTTGTGCACCACCTGCCTCTGAGATATTCCTCAGCCCCACTATCTGATCAATCAGCTACATTTGTTATTGCAACCCACCTAGATATGGTGAGATATGCAAGAAATTAATATGCAGCACTGCTGCTAACCTAGAGATTTGAACTCTGGTCACATGCTCTCACTGTTCTGATGCCAGTCTGAGATTTGTCCCACTCATAATGGACACTATTTCCATTAACTTTCCCTCCTCCCTCAAGTATTCATTTACCTGTAGATGGAAACAAACCATGGTTTCTTAACATTTTTTGGTTCCCCTTTAACTGATCAATGAAACTCTTGCACCCCCTTCCTAAACTATGTGACCACATCTCTATTAGCTGCTGATAGTGCCAACATGCCACTAAAACTACAGTAGTACACAGCTTTGCTCTGTCTAGAAAGTTTCAATAACTCAGATTAAGACCCTTCTCCAGATCCCATTTGACCTCTTCCTGCTCCCATTGAGGCTGTGGGCACAACTGGTTAAAAATCCCAGCTGTAAACAGTAATTAATGAAAGAAGTGGGGGGGGGGGGGGGGGGGGGGAAGAGACAGAATGTGGAGAGATGTGGAGGAGTGGCCTAGTGGTTAGGGTGGTGGACTTTGGTCCTGGGGAACTGAGGAACTGAGTTTGATTCCCAGCACAGGCAGCTCCTTGTGACTCTGGGTAAGTCACTTAACCCTCCATTGCCCCATGTAAGCCGCATTGAGCCTGCCATGAGTGGGAAAGCGCGGGGTACAAATGTAACAAAAATAAAAAATAAAAAAATGAATTAGTCCATAAATAGTAAATGCTTGTATCTAGTTATCCCTCAAGCCTTCCTCCACAAAAAGAAAGCATATGGAAAAGCAGACCTTGGTACCAAATCCAGCAAGAATATTTTGTAAGAGAATTCACCATTAGGATGGCTAGAAGTTTCTCCTTCTATAAGAGCCCTTTTACTTGGCTGTTGGGGGGGGGAGGGGGGGTCAAGTATTTAGTCCTTGACTTAAGCAGTTAGAGAAAATTGAAAATAGAAAAAAAGCAGGAGACCACTATATCTCCATGTATAAGAAAACACTGTGCTCCCCCCTCCCCCAATATTCTCCTCATATTAGTGCAGGTTTTGATCCCTTGGATCAAAAGATCAAAAAGGAACTTTGGTAACAGTGGCAGGAGACTTCTACAGCCATCTCCATTCCTTTAATAGTTTCTTGTTAGCATTTGACATATTTACATTCCATGTTTCCAGAACCACCAAAAGAGGAAAATTAAAATCAACATTTACAATGGTGCTCATTTTCAAAAGCATATAGACTTAGTAACCTGAAAATGAGCCTCTAAACATCTGCTCAATCACCTTCAATTGTCAGTGTAGGAAACAAATCCCTGCAAAGAAGGAAATGAAAATCACAATATCTTTCTCAGGATGAAGGAACTTATGTACAAAGGAAAAAGCAAATTGTTGACTTACCAGCTCAACTTGTGTGTCAGCCAAAAAAAAAAAAAAAAATAAAGTACTCAATCTGCACAGTATTTCAAGTCTAAGCTACAGGTTTTGGAATCAGTACTTAAAGGCCAGCCAGGCACTGGTATGATTAAAGATTTTATTTTTGCTTGTATTTTTAAAATCCCTTTCCAAAACTTATTCAACGTAGTGATCAATGCAACTTGATATATCAAACACAACATTACACCCTATATCAAATCAAATATTAGCACCAATGTAAATACAAAGAACTGTAATAATTAGAAAAACTGAAAATTCAAAATATAAAAAAGGAACACCTCTAATTTCATTCCTTTGGCAGACAGATAAGCAATGCAGACAGACCAGCACATTCTCTGCCCAGTCTAGGGAGCACATGGGAGACAGAAGTAGTAAGGAAAACAAAACACACACTTGTCCATCCTCTTCCCCTCCTGTATCTACCCACCCAGGTCTGTCACAAGGGATGGGCACACAATGTACAGATGGCAAGTGCATGGAACAGCCTCCCGGTGGTGGAGATGAAGACTGTATCTGAATTCAAGAAAGCTTGGGACAAATACATAGGATCTCTAAGGGAGGAGAAGAGATTACCACAGATAATTTAGACCTTCTATTCATCACGGAAACCTGGTTCCACAGCCCTACAGACCCCGCCATCTTAGAGACATGCCCACCAGAATACAAAATCACCCACTGGACAAGAAATGGAAAAAGAGGTGGCGGAATAGCCATAATTTACAAATCCGAGTTCACCATCACAACCACTGGTGAATCTACCTTACCACAACTTGAAATTGCCTCGACAAGAATCAATCATTCAAACCTACTAGGACACCTCAACGCCCATTCTACAGACCACCAGGAAAGTGGCAAGACTCCCAAACGCAACTTATGGACTTCATCTCGAACACATGTGTCTCTGCCTCAAACTCCTCATAATAGGAGATATCAACCTACACCTTGAAGATGACACCTCAACAGGCACACGAGAATGCAAAGAATTTTTAAAACTCTGGGATCTACACGCACCAAACACTCAACCAACACACATAAAAGGACACACAGACATCATTACACACAAATTCAACCCAGACTCAACTATCCTACTTACTGACACAAGATGGACACCCACACTATGGTCAGACCACCATAAAGCATATGTCTCCCTTCACTGGCGAAAAACACACAGAAACGCAATCAACAAACATGAGCGAACAACATACACCACGAGAGGAAAAATAGACCCCACAATATTCTGGCAACAGATCTACCAAAACGAATGGTCAAAAAATGCAGACACCATCCAATTCCTCCAAGAATGGGACGATATATGTAAAACAACATTAGCCAAAATCGCCCCAATCCAAACCAGAACATCACATAGGAAAAAATCAAATCCATGGTTCACCGAAGAGCTGAAAAAACTGAAAACACAAGTCAGGAAACTAGAACGCGCATGGAATAAAAAGAAAGATGAACAAACACTAAATGCCTGGAAACTACTTTGGAGGAAATACAAATATACCATAAAACAGACAAAGACTACATTACAAAACAATGATTGGACCAAACTACAAAGACACACACAAATTCTTCGACCTCGTGAATAAATTGCTAGACACCACACCAGTTACAAACAGCAAAGACATACCAAGTGTCGACAACCTTGCGAAATACTTCAGAGAGAAAATTATACAACTACGACTTAAAATACCCGCCAGCCCTATTGAATACGCCACAATCCTAGACTGTCTAGACCCAGAAGACGGAATATACCCAGCAGACAGAACCTGGACCGAATTTGAATTACTACCAGAAGACCTCATCTCTGAAACACTCAAAAGATTCGCCAAATCCTACTGCAAATTAGATATCTGCCCAAACAACCTCATGAAATCAGCTCCTCAACTCATAATAGACCTAACGAACCATGTAAACTTCATGCTACAAAACGGACGTTTCCCAAAGGAAAAAGGAAAGATTTTACTCACCCCAATACCCAAAGAAAAGCGCAAGTGAAATAACTAATTACAGACCAGTAGCATCCATACCACTAATAACCAAAATAACCGAAGGGATGGTAACAAAACAACTCACAAACCATCTAAACAAGTTCTCAGTACTGCATGATGCCCAATCAGGATTCCGATCGAATCACAGCACAGAAACAGTATTAATTACCCTAATGACTAAATTTAAACAAATGATTGCAACCGGCAACAATATACTCCTCCTACAATTTGACATGTCAAGTGCCTTTGATATGATTGACCACAGAATCCTATTACACATACTTGAATATTTTGGCATCGGAGGCAATGTCCTAAACTGGTTCAAGGGGTTCCTAACCTTGCGCTCATACCAGGTCACATCAAATTCAACTACGTCTGCTGCATGGACACCAGAATGTGGAGTACCGCAAGGATCACCCCTCTCTCCAACTATTTTCAACCTAATGATGATCCCCTTGGCAAAACTTCTATCAAACCATAACCTCAACCCATACATATTTGCCATGATGTAACAATATGTATCCCTTTCAAACAAGACATTAAAGAAATCTTCAGTGAAATCAACCAAAGTTTACACACCATGAACACCTGGGCAGATGCATTTCGATTGACACTGAACGCAGAAAAAACTCAATGCCTGATACTTACCTCCCAATACAACACGAATGAATTTACCACTATAAACACACCAAAACTAAATCTTCCAATCTCAAACTCTAAAAATCCTTGGAGTCACTATTGACCACCACCTAACACTTAAAACTCACGCAAACACAACCAAAAAGATGTTCTATTGCATGTGGAAACTGAAAAGAGTAAGACCATTCTTCCCAAGATCCGTCTTCCGCAGCCTAGTGCAATCACTCGTACTCAGCCATCTGGATTACTGCAACTCGCTATACGCAGGTTGTAAAGAGCGAATACTGAAGAAACTTCAAACAGTCCAGAACACAGCAGCCAGACTCATCTTCGGAAAACCAAAATACGAAAGTGCAAAACCCTTACGAGAGAAGCTACACTGGCTCCCACTTAAGGAACGCATCACTTTTAAAGTATGCACACTAGTCCACAAAATCATTCACTGTGAAGCCCCAGCCTACATGTCTGACTTAATAGACCTGCCACCCAGAAACGCTAAAAGATCATCCCGAACTTTCCTCAACCTCCACTTCCCGAATTGCAAAGGCATAAAATACAAAGTGCTACACGCATCAACCTTTTCTTATATGAGCACGCAATTCTGGAATAAACTGGCACTCAACCTGAAAACGATATACGAACTAACCGACTTCCGCAAACTATTAAAGACTCATCTCTGATAAAATCTATCGAAAGGATCAAAACACATGAAGTCCACACATACTGTTAGCAATGCATCAATACATTCTCTTCTGAATTCTCATCCCCCGTAATTCTATCAAATTTAAACCTTAATTTACAGATAAAATGTTATACCCGAATGTTCCCTTGCTATTGTTTTGTTGCCCTATCAGTTTTCGTTGTTCTTCCATTGTTCTATTCCCCTTAACGATACTTTGACCTTGTCTTCACATAACTCCTCACAATGTAACCCATAATCAAGTTGTAACAAATCGTATTTCCATAATTCACAATGTATTGTAAGCCACACTGAGCCCGCAAATAGGTGGGAAAATGTGGGATACAAATGCAATAAATAAATAAAAATAAAATAAATAGTAGCTGGTATGGATGGGCAGGCTGGATAGGCCACTTGAATTTTTTGAAAATAAATTTCCAATGGTGTATTGTTTTTGAACCCGGGATTATTTAAATTAAAAAAATAAATAATGGAATATTGTTCGATTCCGATATATTAGGGACTACTACAAGTGGAGGCACATCATTCTTCACATTCAAAGCAGTCAACGGTGAGGAAGTCACTGTTTACCTGGCTGCTCCAATAGCATAGTAACATAGTAGATGATAAAAGAAAAAGACCTGCACGGTCCATCCAGTCTGCCCAACAAGATAAACTCATATGTGCTACTTTTTGTGTATACCTTACCTTGATTTGTATCTGCCATTTTCAGGGCACAGACCGTAGAAGTCTGCCCAGCACTAGCCCCGCCTCCAAACCACCAGCCCCACCTCCCACCACCGGCTCTGCCACCCAATCTCGGTTAAGCTTTTGAAGATTCATTCCTTCTCAAGAGGATTCTTTTATGTTTATCCCACGCATGTTTGACTTCCGTTACCGTTTTCATCTCCACCACCTCCCGCGGGAGGGCATTCCAAGTACCCACCACTGTCTCCGTGAAAAAATACTTCCTGACATTTTTCTTGAGTCTGCCCCCTTCAATCTTGTTTCATGTCCTCTAGTTCTACCGCTTTCCCATCCCCGGAAAAAGGTTGGTTTGCGGATTAATACCTTTAAAATATTTGAAAGTTTGTATCATATCACCCCTGTTTCTCCTTTCCTCCAGGGTATACATGTTCAGGTCAGCAAGTCTCTCCTCATACGTCTTGTAACGCAAATCCCATACCATTCTCGTAGCTTTTCTTTGCACCGCTTCAATTCTTTTTACATCCTTAGCAAGATACTGCTTCCAAAACTGAACAATACTCCAGGTGGGGCCTCACCAACGACTTATACAGGGGCATTAAAACCTCTTTTCTTCTGCTGGTCACACCTCTCTCTATACAGCCTAGTAACCTTCTAGCTACGGCCACCGCCTTGTCACACTGTTTCGTCGCCTTCAGATCCTCAGATACTATCACCCCAAGATCCCTCTCCCCGTCCGTACCTATCAGACTCTCAACGCCTAACACATACATCTCCCGTGGATGTCTACTCCCTAAGTGCATCACTTTGCATTTCTTCGCATTGAATTTTAAATTATCAAACCTTAGACCATTCTTCTAGCTTCCCCGCAGATCCTTTTTCATGTTTTCCACTCCCTCCCGGGTGTCCACTCTGGTACAAATCTTAGTATCTTCCGCAAAATGGCAAACTTTACCTTCTAACCCTTCGGCAATGTCACTCACAAATATATTGAACAGAATCGGCCCCAGAACCGATCCCTGACACACTCCACTACTAACCTTTCCCTCCTCCAAGCAAATTCCATTAACCACCACCCTCTGGCGTCTGTCCGTCAACCAGTTCCTAATCCAGTTCACCACGTCGGGTCCTATCTTCAGCCTGTCAAGTTTATTCAAGAGCCTCCTGTGGGGAACCCTGTCAAAAGCTTTGCTGAAATCTAAGTAGATTACGTCCATAGCTCGTCCCTGATTCAATTCTCCAGTCACCCAGACAAAGAATTCAATGAGGTTCGTTTGGCACGATTTCCCTTTGGTAAAACCATGTTGTCTTGGATCTTGCAACTTATTGTCTTCCAGGAAATTCACTATCCTTTCCTTCAGCATCACTTCCATTACTTTTCCAATAACCGAAGTGAGGCTTACCGGCCTGTAGTTTCCAGCTTCTTCCCTATCACCACTTTTGTGAAGAGGGAGTACGTCCGCCGTTCTCCAATCCCATGGAACCTCTCCCGTCTCCAAGGATTTATTAAACAAATCTTTAAGAGGACCCACCAGAACCTCTCTGAGCTCCCTCAATATCCTGGGGTGGATCCCGCCCAGTCCCACGGCATGGGTGTAGTTATCCTTTTCACAATTTTAAGGTTTTCAAGGGTTCAAGAAAGCTCTCGTGAACTGGAGATGGAAGGGGGGGGGGGGGGAAGGTAGTGATTTTAATTTTGTGATATCTCAATAGATAGATCAGGAGATCGAGGGGGGTTTCTTCTGGAAGTAGTTTAGCTTCTGACTACTCAGTCTAACTGATAGCCGAAGACTAGGACTACCCAATTTAGTTTTTTTGATTCTTTATTCTAACTTCAAAAATACATAAAAAGAAGCAACAAAAAAATATAAAAAATCAAAACCAAGAAAATATATTTGTCCACATTTATAGGGGAGTACCTACATAAGTACATAAGTAGTGCCATACTGGGAAAGACCAAAGGTCCATCTAGCCCAGCATCCTGTCACCGACAGTGGCCAATCCAGGTCAAGGGCACCTGGCACGCTCCCCAAACGTAAAAACATTCCAGACAAGTTATACCTAAAAATGAGGAATTTTTCCAAGTCCATTTAATAGCGGTCTATGGACTTGTCCTTTAGGAATCTATCTAACCCCTTTTTAAACTCCGTCAAGCTAACCGCCCGTACCACGTTCTCCGGCAATGAATTCCAGAGTCTAATTACACGTTGGGTGAAGAAAAATTTTCTCCGATTCGTTTTAAATTTACCACACTGTAGCTTCAACTCATGCCCTCTAGTCCTAGTATTTTTGGATAGCGTGAACAGTCGCTTCACATCCACCCGATCCATTCCACTCATTATTTTATACACTTCTATCATATCTCCCCTCAGCCGTCTCTTCTCCAAGCTGAAAAGCCCTAGCCTTCTCAGCCTCTCTTCATAGGAAAGTCGTCCCATCCCCACTATCATTTTCGTCGCCCTTCGCTGTACCTTTTCCAATTCTACTATATCTTTTTTGAGATACGGAGACCAGTACTGAACACAATACTCCAGGTGCGGTCGCACCATGGAGCGATACAACGGCATTATAACATCCGCACACCTGGACTCCATACCCTTCCTAATAACACCCAACATTCTATTCGCTTTCCTAGCCGCAGCAGCACACTGAGCAGAAGGTTTCAGCGTATCATCGACGACGACACCCAGATCCCTTTCTTGATCCGTAACTCCTAACGCGGAACCTTGCAAGACGTAGCTATAATTCGGGTTCCTCTTACCCACATGCATCACTTTGCACTTGTCAACATTGAACTTCATCTGCCACTTGCACGCCCATTCTCCCAGTCTCGCAAGGTCCTCCTGTAATCGTTCACATTCCTCCTGCGACTTGACGACCCTGAATAATTTTGTGAACAAAAATGTAAATAAGGAAAAAGAATATTGATAAATAAAAAGATTTGAGATAAACCAACAGCATTATACTGGCTAGAAACTACATTCAAAATTTTCACACCTTCTCTATACACCAAAAAATCTAAGAGCTGTCTAGAATCAAAGTGTGTGTGTATATATAGATAGATAGATAGATAGAGAGTTAGTGACAAGGCTACAGCCCAGTTGTACAAAATGAAGCAGCAAAACCCTGAACTACATCTCCCAGAATGCATTTCCAGTCCCAGCAGGGGGAGCCCAGGGGATAGGCAAACTGGCCATATATCATCTCTGACCGCTAATTGACCGCTTCCCCCCAAAAGCCCCGTTGATGCTCCTTCCTATCATAAAAGAACCCATGACTAGCTTGGCCATGGACATTATTGGGCCCCTCATCAAGACTCCTAGAGGATTCCTCTATATTCTAGTGATCTTAGACCGAGCTACTAGGTTTCCCTGGGCTATACTGTTACGGAACATAAAGGCAGGGGGAATTGCCACGGAGCTAATTAAGCTCTTTTGTGAGGTCGGTTTCCCTAAAGAGGTCCTGACAGATCAGAGCTCCAATTTTAAGTCCAGTAGCCTCCAGCAATTATGGGAGACTTTTGGGATACGTCATGTTACTACCTCCGCTTACCATCCCCAGTCTAATGGGATGGTAGAGCGGTTCAACAAAACCCTTAAAGGTATGTTGAGGAAGGGACTGAACAGACAGTATGGGGACTGGGATCAGCTCCTCCCCTTTGCATTATATGCCTGCTGGGAGAATGTTCAGGCCTCTCTGGGGGTATCTCCCTTCGAGCTAGTTTACAGACGGACACCCCGAGGGATCCTGGATATCATACAGGAGCAGTGGGTTGAGAGAGCTGAGGACCCCCAACCCATCAGTACATATTTAAGAGACCTAAGGGCCAGATTGCATCGCCTATCGGCATATGCCCAGAGTAATCTGGGAAAGGCTCAGGACATTCAGAAGAAGTACTATGACCAGGGCACTAAGGCCAGACATTTCAGGGTGGGAGAGCGAGTTCTAGTAATGGTACTCTCAGACCCGCATAAATTCCTCTCACAATGGAAAGGGCCCTTCACCATAGCTGCTAAGGTAGGTCCTTGGTCATATAGAGTTAAAAACGATAGAGGCAGGGTCCAGACATACCACGTAAATGTACTACGCCCCTGGATAGAGCGTAGCGGAATGGGAGCCATCCGAGAGGAAGACCTGGGGCCCCAACTTACTGATCCTTAAAGAAGGAGGAACCCCAGGTATAGGGTTGGACTTAGACCCCCAGCAGAGGCAGGCGGTTGAGACAATGTTGAGGGAATTCCAGGATGTGCTTAGACCTCTTCCTGGGGTTAACAGGGGTGATTACGCATCATATTCATACGGAACCAGGGCGGATTAGCTGCCAGAGACCCTATAAGGTGCCAGAAGCTCAGAGGCAGGAAATTATGTGTAAATCATTTGTATTGATGATGAAAACCAAAAACAATACATAAAGTCAACCTGAACAATTGTCATCATCACATTTTCCGCTCATAACACCCCCGCCTCCTGCCCTCCTGAACTCATATCACGCATTAATTCTGATTGGGGTATATTACAGTGCAACACATCTTTAAGACAAAATATCCTACAATTCAAGAAAATATAGGCAGGCTTAATGTTACAACATCAACTTCTATTCATTTCCTGCCAACGTGGTCCTAATGGCTTCCCCCCCCCCCCCCCCGTTCCCACACCCGCCTACCCACCTTACCCATTCCCCGTTCTCCACCCTCCCTCCCATCTGTTTCTATTTTGAGTGAGTTAACAATTTAGACTATAACTTCGCCCCTTCACGGGAAGGGTAACCCAGAAGGGTTCCCATTGATTCTTAAACTGGGTCCCAGGGGTACTATCCATATTCTTTACCTCGCATCTGCCCATCTTCATTTGACCAATCATTTGCATTCTCCAACACTGCATGGCGGGGCCCGAAAAAGAGAGCCAAAACTTTAAAATGGTCGCTATTCCTGAAAATATAGCAACTCTATAAACCCCTTAAATCCTGCTAGGGGAGCCGACGTGTATTTATATCTATTGAAAAGAAGCAACGGGTTCCATACCAACGAACACCCCCACATATCCTCCACTGCCCCCAGGAAATGCGGGACCTGGGCATCATTGAGGAGTCCAACAGCCCCTGGTCTAGCCCCGTAGTGTTGGTACCAAAGTCTGATGGCTCCCAAAGATTTTGCATAGACTTCAGAAGGGTCAATGCCATTTCTAGATTCGATGCTTATCCCATGCCTCGCATTGATGAGCTGTTAGATTGGGGCAGGCTAGGTACCTTACCACTCTAGATCTTACAAAGGGCTACTGGCAGATTCCTTTGGCAAAGGAGGCCAAGCCCAAGACAGCCTTTAGCATGCCTATAGGGCTATATCAGTTCCGAAGGATGCGGTTTGGCCTGAATGGGGCGGCGGTCTCCTGCCAGAGTTTGGCCGATTTCATCCTGAGGGGGCATTACGAGTATGCGGCCGCCTATATGGATGATATCGTGATATTTAGCCAAGACTGGGAGTCCCATCTGCCTCAGGTCGCTGCGACAGGCCGGCTTGACGGTCAACCCAAAGAAGTGCATGTTCGCCAGCCGGGAGGTCACCTATTTGGGGTACCGAGTAGGGGGCGGCATCATCAAACCCATAACAGATAAAGTACAGGGGATACAGGAGTTTTCCTTGCCCCTCAACAAGAAGCAACTCCGTAGCTTTTTGGGGCTCGTGGGGTACTATAGGCGCTTCATTCCCAGATTTGCGGAAATCTCCTGCCCCTTGACCGAGATGTTAAAGAAGGCCCAACCTAATACTCTGAGATGGGAGACGCAAGGGAGGGAAGCCTTTGATACCCTGCGCCACATATTGTGTCAAGAACCGGTTTTAAGGGGGGTGGATTTCGGGAGACCCTTCCTTTTACAAACGGATGCCTCCGAGACAGGACTTGGGGCCGTCCTGTCGCAAGAATTCGGGCAGGAGGAGCATCCAGTACTGTTTTTGAGTAAGAAGTTGACCCCGGCCGAACGACGCTATTCGGTCATAGAGAGGGAATGCCTAGCGGTTAAATGGGCCATGGAGGCTTTAAAATATTACCTACAAGGGCGCCATTTTACTCTCATAACAGATCATGCCCCATTTAAGTGGCTACAACTGATGCGGGGCCAAAATGGCCCTCTGATTAGGTGGTATTTGGCCTTACAGGCTTTTTCCTTCACAGTGCAACATCGGGCAGGGAAGCTCCACGGGAATGCCGATGCCCTGTCGCGAATTGCGGACCCTCAGGAGGGCCCTCTTCAGTCCTCTGAGGGTCGCAATTTCTTGAGGGATGAGGTATGTGACAAGGCTACAGCCCAGTTGTACAAAATGAAGCAGCAAAACCCTGAACTACATCTCCCAGAATGCATTTCCAGTCCCAGCAGGGGGAGCCCAGGGGATAGGCAAACTGGCCATATACCATCTCTGACCACAAGAGGGAGGGAGAAGGAAGAAGCCCAGATCCCCTGGACCCGCAATCAGTATATCATGCCTCCCACCTGTAAGAGGGAAGGGTGGGGTCAGAAGCAGGAGGAGGATTGGGTGGAAGATGGGGTTAATGAGGCTGAGCAAGGGGAAGAAAGAGGATGGAATGGGAGCTTGAGAGTCCTGAGGAGCACAGCACCTGAAGGTTTGCAAACCTACACTGTTTTGGAATTTATTTTGATTTAAACCCTACTTAAATAGGGAAGCCTGTTTTCTTCTGTGGAACCTGTTTGCCTTGGGGGGAAACCCTGAATGTTGGAAAGTTTGCTGGAAGAATTACAAACCTGTTTGAAACCTGATTATTTTGAGAAACTCTGTTGAATTTGAAAGGCTTGTTTATGAAGGAGGACTGCCTGGTGGGAAGAGGGAAAAGCCTGCTTGGGGGGCAAGTACTGTTTGTTTGCTATTGACTTTGACCAAAAAGGAGGGATTTCAAAAGGACTATTGAATCCCCCTCAGGAAAAGGGGCAGAGTCTTTGTGTTTAGTGAGCTGATGTACTAAGCAAGGCAGAACAGCCCTGCCTGAGAAGCCCTAACCCAGGGCTCTGGAGTGAAGTGGTGATTAACCTGACAAAGGAATGTTTTGAAGTATTCCCTGGTGGCAGTTTTGTGAAGATCTGGCTATTCACGGGAGGCGGCTTCCACCCCACACTGGAGCAGCACGCCTGTTTACAATACACACACATACACATTACATACACATACATACATTACATACATATACACACATATACAGTGCAATCCGCTTAAGTGCAAGGGTCTGGGACCAAAGAAATGCATGCAGTTAACTGTTGTGACCCAAAGAAGCTTGACATCTGATAAACATATGTACAGTACTGTTCATTATTATATGTACAGTATACAGTCTCAGTTAACTGACATTAGGCTTGCTTGAAGTAATCAGTTATAGCCCTCTGTACACTCTTGGGTCTGTGAGTTCCACAGACTATACGTCTGCCAGATGGTAAAAACTGTCATAGCACTGACATCCAGTGGCCTCCAGATAGGCCTGCACGGTGTTGAGACTCTCCAGCGCTCTTGCAACAGTGACAGGAGGAGGTTGTTGAATTTCATCAGCATGTGCCTCGCTGCTCATTTCTTCATCTGTTCCATCATCAGCCGTTGTTGCCTGCTTGCAGGCGCATATCTCAACATCAGTGCTGTCTTCAGCTGTTTGTAGATTGTAATCAACAGCTACGTAGCGATGGAACTCCTCTTCAGTAACACCGGCTGGGATGTCAATAACCTCTTCATCTGACGCATTTGCAACAGCTGCATCTGTTTCCTCCCTCTCCACATCCTTAAAGCTTGCCCGCTTGTAGCAGTTCACAATGGTTGCCTGTGTAACATGATTCCAGGCTTCTTTCTACATAGGTAGGGAATCCAACAGTGACAGATTACGAGCCAGTTCAACAGCACGTTTATCCTTGCCAGTCTGGACATCCATAACGCTCATCAGACGACGTAGCACAAGAGCCAGATAATGTTGTTTGAAATTGGCTATTATGCCCTGATCCATAGGTTGGATCAGAGAGGTAGTGTTTGGTGGCAGGAAGACCACCTTGACATTAGTCAACCTGACATCATCCCTGTGTGCAGCACAATTATCACAAAGCAGCAAAATTTGATGCTTTTGTGCCCGCATTCTAGTGTCTAACTTCTTTAGCCAATGCTTCCAAATTTCCCCAGTCATCCATGAATTTGCATTAGCCTCGCTTAACTTTCTTGAAGCAACGGGGCTGTTTGCTCTTTCCAATGATGAGGGGTTCCAACTTCTCACTCCCATCCATATTGCAGCAAAGGAGGATTATCAGTCGGTCCTTCGATGTTTTACCTCCAGTAGTTTCGGCATGTTTGAATGCAAGTGTTCCATCAGGAATTGCTCGCCAGTAGAGACCGTTTTCGTCAGCATTGAAAATGTCACGAGGTGCAAACTCGTTCAAGATGATAGGAAGAACTGAAACAGCCCAATTTTCAGTCATCAGCGTCTTGTTTTTCACCATGCTGTTTCTTGAATTTTATGTTCCTCTCCTTCCATCTTTCCAACCATCCAACAGTGGCTTTGAATTCAGTTAGTCCAAGACTTTCAGCTAGCTGGTTAGCTTTCTCCATAAGCAGTGGACCACTGACAGGAAACTCTCTGCTCCTGACTCGAGAAAACCACCATAGAACAGCATCTTCTACCTCAGCTTTTCCTGCCCATTTTTGTTTCCGTTGTGCATTTGTATTGTTTTGCCAGTCTTCCAGAAGCTGGTCTTTCTGCTTCAAGACACGTGAAATTTGACTGGGATCGACACCATATTCTTTAGCAATAGATGCTTGACTTTGTTTTCTAATTTTTTTAAGAACTTATATTCGTTCAGCCAGTGTTAAAGTCTTACAGTTCCACCGCAACGACGACCCCGGTGTACGCCCCAACAACATTCTTGCACTTATTCTGCCTGTGGCAGTTAGAGGCAGTAAATGTGAAATCTCATTGGTAGTCACGCGCCAATCGGCTTCCATATTCCATGCGCGCGCTTATGCGGAGTCTTTCCTGCAGAGGAGCAGTCTTGAACCACGCATATAAGCGAATCTTGCACTTAGTGGTGTGCTAAACCGAAGTTTGTCCTCGTAGAAAGTGATGGTGCCAAAAACGGGACCGAAGTAGGCTCTAGGTTTTAATGCCAAGTACTCATGTCTCCTCTTCTGCGTAGCCCTTTACAAATCAGGAAATACACATTAGTGATCACAAAGAATAAATGAAATACCAAATTACAGTCTCTCTCTAAAGCAAATGCCACAATCAAGGTAGTTTGTGTTATAACTTCAAGTGAGGACTCCAAAAAATGCTATAAATGCTCCTATTCACTCTTCCCTGGTACAGTCACATAAAAAGCTCTCATTATAGCAGGCATACATTATCTCCCAGTTGGTGAGCAGTTATGTGTGTGCCCGATGCAAAGAGCTCCTAGCTCTTAGAGAACGGGTCTGATCTTGAGGCTATTGTAGCGGACTTGGTGGAGCTGAGGGAGACAGAAAGGTACACAGAGGAGACCTACAGGGATGCTGTAAAGTCCCACCTCCAGTCTGGTAGCCCCTGTGCTACCTTGAAGGAGGGAGGTCTCCTAGAAGGAGAGCATCACCCTTGTGAAGTAGGAAGTACTCCTGTAACCAGGACCTGCCAACCAGGAGATATACTATACTCTCACACCGAGGATATGTCTCCAAGTACTGCCCGGGAGGGAAAAAGTTAGGACAGCTGTTGTAGTTGGTGATTCGATCATTAGGCATATAGATAGCTGGGTGGCTAGTGGACATGAGGATTGCCTGGGGACTTGCCTGCCTGGTACGAAAGTGGCGGATCTCACGCGTCACCTAGATAGGATTTTAGATAGTGCTGGGGAGGAGCCAGCTGTCTTGGTACATGTGGGTACCAATGACATAGGAAAATGTAGGAGAGAGGTTCTGGATACCAAATTTAGGTTCTTAGGTAAAAAGCTCAAATCCAGAACCTCTAGGGTATCATTTCCTTAAGTGCTACCTGTTCCACGCGCAGGGCCCAAGAGACAGACATGCGTGAATGAGACGATGATGCAGGGAGGAGGGTTTTAGATTGGTTAGGAACTGGGCAACATTCTGGGGAAGGGGTAGCCTATTCCGAAAGGATGGGACCAGGCTGCTGACATTGGCATTTAAAAAAAAAAAAAAAAAAAAGAGATCGAGCAGCTTTTAAACTAGAAATGGGGGGAAGGCCGACAGTCGCTCAAAAGCGCATGGTTCAGGATAAGGTATCTTTCAAAGATATCACCAGAACAGGGAAGATAGTGAGGTTGCAAAAGAGACCTTAAATACAAATAAAAATCAGACAAAAGATTGCAAATTAATACTGTAAAGTACTGAGCATGATGATGTAAATAGGAACAACAGTTTGAAATGTCCGTATTCGAATGCCAGAAGCCTAAGAAAAAGGGGCGTGGGCCCCTGTAGATTTGGCCCTGGACCTCCCCACTGATGACCCTCTCAACCCCCCTCCCGCCGTCAACCCGCTGTCGCCTACCTTTGCTGGCGGGCGACCCCAACCCCCGCCAGCCGAAGTCTTCTTCCTTCGTTTGGTTTCTGAAGGTCTGACGTCCTGCACGCATGTACAACATGCAGGACGTCAGACTCACAGAAACAGAACGAAGCTTTGCGATCTGCAGGATGTCAGACCTTCAAAAACCAAACCAAGGAAGAAAACTTCGGCTGGCGGGGGTTGGGGTCCCCTGCCAGCAAAGGTAGGCGAAGGCGATGGCAGGCAGGGGGGGTCAAAGTTGTTGGAGGTGGTGCGGGGGGGGGGGGGGGGCTAAAATATGCCCCCTCACCTCAGCTCTGGACCCCCCTACCGCTGAAGTTCAGATACACGGCTGCTAAGAAATAATGGGAGAGTTAGAATATATTGCACTAAACGAAAAATTAGATATAATAGGCATCTCAGAGCTGGTGGAAGGAGGATAACCAGTGGGACACTGTCATACCAGGGTACAAATTATATCGCAATGATAGGGTGGATTGAATACACATCTTAGAATCCCTATGGATTGAAATTTCATGCTTAAAAAGGAAAAGGATAGTGATAGGAATGTACTACCGTCCACCTGACCGGGATGAACAGACGGATGTAGAAATGTTATTGGAAATTAGGGAGGCTAACAAACTGGGCAACACAATAATAATGGGTGATTTCAATTACCGAAGTTATCCGGAATAAGTAGAATACAATATCAAAATTTTCAAAATTCTACCTGGCTTACAATATGTTTGAGGGCGACGGTGGCAGGAAATAATGAAAAAAAAAAAAAGACTTCAGAAAAATCGGAACTTCCTTTTTTTAAAGGACACGCCTTTGGTTTAATGAGGGAACCACTTCAATCATATGTCTTCACAAAAAAAACTCCACTTTGTCAAATTCACAAAAGCACTGCCAAGGTGCCTCAACAAACATTGATAATAATGGAGACTCAACTTTCAAAAAACACATAACTTGGAGTGGGTACTTATCTTAACCAACGATATCCACACACAGTCCAGTCTTGTACCCAAACTTCTTTCAAGTCCCGACAGGGAAGCCCTGTTTTGCTAAAACATAGCTGCTTCAGGGGAATTTCTCTTCTTTTCAACCTCTCCAAGCTGATCACGTCGTTTCCAACTCTCACTGACATAAAATGGCGGACGACTTCTCTTTCTCCCAAGATGCTCAAATACTCCGCATCTGACGTCATGAACATGCCTTCCAATCCCATGCTTTTACAAAAATGCTCTCCATTCAATGGCTACATTTAAGCCCCTAGGAATGACAGTCTGTAATTCAAATATCCACCGCTGCTCTCTTTGTCGCAAAATTCGTCTAATGTCTCCCCTTCATTCTGTTGCCTTCAATTGTTCCATTACAATGCATTTTAATTCTGAAAACTGATGTTTCTTTAAACAGTGAGACACTATAGGCTCATAGGTCTTCCCCGCCTGGATGCAGTGTCGATGCTCAATCAGTCTCGTTCTCAAACACCGAGACGTTTGTCCAACATACAATAATTGACAAGGGCATATGATGATGTAAATGACATTATCTGAAACACAATCTGTAATACAATGTAAAGAATAAACCCTCTCAGATTGAGGATCCCTGAAGTTATCGGATTCCATCATGACACTGCATACCGAGCAGTGACCGCAAGCTCTATGTTTCCAATCTCTCAATCTTCTCCCACTGTCTCTATTCCATACATCAGCAGGACATAACACATCATTAAAGTTGTTATTGCTTTGATAAGCAAAAACAACAATTCTGAAAGCAAGGATGGATTTGCAATAAAGGGAGATGTTTTCTGATAATTTTTGTCATTTTCCCTGAATGTGCATTAAACTTCATGACAATTGTAAGCATATTCTCAGCATCTTGGACTTTTTCTCTGGGATGCAGCGGTGGATATTTGAATTACTGTCATTCCTAGGGGCTTAAATGTATCCATTGAAGGGAGAGCGTTTTTGTAAAAGCATGGGATTGGAAGGCATGTTCATGACGTCAGACGCGGAGTATTTGAGCGTCTTGGGAGAAAGAGAAGTCGTCCGCCATTTTATGTCAGTGAGAGTTGGAGACGGCGTGATCGGCTTGGAGAGGTTGAAAAGAAGAGAGATTCCCCTGAAGCAGCTATGTTTTAGCGAAACAGGGCTTCCCTGTCGGGACTTGAAAGAAGTTTGGGTACAAGACTTGACTGTGTGTGGATATCGTTGGTTAAGATAAGTACCCACTCCAAGTTATGTGTTTTTGAAAGTGGAGTCTCCATTATCAGTTTGTTGAGGCACCGTGGCAGTGCTTTTGTGACTTTGACAAAGGAGTTTTTTTTGTGAAGACATATGATTGAAGTGGTTCCCTCATTAAACAAAAGGCGTGTCCTTTAAAAACAAGGAAGTTCCGATTTTTCTGAAGTCTTTTTTTCTCCTTTTTTTCCATTATTTCCTGCCACCGTCGCCCTCAAACATATTGTAAGCCAGGTAGAATTTTGAAAACTTTTTGATTTCAATTACCCCAATATTGACTGGGTAAATGTAACATCAGGGCATGCAGGGAGGTAAAATTCCTTGATGAAATCAAGGACTGCATTACGGAGCAGCTGGTACAGGAGCAGACAAGAGATGGAAGAATTCTAGACCTAGTCCTTAGTGGAGCGCATGATCTGGTGCGGAAGGTAATGGTGATGGCTGCTTGATAACCGTGAATATGATCAGATTTGATATTAGCTTTGGAGTAATTATACACAGGAAATCCAATATGTTAGTGTTTAACTTTCAAAAAGGAGACTATGATAAAATGAGAAGAATGGTGAAAAAAAAAAAAAAAAAAAAAAAAAAAAAGAGGAATGGCTGCGAGGGTCAAAAATTTACATCAGGCGTGGATGCTGTTCAAAAATACCATCCTGGAAGCAGAGGCCAAATATAATCTGCATATTAAATAAGGAGGAAGGAACACCAAACACAGCCAGCATGGTTAAAAAGTGAGGTGAAGGAAGCTATTCGAGTTAAAAGAAAATCCTTCAGAAAATAGAAGAAGGAACCGGTGGTGGGAGGCGAGGATAGTGCTGGGCAGACTTATACGTCTGTGCCAGAGCCGGTGGTGGGAGGCGGGGCTGGTGCTGGGCAGACTTATAAGGTCTGTGCCCTGAAGAGGACAGGTACAAATAAAAAGTAGCACATATGAATTTATCTTGTTGGGCAGACTGGATGGACCGTGCAGGTCTTTTTCTGCCGTCATCTACTATATTACTATGTTATGAAAATAAACAAAGTCAAATGCAAAGCGCTGATAAGGAAGGCAAAGAGGGACTTTGGGAAAAAAAAAAAAAAAAAAGATTGCGTTGGAGGCAAACACACATAGTAAATTTTTTTTTAGGTATATTAAAAGCAGGAAGCTGGCAAAAGAATCAGTTGGACCGCTAGATGACCGAGGGGTAAAAAGGGCAATCGGGGAAGACAAAGCCATAGCGGAGAGACTAAATGAATTCTTTGCTTCGGTCTTCACCGAGGAAAATTTAGGAGAGATACCAGTGGCAGAAATGGTATTCAAAGCTGAGTCAGAGAAACTGAATTTTTATAATCCTGGAGTATGTAATGGGGCAATTTGACAAATTGAAGAGTAGCAAATCTCCTGGACCGGATGGTATCCATCCCTGAGTACTGATAGAATTGAAAAATGAACTTGCGGAACTATTGTAATTTATCTTTAAAATCCAAGCGTGGTACTGGAAAATTGGAGGGTGGCCAATGTAACGTCGATTTAAAAAAAAAAAAAAAGTTACAGAGAAGATCTGGGAAATTATAAACCGGTGAGCCTGACGTCGGTGTCAGGCAAAATGGTAGAGACTATTATAAAGAGCAAAATTATAGAGCATATTCAAAAGCATGGATTAATGAGACAAAGCCAACATGGATTTAGTGAAGGAAAATCTTGCCTCACTAATCTATTACATTTCTTTGAAGGGGTGAACAAACATGTGGATAAAGGTGAGTCAGTTGATATTGCGTATCTGGATTTTCAAAAGGCATTTGACGAAGTGCCTCATGAAAGATTCCAGATGAAATTGGAGAGTCATGGGATAGGAGGTAGTGTTCTATTGTGGATTAAAAACTGGTTAAAAAACAGAAAACAGAAATTACGGTTAAATGGTCAGTATTCTCAATAGAGAAGGGTAGTTAGTGGGGTTCCCCAGGGGTTTGTGCCAGGACTGCTGCTTTTTAACATATTTATAAATGACCCAGAGATGGGAGTAACTAGTGAGGTAATTAAGTTTGCTGATGACACAAAGTTATTCAAATTTATTAAAATCGCAAGAGGATTGTGAAAAATTACAAGAGAACCTTACGAGACTGGGAGTCTAAATGACAGATGACGTTTAATGTGAGCAAGTGCAAAGTGATGCATGTGGCAAAGAGGAATCCGAATTATAGCTATGTAATGCAAGGTTCCACGTTAGGAGTCACCGACCAAGAAAGAGATCTAGGTGTCCATGATACATTGAAACCCTCTGCTCAGTGTGCAGTGGCGGCTAAGAAAAACAAACAGAATGTTAGGTATTAGGAAAGGAATGGAAAACAAAATTGAAGACGTTATAATGCCCTTGTATCGTTCCATGGTGCGACCGCACCTCTAGTATTGTATTCAATTCTGGTCGCTGCATCTCAAAAAAGATATAGTGGAATTAGAAATGGGTGCAGAGAAGGGCAACAAAAATGATAAAGGGGATGGGACAACTTCCGTATGAGGAAAGGCTAAAGTGGCTAGGGCTCTTCAGCTTGGAGAAAAGACAGCTGAGGGGAGATATGATAGAAGTCTATAAAATAATGAATGGAGTGGAAAGGGTAGACTAGGACTAGGGGGCATTCGATGAAGCTACAAAGTAGTAAATTTAAAATTAATCAGAGAAAATTTTCTTCAACATGTAATTAAACTCTGGAATTAGTTGCCAGAGAATGTGGTGAAGGTGGTTAGCTTAGCGGGGGTTTAAATAAAAGGTTTGGATGGCTTCCTAAAGGAAAAATCCCTAGACCATTAAAAATGGACTTGGGGAAAATCCACTGCTTATTTCTGCGAAAAGCAACATAAAATGTTTTGTAACTTTTTGGGATCTTGCCAGGTATTTGTGACTTGGATTGGCCACTGTTGGAAACAGGATGCTGGGCTTGATGGACCTTTGGTCTGTCCCAGTATGGCAATACTTATGTACTTATGATCAGTCATCTGCAATTCTTCTTTCAAATACTTCTGTAACATATCTAGTTGTGACGAAATAGGTGATTTAGGGAAGTTCAAAAATGTAGATTGTTACACCTCTGCTGATCATTGTATCATTCAGATTTTCCACAGCCAGGAGTCTCTTCCAAAGCAATTACCTTGCTAAACATCAGGTCTAACTGCTTAGCCTGACCAGTAATGCCTTTTGGAGTTCTCATTAACCTAAACTGCAAGTCTGTTGGAAAAATCACTTAGAGAGGCATTACTAGCTTGAATGATATCCCATAGAGTGTCCATAGTCACAACAGACAGTCACATCAATCGCCGCTGGCAGGAAGAAGTTCTCAACATCTCCTCACCTATTTATTTATCGCCTTTTTGAAGGAATTCACTCAAGGCGGTGTACAGTAAGAATAGATCAAACATGAGCAATAGGCAATTACAGAAGTAAAAATATTCAACAATACAAAGTATGGCACAATACGTAATGGAACATTATAATTGATAGTAAAGGGTAAGGAAAAGTTGTAACATATAGATGGGTACGAAAGTAGTAAGAATTAGAAAGTATGGTGATTAATTTGAAGAAAGTTGCACATAGGGTCAGATAGATGGTTAGATATTATCTCAGCTAGGGTAAGAGTGGATAAACATGTCCTGCTGCAGTATATGCAGTCCGAGTTACTCCTTGTCCGAGTCAGACTAACGAGTTAAGTTACTTTTTCCAGAATTCTGGGATATCTACCCCTTTGTAGAATACCAGGAGTGGAGGAGTGGCCTAGTAGTTAAGAGCACCGGTCTTGCAATCCAGAGGTGGCCAGTTCAAATCCCACTGCTGCTCCTTGTGATCTTGGGCAAGTCACTTAACCCTCCATTGCCTCAGGTACAAACTTAGATTGTGAGCCCTCCTGGGACAGAGAAATATCTAGAGTACCTAAATATAACTCACCTTGAGCTACTACTGAAAAAGGTGTGAGCAAAATATAAATAAATAAAAATAGTATGTGACCCTTTTCGTGGTTGGAGAATTGATCACCTGTGTAAATCCTAGTGCTGTCATCATGTCCAGAAAGGCAGCTGTGGTAGTATCTGGGTTTTCGATGTGTAGATTGAAGTCTCCCATGATCACCAGCCTATGGTCACCCTCCGGGCTGCTGAATCACACTTCCTCTGAAGGTTTTGGAGAAGATCTAGCCACTAAGGATCCCTCTATGGTAATGCACAGCATACCAACATTCCCCGAGGTCAGACAAACCACTTCCCTGGTCAGCGTTCCACATTCAGGTTGCAGGGGAGCCATTCTCTCTTTAGGGCTAAAAGAAACCCCTTCAACGCTCTGCTGGATCAACCGGTGTCACCGCCAAGGTCGAAGTGTGTGGGAACCAGCTCCAAGGTAGTCTGTCATTGAATGGAGGACTGAGCAAGAGCAGAGGGATATACCCTGGATCTTCCTCTTTGTTTCCTCATGCCCGAGTTAGGAAAAGCAATGTGTGCAGTAATCCTTCCCTGGGGAAAGTTAGAGAACACACATCTTTGTGGACGAATAGGCCTTTAGATTTATTCTTACATGTATTTCCTGTTTGTAATGCCGATTGCATATTCACAGTTTGTGGTGAAATAATGAAATATACTAATAAATAAATAAATTAAAAAAAAAAGAGAACACACATCTTGGAGAAGTAAGCTCCTATTCCGAAACAAACCCTTCCCCCCCCCCCCCAATGCTTTTGCACATGGATGATGCTTTGTGATATTAGTGTGATTATTTTATTTGGATTTACTGCCTTTTTGAAGGAATTCACTCAAGGCAGTGTACAGTAAGAACAAACATAAGCAATAGACAATTACAGCAGTAAAACCATTCAGACAACAATGCAAAGAATGGCATAGTATGCTACATTACAATGCCAACACAATAAAACATTAAGAGACAGCATAGGGTATAAGAAAAGATGGCACATATAGATGAGTAAGAAAATAAGGGACTAGTTTAAAGAAAGTTGCTTGAACATTCTTAGCTAGGGTAAGAGTGGCTAAACATGTCCTGCTAATTTGCAGCCTGTGTCATTTACTTCTTCCACTAAAAACCTGGTTGAAGAGCCAAGCTTTCACCTACTTTCTGAAGTAGAGATAGTCTTGTATTAAGCGAAGCTTTTTAGGGAGTGCATTCCAGAGTGTGGAGGCTACTCCGGAGAATGTTCACTTGCAGGTATCACATCGTGTGATGTCCTTTGGAGAGGATTTTGTTAGGAAAACTCCTTGGGAGGACCTTAGTGACCTTGAAGGCATGAAGAGGGAGATCCTGTTCTTAAAGGAAATAGCACAGAGTACTTGAAGGGCCTTGACAGTCAAACGGAGTTCTAAATTTGGCTCTGTATTGTACTGGTAGCCAGTGGAGTTTATGCAAAAATGGTGTGATGTGGTCACATCGATTACAACCTTCTATTAGTTTCGCTGCAGCATTCTGAATCAATTGGAGCCGGTGCAAACCTTTTGTAGTCAGACCAGTGTAAAGTGCACTACAATAATCCAGTCTCTTTGTTATCATAGTCTGCACAACTGAGACAAGGCTTGCCTTTTCAATGTAAGGAGACAGGCAGAGTAGCTGTCGCAAGTGATAGAAGCTGCTCTTGAAAGTTGCTTGGAATTGGGGAAATCAGAGTAAGTATTGAATTGAGCTGTATTCCAAGGTTCCTGACTTGTGATGAGGAGGAGTTCATATTTCCCAAAAGAAATTTTGATGTCAGGTATGTCCCCACTTGTGTTAGGAACCCATAGAAGCTCAGTTTTACTTGTGTTCAGGCAAAGTGTTTTTAGCCCATTCTTAAATTGATGTTAGGTAGTCAGTTTATTCAGGGCTGTGGGTAAATCAGGTTCAATGGGTATGAGTAGCTGCACCTCATCCGCATACACGTAGAACCAAGTGTCCATTGACCGAATCAGCTTGGCTAGTGTCTTGAGTGTCAAAAGTTAGGAAAGAAGAGGGAGGTGCTGTTGCTGGGAGATTTCAATCTGCCGGATGTAGATTGGAAGGTTCCGTTGGCGAAATCGGAGAGAAGTAGACAGATCGTGGATGCTTTCCAAAGTGTTTTGCTCAGACAAATGGTGACGGAACCCACGAGGGAGGGAGCGACGCTGGATCTGGTGCTCACAAATGGGGATAGCGTGTCAAATGTCCGAGTGGGTGCCCACCTGGGCGGCAGTGACCAAACGATTTGGTTTGATATGACTGCTGTAGTGGAGGGCAGCCACTCAAAACTCAAAGTCCTGGATTTCAAGCGTGCTGACTTTACTAAAATGGGGGAATACCTGAGGAAGGAGCTGATGGGCTGGGAGGAAGTACAAGAAGTGGAAGGACAGTGGTCCAGGCTGAAAGAAGCTATAAATAGGGCTACAAACCTTTATGTAAGGAAAGTAAATAAAAGCAAGAGAAAAAGGAAACCGATATGGTTCTCCAAGCAAGTGGCTGAGAAAATAAAGGCTAAAGAGTTCACATTCCAAAAATACAAAAAAAAACTCAAGACGAGGAACACGGGAAGGAATACCGGAGGAAACTGAAAGAAGCCAAGAGAGATACGTCTGGCAAAAGCGCAAGCGGAAGAACAAATGGCTAGAAATGTAAGGAGGGGTGACAAAAGTTTCTTCAGGTATATTAGTGAAAGGAGAATGACTAAAAAGGGAATTGTGAGACTAAAAGATACTGCGAACCGCTATGTAGATAGTGATGAAGGAAAAGCAAATTTGCTAAATAGATACTTTTGTTCGGTTTTCACAGAAGAAAATCCTGGAGCAGGACCGCGATGGACTGGAAAAAAGAACAAATGATAGTGGAGTGGATACAGCATCATTTACAGAAGAGAGTGTGTATGAACAACTTGTAAAGCTAAAGGTGGACAAAGCCATGGGACCGGACGGGATCCACCCCAGTATATTAAGGGAGCTCAGAGAGGTCCTGGCGGGTCCTCTTAAAGATTTGTTTAATAAATCCTTGGAGACAGGAGATGTTCCGAGGGATTGGAAAACGGCGGAGGTGGTCCCTCTTCACAAAAGTGGTGATAGGGAAGTAGCTGGAAACTACAGGCCGGTAAGCCTCACTTCGGTTATTGGAAAAGTAATGGAAGCGATGCTGAAGGAAAGGATAGTGAATTTCCTGGAAGCCAATAAGTTGCAAGATCCGAGACATGGTTTTACCAAAGGGAAATCGTGCCAAACGAATCTCATTGAGTTTTTTGATTGGGTGACAGGAAAATTGAATCAGGGACGAGCTATGGACGTAATCTACTTAGATTTCAGCAAAGCTTTTGACACGGTTCCCCACAGGAGGCTTTTAAATAAACTGGATGGGCTGAAGATAGGACCTAAAGTGGTGAACTGGATTAGGAACTGGTTGACGGACAGACGCCAGAGGGTGGTGGTGAATGGAGTTAGCTCGGAGGAGGGAAAGGTGAGTAGTGGAGTGCCTCAAGGATCGGTGCTGGGGCCGATTCTGTTCAAAATATTTGTGAGTGACCTTGCGGAAGGGTTAGAAGGTAAAGTTTGCCTATTTGCGGATGATACTAAGATCTGTAACAGAGTGGACACCCCGGAGGGAGTGGAAAACATGAAAAAGGATTTGAAGAAGCTAGAACAATGGTCTAAGGTCTGGCAATTAAAATTCAATGTGAAGAAATGCAAAGTGATGCACTTAGGGAATAGAAATCCACGGGAGACGTATGTGTTAGGTGGCGAGAGTCTGATAGGTTCAGACGGGGAGAGGGACCTTGGGGTGATAGTATCTGAGGATTTGAAGGTGATGAAACAGTGTGACAAGGCGGTGGCAGTATCTAGAAGGTTGTTGGGCTGTATAGAGAGAGGTGTGACCAGCAGAAGAAAGGGGGTGTTGATGCCTCTGTAAAAGTCGTTGGTGAGGCCCCATTTAGAGTATTGTGTTCAGTTTTGGAGGCCATATCTTGCTAAGGATGTAAAAAGAATCGAAGCGGTGCAAAGAAAAGCTACGAGAATGGTATGGGATTTGTGTAACAAGACGTATGAGGAGAGACTTGCTGACCTGAACATGTATACCCTGGAGGAAAGGAGAAACAGGGGTGATATGATACAGACGTTCAAATATTTGAAAGGTATTAATCCGCAAACGAACCTTTTCCGGAGATACGAAGGCGGTAGAACGAGAGGACATGAAATGAGATTGAAGGGGGGCAGACTCAAGAAAAATGTCAGGAAGTATTTCTTCACGGAGAGAGTGGTGGATGCTTGGAATGCCCTCCCGCGGGAGGTGGTGGAGAGGAAAACGGTAACGGAATTCAAACATGCGTGGGATAAACATAAAGGAATCCTGTTCAGAAGGAAAGGATCCTCAGGAGCTTAACCGAGATTGGATAGCAAAGTCGGTAGTGGGAGGCGGGGCAGACTTATACGGTCTGTGCCCTGAAGAGCACAGGTACAAATCAAAAGTAGGGTATACACAAAAGTAGCACACATGAGTTGTCTTGTTGGGCAGACTGGATGGACCGTGCAGGTCTTTTTCTGCCGTCATCTATTATGTTACTATGAGGTGGATATTGACTAGAATAGGTGACAGTATCGAACCTTGTGGTACCAAACAGGTCAGGGCCCATGGTGATGAGGTGCTGCCTGTGCGACAGATAGAATCTGAACCAGGCAAATACTGTTCCACTGATACCTGTTTCTGCCAGACGTGCTAGCATAATATCATGATCCACAGTGTCAAAAGCTGCTGAGAAATCTAGCAGTACTAACACTGAAGCAAATCCCCTGTCTCGGTTTCTGTGAAGATCTAGTAGGGAAGGACCATTTCTGTTCCATAACCAGGTCTGAATCCAGATTGATATGGATCTAGCCAGTTTCTTTCTTCTAGCCAATCACTGAATTGATCACAGACTGTTCTATAAATTTTTCTAAAAATGGGATGGTGGATACTGTCAGGTAATTTTCAAGTTTGTCCTGGTCAAGGTCGTTCGACAAGGTTGTTCTTTAGCAAAGGACACACCACTGCCAATTTTAATGCTGTTAGTAGTTGCCCATAAGAAAGAGGTCCCTGCTTGCCTGCTGCACTACCTTTGATGGGCTGGGGGTCAAGGGAGCAGGTACTTGGTCAAAGGTCTCTTAGGATTTTGTCAAGGCTCTCCTCTGTCATTAGGTTAAAAGTGTCCCATCTGTCTCTCTTAGAAGGGGGTGAGTTTGTGCACCCCTGGTTGACTGGTTGGGGACTGAGTGGGATTGCCTGTAAATCCTGGTGGAGACTTAATTTTGACGGCAAAGTATGCAGTAAAATCACTGCAGTTCAGTTTAGATTGGGCAGGTGTAATACATGGGATTGAAGGTCAGCTGGGGATGGAATGAGTGGAATGTTTTGGCTGTAATTATGTGTTGATATTCTCTGTTATGGGAAACAGGCTAGTTGTTTAAGGGATGCCAGTACATCTGGGAAAGGCACCTTCAACCTGTGCAAGTCTGGGGGAGTTATTCTCTGTTATGGGAAACAGGCTGGTTGTTTAAGGGATGCCAGCTTGTGCAAGTCTGGGAAAGGCACCTTTGTTTCACACTATAAAAGAGGGGGGAGCACGGGACCTTCTTTAGAAGCTTGCCTGAACGTAGGGACGCCTTGTTCAGTGAAGGATATTTCCCTGCAATCTCTGAGGAAGAGCTAGTGCTTCCCTGGTGGTCTTCCCAGATGCTGACTGAATTGCGGGTGCTGTAAGTATCTTGGTGTATGTGTTCACATATGTATCACCAATAAAAGCGATATACTGCATATTGTGTCTGGTGGCTTTTGTGTTGTCATAAGCACAGCGCCCCCTAGTGTTACAGTTTGGCGTAGTCGGCAGGATATCGCATTGTTGTTATGGTGATTACATTTGTGAATATATACTTGTTTTATTGTTTTGTGAATATGTTGAAGAAAGGGAAGAAGAGCAAATCTCATCAGGAGGCTGTGCAGGCATAGCTTCCGCAGCTGTTTGCAATTCCTGGATGGGATAAATACCCATATCAGGCATTGGCAACAGAATGGGCGACAGATACGGGGTTGAGTGAGAATTGGGAGGTATGTTTAGGAGAGGGAATGTGTGAGGATGTGTTGAAATGTTTACAAAATGCCCCTGTGGTTAATGGGAAAGAGTTAAGAACGGTGGGTCGGAGAGGGTGGATTTTGTTGTCGGCATATCGCCTGATGCACCAGCAGAATCTGTTATTACAACAGAAGCTGTTGGAATCACAGGCTGAGATTCTGACATTGAAAAGCGAGTTGGTAATGTCACAGTGTCAGGGCAAATTGATGATGGATAAGTGTACGGGGTACCAGCAAATTGCTGAGCGGGCGGCGGTGCGAGTAGCGCAGTATAATTATCGGAAGAGGAGAGGGCGTGTGAGTAGGTAAAGTTGCAAAGGTGATGGCTACTGCCACACAGAATCCTAACGGATGGGATCCTGAGACGTGGGATGGGGATATCTGGTCTTCCACACCCAAGAGTGAGTCAGGGGGTGAGGAAAGTGCTGCTCCGGAAATGAAGCCGATAATTCGGCGACGAGCACAGTTGGTTGGGGCAGCACCAGTGCGCATGAATTTAGCAGAAGACTATACGCAACAAGAAATTCTCAATATCATGCAGCAATTCCAGCAGCGTCCAAATGAATCCCTTATTGCTTGGTGTGTAAGGCTGCATGATACTGGGGCAATGGGGATACGGATGGACAATGAGGACTGTTTGAAATTTATACCTTTATCTCGAGATGCTATAATTCAAAGTACATTTCAGGAACATAGTTTAGCAATGTCTGATAGGAATGGGTCAGAGGCTACTACTCTGATTGAGTTAGTGGGAACAGGGTGTCGTAGAAAGTACCCTTTAGAATCAGATTGGCCTGGGGATGACAAGCCTTGGTATACTTTGAAAGATTGTATCCAGCGATTAAAGGAAGAGGCAATGAAAGTGTGTATTGTCACAGGACAGATGGATACACTTACCCAAGTGCCTATGTCAGCGGCAATTAGAAACAAAGTAATTAAAGGGTCTCCTCCAATGTATAAACAAGTTATACCGTTGGAGGGCATTATGGATAAAATCGAGCAATTAGGAGATTTGGGGGATTGGAGTCTGAAGCTGACAGATAGGAAAAATAAATGAGGGGCAGAGAATTGGGGAAGGGCCGAAGGGGCAAGGTTCAGAGGTAGAGCGAGTATCTTGTAAGGATATGTTTGCCGCTCTACTACAAGCGGGGGTGGCTCGGGAGAAAATAGATGGAATTCCCACTGGAGAGTTATGGCAGCAATATAAAAAATTAGGATTGGATAAGAGAGGGATGAAACCAGTTCGGAAAACCCGGACAGTGGGAAAAGAAACTTCCTTCAGCCCCACCTGTGGAGGGTCCGGACTATTCAGATTTGTATCATGAGGTCCGTACTCTCCTGCAGAGAATGACACTTCCATCTACTACTACTCTGCCCCCATCTAAAGCAGAAACCAATCAGTTTAGAGAGGATTGACTAGTACGGGGATGCAATGTAAAAATTGATCCGCGTCCCTATATTGATGTTGTAATACAATGGAGTCCGGGAAATTTTCAACAAATACGAGCTTTGATAGATACCGGAGCAGAAGCAACGATTATAGCTGGTAACCCTTCTAAGTTTAAAGGATCAAAGTGTAGTATTGTAGGACTCGGGGGGGGAAGAGTATTCCTGCAGTGGAAACACAATTGGCTATGCAAATTGGGGATTTACAGCTCCAAAAGTATGCTGTAATGATTACGCCAGTGCCAGAATATATAATTGGTATGGATATTGAGAGGTTTAAAACTTACTATTGAAGGGGGAAGTTGGCAATTTGGAACGTCTCCCGCAGTTCCCCGGCGTTTGAAGTATATTTCCACTTATAATATTCACGCAGTATTAGTGGGAAAAATTGTTGATGAGCCTCTCACCATACCAGCCGCCACTCAATTAGTTGCACAAAAGCAATATCGGATTCCTGGTGGTATTGCAGAAATTACGCGAACAATACAGGAATTACAAGAGGTAGGGGTCATTGTCCCAGTTACTACCAAATGGAATAATCCAGTATGGCCAGTGAAGAAATCTGATGGATCCTGGCGGATGACAGTAGATTACCATCAATTGAATAAGGTTACACCCCCGTTGCATGCTGCAGTCCCCGACATTGTGACTTTAATTGAGACCATACAAAATAGAAAAGGAAAATGGTATGCAGTGATAGATTTAGCAATGCCTTCTTTACAATAGCATTAAAAGAGGAATTTGGGAGCAATTTGCATTTACGTGGCAGGGAAGGCAGTACACTTTTACACGGTTGCCACAGGGATGGTTGCATAGTCCTACAATTTGTCATAGGGTGGTAGCGCAACATCTAGATGCACTATCGTTGCCACCAGGTCTAGAGTTAACCCACTATATTGATGACATACTAATCCAAGGGGATACAGAGGAGTTAGTGGCCTCTGGGCTAGAACAACTAGTACAACACATGAAGAATAAGGGTTGCTGGGAAATTAACCCAGCAAAAATCCAGGGACCCGCCCAGACAGTGAAGTTTCTGGGAATTAATTGGAATAAGGGACACCAGGAAATTACTGAGAAAGCACTAAACAAAATAGCAGAATTTCCGGTACCGGTTACCAAACAGCAAACACAGAAATGTATTGGGTTGTTTGGATTTTGGTGTAAACATATCCCACACTTGGGGCAGGTGTTACAGCCATTATACAGAGTAACACGAAAGAAATGTGTATTTCAGTGGGGTGCTACAGAGCAACAGGCTTTTGACCAAGCCAAGTTAGTAGTAAAACAAAGTGTCAGTCTGTGGCCAATACGTGCCAATGATCCAATTGAATTACAAGTATCAGTGCATGCAGAGTATGCCAATTGGAGCATGTGGCAGAAACAAGATGGGAAACGTTGTCCGTTAGGATTTTGGACACGTAGATTACCCGATGCAGCTCAACGATATATACCCTTTGAGAAACAATTGTTGGCTTGTTATTGGGCTCTTGTGGAAAGTGACAACTAACTTTGGGGCATGAAGTAATTTTGAGACCAGAAATTCCAATTTTAACTTGGATTAATAGTGAACCACATACCCATAAAATTGGCCATGCACAGGAGGCATCTATTATAAAGTGGAAGTGGTACATCCAAAATAGGCAGACTAAAAGTGGTCCCAATGGGGTCTCGCAATTACATGAACAAATTGCTCAGATTCCCGTAGGTGAGGGGGAGGAAGTATTAGTATCTGGGGGTGGTAGTGGTAGTGCCACCCATCGTGTTGCTAAATGGGGAGTACCTTACGACCAATTAACTATTGACCAATGTCAGTATTGCCTGGTTTACTGATGGTACAGCCAAGTATACTGATGGTAAGCGGGCATGGAAAAGTGTGGCCTACAATCCTCATACACAACAGATATTGCAGAGCACGGGCCCAGATGGGAGTAGTCAATATGCTGAATTATATGCAGTCTATCTAGTACTTAAACAAAATGCGCCAGAGGCATACATATATACTGATTCATGGGCTGTGGCAAATGGATTAACAACCTGGTTACCTACATGGAAACAGAATGATTGGTATATTCATACTAAACTGGTTTGGGGATCACAGTTATGGCAAGAAATTAGTGAATTTTTGCAATTTACTTCTGCCTATGTCTATCATGTTGATGCACATGTTTCCCCTATAACCTCTGATCATATTTTTAATCAGACAGCAGATTCCTTAGCTACTATTCACACGAATGTCATCTCTGGAACAGATGATTCTAGTATTCATCAGGGTGAAGAAGAGACCGGTATTGCAAGCTGGGCACATCAAAAATGTGGACATCTCGGAGAGCAAGCCACCTATCACTGGGCGCGGCAGCGTGGGTTAGCATTGTCTCTTTCTACCATTAAAAATGTTATTGCTCACTGTCCTGTTTGTCAACATTTGACTAAACGCCCTATACAACACCCAGTCAAAGGTACACTTGCTCGAGGTAAGTTACCTGGCCAAATTTGGCAACTAGATTATATTGGCCCTTTACCAATTTTGCAGGGATGTCAATATGTCTGTGTTGCCGTGGATACTTATTCCGGATTTTTGCTAGTCCACCCTTGTTGTAGAGCTACAGCTCAGCAGACTATTGTTCTTTTGTAATCCATATGTAGACATTATGGCGTTCCACTGCAAATTCAAAGTGATAATGGCTCTCATTTCAAAAATCATCCTGTTACTGCCTTTTGCGCCCAATTTAACATTGAATGGGTTTTCCATATTCCCTATTATCCACAAACTGCTGGTCTTGTGGAACGTATGAACGGTCTGTTGAAAACAGATCCGGAAATTAACTCCTACTCACACTCTTGCGCAATGGCGCAAATATTTGTACCCAGCAGTTACTATCCTCAATAATCGTCCAATAGGGGAGAGTGAAACACCATTGATGCGTATGGTGACTCCCCATCTTCAAGTCTTGCCCAGTACACGTCACCCTGGGAGTTAAGCTCTTACATCTGAAAGCTGTTATACCGCTCAGTCATACGGTTGACGCTGCTGGTTTTGATCTTGTAGCCCTCTTTGACACTCTTTGTGCGTCCCGAGTGGTGACAAAATTTCCAGCCGGGTTTGCTTTATCTCTCCCAGCTGGCTATTATGCTCAGATTGTGGCCCTTTCCAGTTGGGCTCTTCGTGGCTTACTTCCTGTGGGAGGTGTCATTGACAGAGATTATCAGGGGGAGGTCATAGTCCTTCTGATGAATCACACTGAGGAGGATGTAATGGTGCAGGCTGGGGATAGGATAGCACAATTGTTGATAATTCCTGTCAATTCCTCCTCTTTTACTCAAATTTCTGATTTTGTGGGAGTCACTGAGCGAGGTACACAGGGGTTTGGGGTCTACTGGGAGGGGTGTGGGTGGTTGAGTATGGCATCAGGGACCCTGCACACCCAGGTCCTCCTCAACCTGCTGAAATTATAGCCCGAGGGGAGGACAATACTGTTACAGTAGTTCAGCCAGGACAACAGAGTTGGACGAATGTTCCTGCTGATCATTGTTATTTAAGGGAATAGGATTTATATGTGTTTCTCTATTTCTTTTTGTTTCAGGTATACTGTTTCTCTGTTTGGGTTGGTAACTCTATGCCCGTACTCCTGGCGAGCGGGTGCTGGGAGTGACCTCGCGTGTCCACTATTGGTGGAGCAACAAAAATAACTCGACCTTACAGCAAGATAATTATACATGTCATACTGCATGTCCGGTATTGAACGTAACTGCTTCCCAAGCTGTGTTTCATAAACTGAACAGCGCTTTGTAGTTTCATCCAGTTTTGTGAATGTGACTAATCCATAATGCTACGTCCTGGGTTATGTGCATCCAGCCTACGGGATTCCGGGACCAGATATGGAGACTATGGAATCGGACACGCAAAATGCAGTTCCTCCAAACTTGTAACAGCTCTATAGTAAATATTACTTTGAATCGAACTGCTGAATGGATTTTCACTAATGCTACACCAATTGCAAACCGTTTTACACCTTGGATGGACTTCTTGCATGTGTTGCTTGCTGTTAGTAATATGACTAATCCTGCTCCACTGTCACGCATTCCCACTACATGCAAAAACATGTCTATGCAGTATAGAAGACTGTATTACTTACAATGTTACATTTCCACACTTGCCTCGCTGTACTAGGGTACGGCGAGCATGGTATGATACTATTTTGGGGGGTGCGGGAACTGGACTGGGAATTCTGAATACTGTAGATACAGATACTCTGTTTAGTAAACTACACTATCTAGGTAAGGACTTGCATACTGAACTGAATATTTTAGCCAATTGGTTACCTGCCATTCCAGGAACAGGACAATTAATGGTGCCTGCGATAGCAGACATTAATAATTTATTAGCCCAAACTTTTAAGTTTGAAAATTATACTGACACTACTTTGACAAAAGCATTGAATTATACTTGGTGTTCATTACAGACATTGTACGCTTTGCATCAGCGGAAAAGAGTCCAGATGGCTCTACAATTGGGGATGCATACCCAGTTGCAGACCCTTTTCGCTGGATATATTCCGGTTGATGAGTGGTTGTTCCCACATTCAGAGAGTACAGTCTGTACTGATCGATTCTGTACAGGGGTTTTATCTTCATATATAATACTTACATACTATGAGTATGGAAAATCTTATATCTCCAATATTAGTGAATGTTTCTGGTATCGTAACCTTTTGGGCCCCGCATATGAATGGGGAGTATATAACGAGACATATAAATTGGATATGTGTAATGAGCAGGGAAATCGCATGATTTGTCCTTTCCAGCCACCACAATTTGAATCTTGCTTATCCCCACGTTTTGGGGAATGCACATTTACTGTTTTCCCTGCCAACTATGAGTTCTTTGTAGAAATTAGTCCGCGGACATTATGTATTTCCACTGCTAATTTCACAACTTTGTCAAATAATACCTTCCTGACCGATCTGTCAGGAGTCAGTTCCTGTTTTACTAGCATATCAGTATTTTGGTGGAAAGGACAAAAGTATGTATTATATCCGGATTTAATTCTGCTTTCATACAGTACAATTATACCTTCTTTACAGAGCCAATTTTAGCTGTAAATTATAGTAAGTTGGCCCACATGTTGCATATATCCTCTCTTATTAATGAGTATATTCAAGGTGTGAATCACACCTTAAGAGTCATGCAAGTAGATGCTCAATTGACAATCACACTGTTTCGTATAGTGGCGGAAAATATTGAAGTAAATTACATCATAATTGGTGGGATCCATTATTGGGACATTCTCCTAGTGCAGATGCTTTCCTAAAATGGATCACTCATCCTTTACCTTGTAGTACTATTAGTTAGCATCCTGCTAGTGATTTGGAATGGTATTTGACTTGTAAAATTTGGAAACGACCTACGGTGGTCCATAATACTATGTATACTTCTGTCTCCTCATAAGCAGAGAATATCAAGGGGTGGAATGTAATACATGGGATTGAAGGTCAGCTGGGAATGGGAATGAGTGGAATGTTTTGGCTGTAATTATGTGTTGATATTCTCTGTTATGGGAAACAGGCTAGTTGTTTAAGGGATGCCAGCACATCTGGGAAAGGCACCTTCAACCTGTGCAAGTCTGGGGGAGTTATTCTCTGTTATGGGAACAGGCTGGTTGTTTAAGGGATGCCAGCTTGTGCAAGTCTGGGAAAGGCACCTTTGTTTCACACTATAAAAGAGGGGGAGCACGGGACCTTCTTTAGAAGCTTGCCTGAACGTAGGGACGCCTTGTTCAGTGAAGGATATTCCCTGCAATCTCCGAGGAAGAGCTAGGGCTTCCCTGGTGGTCTTCCCAGATGCTGACTGAATTGCGGGTGCTGTAAGTATCTTGGTGTATGTGTTCACATATGTATCACCATAAAAGCGATATACCGCATATTGTGTTCTGTGGCTTTTGTGTGTCATAAGCACAGCGCCCCCTAGTGGTACAGCAGGCTAGTTCTGTTGTGGGGGTTGCAGTAGGCTGTTTACTATACTGAACAACTGCTTGGTTTGAATTTGCAGCCTCTGCAGTGCATTGAGAGAAATATTGTTTTTTTGGCTGCAGATAAAGCTTGCGATGTCCATTAAGGACCATCCACATCAATGTGGGGAAAAGCCAGATTTTAAACTCTTTCCTATTGAATGAGGAGTGTTATTACATAACTACCATCTCAATGGCACCAGAGAAGTTCATGTGATATTCTTTGGGATGCCTTGAAGGCAGTCATGAGGGAAAATGTATTGAGGTATGTGCGAGGGTGAAGAAGGCAAAGAGGAGGAGGTAACGATCTTAGGGGTTCAATGAGGATGCTAAGAAGGAACTTCTCACTGAAGGTGGAAATGAATGCCATTTTAGTAGAGGAAGCAGAGAAAGAGTGTTAGCAACTCAGCTGAAACAAAGTGACAATTCAGGCTATGGTCCAATAAGATTACAAGGATCCACTGAAAAAGCATTCAGGAATTTTTATACTATATTGAGTATCTTGCATTCGGGTATAAATGCCTTGGAGGGTGAGCAAAATGAGCGTGTGCGCCGATTTCTGGTATGGAATTGTAGGGTGGTGTCCAACTTACCACCTAGAAAATTAGCTAGACCCGATGGGTTCTGCATAGTATATTTTTTAAAATCTTGTATGATTTTATTTCGACATTATTTATTATAAACAAATAATTTGAAAGGACATTGCTAACAAAATAACCAGTAACATCATAATAATGAGAACAGCAACATAACCTTAAAAAAAAAAAAAAAAGAAAGAACCTTAACCTTAAAAAAAGAACCTTAGAGGTGCGACTAATATATAAAATGTTAAATTTGCCATAAGGACAAAAAAAACCCACATTCAACAATCCTAAATCAGCATTGTCACCTATTTAAATTGGACAACTCTCTCTCCCTTACCCCAACCCAAGACAGCAGTTGCTAGCCAACCATAAACCTTACAAAAACTCATATTTCTCTGTGAGAGTAGTAATATGTTAAATTGTTACAAATATTTAAATAAAATTACACAACATCCCTTATAGCGATTATACCATTAACACCATTGCAATTCCTTTAATCCTGAACAAACTCCAAATTGCCCCTCCCTCCATTTCCATCAAAGCCCCATTTAGGGCATTAAAGAGAGACTTTTGTCTCATTGACAATGATGTGGAAGGCCAAAGAAGTATTGAGCCCAGTACTGTGTTCAGGGGACTGGAATAAGAGTCAGGTATATCTAGGCATCCACAACATCTACGAGTTAGATGGTGAGATGTTTCCTTATAGATTTTTTAAAATAGGAAAATCCTTCCAATGGTATTCCCACTGTTTAGGGTACTAAATTTAACGCTTGGGGGGGGGGGGGGGGAAGGGGAGAGGAGGCGAAAAAACAAACTATAGCCTCTTTGTTTACAGAATACACACTAACTTATTCCAGACTTTTGCAGCTCCTATAGGCCCTTATTGATTAATGTGGATGCAAAGATCTTGGCTACAATCCTGGTTAACAGACCCATTTCTGAAGTGTTGGAAAGCTTATGGCACCTGGAAGCAGCAATGGTTTATGCATTTAGCTGTTGTCGCCAGTGATTGAGAAAGGACAACATTGTATGTAGCACCACGGACTCCTTCTTGCTCTCAATGAGTGTAATAATTAATACTTCTGTTCTTGGGGGGGGGGGAGGGATCGGGCTAAGCTGTGTTCTTGGAAATTGATATGGTTGTTCTGAACACACTGAAGAACCATATCTGTTGATTTGTCATTTAATAAATAATTTTTTAAAAAATTCCAGGCTAAGAGATTAGACAGAGTAATTACAGCTCCATTCTCTACATATGCATCTGAGATAAAGAGGTATACAGTCTGGGTCCACTTCTCTATTACTGTGTCAAAGAAGCCTAAGTACAGCAAGCCACCAGACCTTGTACCCATGGTAATTTACCACATGTAGAGGGTGGTGGGAGGCGGTGATAGTGCTGGGCAGACTTATACGCTCTGTGCCCTGCAGAGCATAGGTACAAATCAAAGTAGGGTATACACAAAAAGTAGCACACATGAGTTGTCTTGTTGGGCAGACTGGATGGACCGTGCAGGTCTTTTTCTGCCGTCATCTACTATGTATGTATGTTACTATGTATCTACACTTTAGGATGTTCACAATGTTGAACAAGACCCATAAACTGGGAATATAAAAGTGGAACGGGACTCAGCTTGAGATATCAAATCAAATGGGAAAATTAGGTTCTTACCATGATAATTTTCTTTCTTTTAGTCATAGCAGATGAAGCCATTACGTATGGGTTGTGTCCATCAAGCAGCAGGGGGAGATAGAGAGCACTCAACTTGTCACAGTGCCTCATGGCCAGCTAGCTCCACTGCCTCTTCAGTATTTGAAGCTTCCAAAGCAGTATGGCAAACCGCAATGGGAATAACATGAACTTTCCCTCACAGCAAACCGATGGCCCCTTAACAAGGGCATGAACTCAAAAAGGAGGGAATGAACTAATCCTCCACTTTGTGTAAACAGAGGGAAATACTTGCATCCTCCTGGAGGGAATAAACATTCTCCCAAAACATGAACTGGAGGAAATGAACTCATCCTCCTATAACTGTAACAAGAATCCTGAAGACTCCCCAAGGAAGGAATATAACTTCAGGAAACAAAAACAGCACCTAAAACAAATCACTTCAATACAGACAATCATACAGGGAGGGCTCATGGCTTCATCTGCTATGACTAAAGGAAAGAAAATTATCATAGTAAGAACCTAATTTTCCCTTCTTGTCATCAAGCAGATGAAGCCTTTACGTATGGGATGTAACAAAGCAATCCATAAAATGGGTGGGAACAAGCCACACCATGCACTAGCACCTGTGCTCCAAAAACGCGCATCCCTCCTGGCAGCCACATCCAGCCTGTAATGTTGGGTGAAAGAGCATAGAAAGCCCATGTTGCAGCACTGCAAATCTCATGAAGAGATAGTGCTCCAGTTTCCGCCCAGGAAGAGGAAATCGCTCTTGTGGAATGTGCCTTAAAGGCTTCAGGCGGAGCCCGGCCAGACAGCAGGTATGCTGAATAAGATAGCTTCTTGAGCCAACGGGCAATAGTGGCTGTAGACGCTGAGACCCTCTGCGAGGACCTACAAACAGCACAAAAAGATGATCAGAGGTCCTGAAAGAATTTGTAATTCGCAGATACTGCAACAGAGTCCTGCGCACATCCAAAGGTGCAACTGCCCAAATGAATCTGGAAACTCCTCCTCAACAAGGAGGGAAGAAAAACAGGCTGGTTTAGGTGAAACGCTGAAACCACCTTAGGCATGAAGGAAGGCACGGTCCGAACCGGACCCCCGACTCTGAGAATTGCAGAAAAGGGTCTCTACAGGACAGCGCCTGGAGCTCTGACACCCGTCTCGCCGAGTGTAATGGCCACTAAAAAGACGGCCTTCAGTGTCAAATATTCTCTGAAGAGCGCCAAAGCGGTTCAAGGGAGCCCCCTGAAGGCCTTCAATACTAACCCCAGGTTCCAAGCTGGACAAGGTGCCCGCACGGGGAGGACGGAGCCGAAGCACCCCTCTAAGAAACCGTGCCACATTTGGATGACCAGCTAAGGACACGCCTTCAACCTTGCCATGCAGGGAGGGCCAATGCTGCCACTTTGCACCCGCAGGAAATTATAGGCCAAGCCTTTGTGTACACCATCCTGCAAAAAGTCCCAGAATCGGCGAGACAGGAGCCCGCACGGAGAAAGCGCTCTTGAAAACACACCAGACTTCAAACTGGCGCCAAATCCTGGCATAAGCCACAGAAGTGGAGCGCTTACAGGCCTGCAGGAGAGTGGAAATTACTTTGAGTAGCCTTTATCTCTCATTGCGCCCTCTCAATCGCCATGCCATAAGACCAAAGCGGCAGGGTCCTCCATGGCCACCGGACCCTGTGACAACAGGTGCGGAACCAGAGGTAACGGAAAGGGAGCCTCCAACAGCATCTGTCGGAGGTCCGCATACCAAGGCCTCCGGGCCAATCCGGGGCTTGAGCACCACTTCTCCTGGATGCAGCCGAATCCACAGGAGCACTCGCCCTATCAAGGGCAATGGAGGGAAGACATACAGCAAGCCCAGGGGCCAGGGTTGAGCCCAGGCATCCAACCCGGCAGAGCGAGGATCCCTCCGTCTGCTGAAGAAGCACGGGACTTTGGCATTGGAACCGGTCGCCATAAGATCCATCAATGGCTTGCCCCATTTGGCATATATCTGCAGGAATACATCGTCTGCTAGTTCCCACTCCCGCTGGATCGATCTGATGCCTGCTTAGATAGTCGCTGCACGTTGCTCTGACCTGCAATGTGAGCTACTGACAGGACTGTAGATGCAGCTCGGCCCAGTGGCAAATTTGTTTGGCCTGCGCGGCCAGTGCTCTGCACCGAGTGCCGCCTTGTCGATTTATGTAGGCCACTGCTGTCGTGTTGTCCGACATCACTTGGACAGCCAATCCCTTCCAGGGTCACTTGAAAGGCCAGAAGAGCCAGAAACACCACTTTCAACTCCAGGCGTTGATAACCACTCCGACTCGTCAGGCGTCCACAGACCCTGGGCAATGCTTCCCCTGGCAATGTGCGCCCAGCCCTTCAGGCTGGCATCTGTCACCACTAGGCACCAATCGGGGAGCACCAGCGGCATTCCCTGCCGCAATATGCTGTCCGAGAGCCACCACTCCATACTGAGGCGGGCCGCAGGGAGCCAAGAAAGTCTGCACTGGATAATCCTGAGATACTGGAGACCATCGTTGAAGTAGAGAATACTGTAGAGGCCTCAGGTGCGCTCTCACCCATGGCAAACACTTCCAAGGTGGCCATCATCGATCCCAACAGCTGGACAATGTCCCAAGCTCACAGGCGGGGCATCCTCAGGAGCAGACTGACCCGATTCTGAAGCTTGCACCGCCTTTGCTCGGGAACAAACACATAGGCCCGAGGCTGTGCCGAACCTGGCCCCCAAATATTCTAGAGATTGCGAAGGGGTCAGGTAAATTTGGCCATATTGACGACCCAGCCAGAGATTGAAGGACTGAAACCATTCGTCGGCTGTAGCAAGATGATTCTTTTTCTGAGTCCTGCTCTGATGAGCCAGTCGTCTAGGTACGGGTGAACCCGGATACCCTCCTCGCCTGAGAAAGGCAGCTACCACCACCGTTACCTTGGAGAAGGTTCGGGGAGCTGTGGCAGGCCAAAGGCAAGGCCCGAAACTGGAAATGTTTTCCCAACACCGCAAACCGCAGAAACTTCTGGTGCGGAGGCCAAATTGGTAGTGCAAGTAAGCTCTTACAGGTCCAGAGATGTGAAGAACTCTCCTGGCTGTACCGCCGCAATGACGGAGCGCAGGGTTTCCATGTGAAAATGCTGCACTCTTAAGGACTTGTTTAGCTCTTTTAAGTCCAGGATCGGGCGAAAAGACCCGCCTTTTCGTGGCACCACAAAGTAATTGGAGTAGCGGCCTAGACCTTGTTCGGCAGGAGGCACCGGAGTCACAGCCCCTATCCGGCACGGACTGTGCAAAGTCTCCTCTACCGCCGCCTGTTTGGCGGCAGAACCGCATCGGGACTCCACAAACACGTCTCTCACCGGGGCATCAAATTCTATTCGGTATCCGTCTCTGATCAGGTCCAAGACCCACTGATCTGCGGAGATTTTGGCCCACTCCTCGAAAAAGAGGGAAAGGCTTCCTCCGATGACAGGAAACGAGGAGGGGGCCGGCGCACCATCATTGAGAGGTTCGCCCCTGAACTCAAGGCCTTGAACCAGCAGCTGCGGAAAGTTTGTCCGAGCGAAAGGAGTTTCTCTGCTGAAAGCGGGCACGCGAATTGAACCCAGCAGCATGCCCCGGGCGGTACCTTCTAGCTTCACGGAAGTGAGGTCTGTAAGAGGAGCGGACCGCCTGACCCTTAGAGGAAGGCTTCGGCCTATCTTCGGGCAAACGCTGAGGTTTGGAATCCCCCAGGCCTTTAACAATGTTTTCCAGCTCCCCACCAAACAGAAGGCCTTGAAAGGTGCTGGAACTGAACCAAAACTCCTGCAAAGGAAAGGTTTAATTCTGACCTCTAAATCCCAAAACTTCTCAACTAGCTGGTTTTTAGGTGAGCTACCTGATAATCTCTTTAAATTTTAATGCTTATTGCTTAATAAAATTTAATTAGCACTGTGAAACCTCTCTCTCTTTCTGGCTCTCTTTCTTTCTTTTCTTTCTGTTCCTGCCAAACTCTGATAGAGAGGAACTGCTATAATTATTGGGAATATTTAGACTTATTTTAAAAGGAAAGTTAGCAATATCTAGGGAAGTTTTAAAAGTTAAATCAATTGAAAATTCTTGCTCAGACTGGACCATTTGGGTCCATTCAACTAGAGTATTCCCTTGATAACAGCACTTAGCTGACACTTTGGAACTTGGTCCACGTGGGTGTTGTCTATAGACCCCCGACACAATTGGAAGAACTAGATAAAGATCTGATCGCTGATATTCAAAAGTTGGGGAAGAAAAGAGAGGTGCTGCCGGATGTAGATTGGAAGGTTCCGTCTGCAAAATTGGAAAGAAGTAGAGAGATTGTGGATGCTTTCCAAAGTGCTCTGCTCAGACAAATGGTGAACGAACCCACGAGGGAGGGAGCCAAGTTGGATATGGTGCTCACAAATGGGGATAGTGTGTCAAATGTCCGAGTGGCTGCACACCTGGGAAACGGTGACCATCAAACGGTTTGTTTTGATGTAACGGCTCATGTGGATAGCGGCCACTCTAAACTCAAAGTCCTGGATTTCAAGCGAGCTGACTAACAAAATGGGAGAATACCTGAGAAAGGAGCTGTTGGGCTGGGAGGACATACGAGAAGTGGAAGGACAGTGGTCCAGGCTAAAAGAAGTAATAAACAGGGCCACAGACCTTTATGTAAGGAGAGTAAATAAAAGAGAAAAACGAAACCGATATGGTTCTCAAAGCAAGTGGCTGAGAAAATAAAGATTAAAGAGTTAGCGTTCCAGAAATATAGAAAATCTCAAGAGGAGGAACACGGGGAGGAATACCGGATGAAACTGAAAGAAGCCAAGAGGTACGTCTGGCGAAGGTGCAAGCAGAAGAACAAATGGCTAGAAATGTAAGGAGGGGAGACAAAAACTTCTTCAGGTATATTAGTGAAAGGAGAAAGACTATAAAGGGAATTGTGAGACTAAAAGATACAACAAAACGCTATTTAGAAAATGATGAAGAAAAAGCCAATTTGCTAAATAGATACTTTTGTTCTGTTTTCACTGAAGAAAACCCTGGGGAAGGACCGAGAAGGACTGGCAAAAGTACACCTGAGAAAGAGGTGGATAAAGCGTCGTTCACGGAAGAGAGTGTGTATCAACAACTTGGAAAGCTAAAGGTGGACAAAGCCATGGAGCCGGACGGGATCCACCCCAGAATACTGAGGGAGCTCAGAGAGGTTCTGGCGGGTCCTCTTAAAGACTTGTTTAATAAATCCTTGGAGACGGGAGAGGTTCCGAGGGATTGGAGAACGGCGGAGGTGGTCCCTCTTCACAAAAGTGGTGATAGGGAAGAAGCTGGAAACTACAGGCCGGTAAGCCTCACTTCGGTTATTGGAAAAGTAATGGAAGCCATGCTGAAGGAAAGGACAGTGAATTTCCTGGAAGCCAATAAGTTGCAAGATCCGAGACAACATGGTTTCACCAAAGGAAATCGTGCCAAACGAATCTCATTGAATTCTTTGACTGGGTGACAGGAGAATTAAATCAAGGACGTGCTATGGACGTCATCTACTTAGATTTCAGCAAGGCTTTTGACACGGTTCCCCACAGGAGGCTCTTAAATAAACTAGATGGCCTGAAGATAGGACCCAAAGTGGTGAAGTGGATTAGGAACTGGTTGACGGACAGACGCCAGAGGGTGGTGGTGAATGGCGTTCGCTCGGAGGAGGGAAAGGTGAGTAGTGGAGTGCCTCAGGGATCGGTGCTGGGGCCGATTCTGTTCAATATATTTGTGAGTGACATTGCCGAAGGGTTACAAGGTAAAGTTTGCCTTTTTGCGGATGACTCCAAGATTTCCAACAGAGTGGACACCCCGGAGGGAGTGGAAAACATAAAAAAGATCTGAAGAAGCTAGAAGAATGGTCTAACGTTTGGCAATTAAAATACAATGCGAAGAAATGCAAAGTGATGCACTCAGGGAGTAGAAATCCAAGGGAGACGTATGTGTTAGGCGGGGAGACTCTGATAGGCACGGACGGGGAGAGGGACCTTGGGGTGATAGTATCTGAGGACCTGAAGGCGACGAAATAATGCGACAAGGCAGTGGCCGTAGCTAGAAGATTGCTAGGCAGTATAGAGAGAGGAGTGACCACAAGAAAGGAGGTTTTAATGCCCCTGTATAAGACGTTGGTGAGGCCCCACCTGGAGTATTGTGTTCAGTTTTGGAGGCCGTATCTTGCGAAGGATGTTAAAAAAATGGAAGCGGTGCAAAGAAAAGCTACGAGGATGGTATGGGATTTACGTTCCAAGACGTATGAAGAGAGGCTTGCTGACCTGAACATGTACACCCTGGAGGAAAGGAGGAACAGGGGTGATATGATACAGACGTTCAAATATTTGAAAGGTATTAATCCGCAAACGAATCTTTTCCAGAGATGGGAAGGCGGTAGGACGAGAGGACAGGAAATGAGATTGAAGGGGGGCAGACTCAGGAAAGATGTCAGGAAGTATTTTTTCACGGAGAGGGTGGTGGACGCTTGGAATGCCCTCCCGCGGGAGGTTGTGGAGATGAAAACGGTAACGGAGTTCAAACATGCGTGGGATATGCATAGAGGAATCCTGTGCAGAAGGAATGGATCCTCAGAAGCTTAGCTGAAATTGGATGGCGGAGCAGGTGGGGGGAAAAGGGGGTGGTGGTTGGGAGGCGAGGATAGGGGAGAGCAGACTTGTACGCTCTGTACCAAAGCAGGTGATGGAAGGTGGGAAATACTGCTGGGCAGACTTATATGGTCTGTGCCCTGAAAAGGACAGGTACAAATTCAAGGTAAGGTATACACATATGAGTTTGTCTTAGGCAGACTGGATGGACCATGCAGGTCTTTTTCTGCCGTCATCTACTATGTTACTATGTAAAGAGCAACTTCACCAACCGTTGCTTAGAGGCCATGTCCGCCGCCCAACGTCGTAGCCAAAGAGTGCGGCGAGCCGCCACTGCTACAGCCATTTGTTTAGCCGAAGCTCTGACCATATCATAAAGGGCGTCAGCCAAAAAAGGACAAGGCCAACTCCATCCGCGGAGCCACTTCAGATAAGGTCTCCGCTCCATCACCGGGGCTGTTCCACTGCCTGCTGTAACCAAGCCAGGCAGGCTCTAGCAGCATAACTGCATGCAGACGCCCGGACAGTGAGACCTGCCAAATCAAAGGACCGCTTCAGAGCTGAATCAAGCCTGCGGTCTTGAATATCCTTCAGGGCAACACCTCCTTCAACAGGGAGGGTAGTTCTCTTTGTCACAGCTGTGACCAGGGCATCCACTTTAGGCATTGCAAAGCGAGCCAAATGTTCCTCACTCAGAGGGTATAATTGCCCCATAGCCCTAGCAACCTTCAAAGGTCCCTCGGCCCATTGAGCCGAAATAAGCTCTTGGATGGAGTCATGCAAAGGAAAGGCTCAAGCAGGCTTTCTGGTACTAGCCATCCTTGGATTAACAGAGGAGGCTGTGCCACTTCCAGGATCTTCAAATCGAGAGGGCTTGTAAGGCATCTGAAATAAGCGCCGGCAGCTCCTCGCGGTGGAAAATCCTCACCGCAGACGGATCAAGCAGCTCCTGTGGCAATTCTGCACCCGACTCTGGCTCCTCAGCCCAAGAAGTTCTGCCAGACCCCTCAGAATCCTCATAGCCCGACCATGGGGGGGGGAAAAGGGGGGTGCGCCACACTCGGAAGGGGATTAGCCCTTCTGCGTTTATCAGGAGGATAAGAAACAGGCAAAGCCAACTCCCCAGGATCCACCGGGGGGGGGGGGGGGGGCAGGTAGAGGGTCCGAAGAACCCTGTGGAAGAGCTCATTTTAAGCATGTACGCCCTATGCAGCATTAAACAAAATCAGGGGAGAAAACCGCTCCCTGACCACCCGGATCCTGCCCAGGGCTATCAGCTCTATTATTAGCCTCACTCAGAGGACCCCCCCCCCCCCCCGGATTCAGGGCTCTCCTTCGCAACAGAGGCCGCACCATGTGGAAAATCCAAAATGGCGTCCGCTGCCAGCTCAGAGCGCAAAAGATCACCGCTCGCCATGCTCGGGCCAGCTCTACCGTCTGTACAGCAGCCTTGCTGCTGATTTGCCCTTGCCACATTTAGAACAGCGCTTTACAGTCTCCACAGCCATCGCCGAAAACGGCGGGTAAAATTCAAAAATGGCGGTTCGCACCAAAAACGTCCCAATCGTGGGCCCCCCCGGAGGAGTCAGAAAACACTCTTACCTCACTAGACCGAGTATCACAGCTCCGGTCCTGCAGAAGAAGAATCCCGAGAAAAAAACCTCTTTTCCAAGATCGCTGTGCTAAAGCGCGACGTGACTAATTATTTATTTATTTATTCTTAACGCTATGAGGAAAGCAGAGGTAAGAACTCCGGAGGCTCAGATAAGTGGGAAAGGCAGGGAAAGGTGAACCAATGTGCCTGCTTCCACTGAGTGGGAAAGGACAGGGAAAAGCAAGCTAATATGTCCACATCCACGGGGGCATGGGTAAGGCAGGGAAAGGGCTGACCTATGTGCCTTCAAAGTGAAGCTGCTGTAGCCTCTAACACCCCGGCTAACAACTGGCAAGCCAGGAGCCACCCCCAGGCTGCAGCCACCCTGCTTGTGGAGATAGAGAATACTGAAGAGGCAGTGGAGGTAGCTGGCCATGAGGCACTGTGAAAACTTGAGTGCTCTCTATCTCCCCCTGCTGGTTGATGGACACAACCCATACGTAATGGCTTCATCTGCTTGATGACAAGGAAACCAACTGGTTGACTGCTAGTATCCCCCAGTGGCGTACCAAGGGGGGGGGGGGGTGCTCCGCGAGAGCCGACAGTTGTTTTTTTTTTAATCCATGCAGCGATCGCCGATGCAGGCAGCGCCTCGCGTCTGCCGTGCATGAACTGAAAAGAGGAAATCGCTTTGCTGACGTCGGGCCTTCCCTCGCTTGTTGTTCCGCCCTCTTTTGAGGTAACTTCCTATTTCCTCGAGGGCGGGACAACAAGCGAGGGAAGGCCCGACGTCAGCAAAGCGATTTCCTCTTTTCAGTTCATGCACGGCAGACGCGAGGCGCTGCCTGCATCGCTGCACGGATTAAAAAAAAAAGCAGGGTGGTGGCTTTAGGGTGAAGAGGGCTCAGGCCTCTCGACGGAGGGGGGCTCAGAGGGGAGAAGGGGATTGGTGAGGGTGGGGGTGCTCATACTGTAGGGGAGAGTGAGGGTGCTCAGAGGGGAGAAGGGGATTGGGAAGGGGAGTGCTCAGATGGGAGAAGGGGTCTGGGGGTCTGACAAGGGGGCAGGAGGGAAAATGGGTCCATGCCTGGGGCAGGGGCTGAAAAGGGGGGGATGCAAGGCATGTGGTGGATGAAGGGGGCTGGAACTGGGGGGTTTAAAGGGGACAGGGAGAACTGGCTGGGGCTGAAGCTCGGGACTGGTGGGATAGTGGGGCTGAAAAGGGGAGCAGGTGGGAGATGTGGGCTGGAACTAGGGGGCTGAAAAGAGGGGGCAGAGAGAGAGGGGACAGACCCTGGATGGAAGTGGGGAGCGTGAGGGAGGGCAGACGGATTGAAGGGGCAGAGAGAAAGGGCAGACGGTGGGTGGAAGGGGGAGAGAGAAAGAGGCAGACTGGGGTAAATGGTGGATGGAAGGAGCAGAGATAGAGGGCAGATGTGGATGGAAGGAAGAGAGAGGGCAGACAGTGGATGGAAGGGACATTAGAGAGGGCAGACACTGGATGGCAGAGAGTGAGCGAAGACATGCTGGATGGAAGGAAGACAGTGAAAAGAAGAAGATGAGGAAAGCAGAAACCAGAGACAACAAACTGTAAATATATATTTTAATTATTTTGCTTTAGGATATTAGTATTGTAGCTGTGTTAATAAATGTTTATAAGTAGAACATGTAAATAAGGTCATCTTTTTATTGGACTAATTTTAATACATTTTGACTTAAATTTCAGAGAACAAAACCCCCTTCCTCAGGTCAGGATAGGATAATGTAACAGCACTATACTGTATTGACCTGAGGAAGGAGATTTTGGTCTCTGAAAGCTAAATGTATTAGTCCAATAAAATGATATTTGTTTTATTTCTATTTGTTAATTTGTAAAGTGGTGATTGGTATTTGTTTTTTCAAATTTACATCTGTCTTTATATTTTGCACAGTACTAGGGGACGTTTTCTGTTTCTGTGGTGTTGCATTGTATGCAGAGTCTGGCATCTTGGGAGTTCAGTTTAATTTTTGTCTACATAGAAAGTTTAAATATTACTACTTATTCTATAGTGGATTAGGGTATATCTGTGTTTGTGAAAAAGACATGGCTTTCAGTTGGCATTGACTGTGCAGGATCGACGATCTGTATTATTCTGTCTGGTTTCGTTTTACAATAAGTGAATTGATGTTCTAGTGCTCACTGTAGTGTTTAAGATGCTTTCCTTTTCCTTGTGTGACTCGTAGAAATTACTGCTTATGGTATGGTAGACTTGCTCTATAGGTCCTGATGTTTTGTATTCTCGGTATGCCTAGTACTGGATTTGGGGGGGGGGGGGGGGGTGTTAAAAAAATGACCGGCCCGGGTGTCAACTACCCTAGGTACGCCCCTGGTATCCCCCTTTCAGGGTTCAATGGGGTAAAATACAAAATTAGGTCAAATTACAAACATAGGACTTTTATCATTAACATTTTTAGAAAATAAGAAGGGGTTCACCTTCTTCCTAAAAGTTACATAGTTATATTCAGTCTTAATATAAGGAACAGAATTCCACAATGATATTCCCAATATGGAAAATATGAATTTACTATTTTCAAAAATTTAGCATTTTTATAAAAGGTGGGCAGAAAAATCAATTAATCTTAAAGACGCAGAGAATGTCCAGTAATCAGTGAAGTTTAATCAATAGTTCTGAAGTGGACCCGTATAGAATGTGAAAAATTAAACTGCTTTAAACTTAAACTTAATTCTCTCATTAACAGGGAGCCAATGTAGTTTCCCCCTGTATGGTGTAATACTGCTCTCTCTGTTAAGTTTAAAAATTAGACATACTGCTGTGTTCTGTATCCGCTGCTATTTTTAAAGATTTTTAGAAAACGAGCCAAAAAACAGGACATTACAATAATCCAAGTGAGGCAGTAAAAACATTTGAACTAACAGAGCATAAGCATGCTGGTCAAAGAAAGGCCTAACAAAACTTAACTGCCTCATTTTAAAGACTTTTGTCCTCCAAAGTTGATTAGTATGTGGTCCATAGGTTAAAGAGGAATCAAGAAAAAAAAAACCCAACACCCTTGATTCTTTTTCCACCTTCAGAACTTTATCAGTAGACAAAATCAAAAAGGTAGGTATTTCAATACCTTGATCACAATACCTAAAAATTTTTTGGAGATTCAGCTTCAATTTATTTCTTACGGCCCAGTTCTCTATTGCATTAATCCCAACCATGACAGAGTTTATCAAATCGTGGTGTAAGGCTGGGACTGGCAACAACATAACGTCATCAGTATAGGATAGTAGTAATGACATCTTCCCCATAATATTGGAGGGAGACCAAAGATCACTTTGAAGCTCAGGAGAAATTTTTGCAGTAATCAATGGCTGTTTCCCTTTGGACTGCAGTTTACCATCAGTGGAGCGAACCATAGAGTGAAAACACCAGGAGAACCAGCAAGTTTTGATCAGAATGGGCCTGTTGCTGAGGTCCAAGTGTCAGAAACAGTTGCATGTACCCATTGGTGAAATCGGTTTGACCATCATGAATGTGTAAGCACATGTTTTCCATTATTGGGACCACCCAATTGAGCTTCATAATTTGAATACTTTTGGGCTCATTTTCGAAAGAGAAGGACACCCATCTTTCGACATTAAATCGGAAGATGGACTTATTCTCACAGGGTCGTCCAAATGGTATAATCGAAAGCGATTTTGGACGTCCCCAACTGCTTCCTGTCGCAGGGACAGCAAAGTTCAAGGGGGCGTATCGGAGGTGTAGCAAAGGCGGTTGTGACGTTTTAAGCTGGAAACTGGGTTTGTGAGCCCTTGGACCACTGCCGAGGAGCGGCAGTGGCAGGCAAAACTACCCAAGCTAGAGACGGTAGATCTCTGACAAACAGTTAGGCTTCACCTGCACCTGGCCACTTTTCACCAAGAGTTGAGCTCCAGGCTTCAGGTGGCCGGCAGGACAGGACTGGATAACAGCTAGGCAGCACAGGGACAGCAAGGCAGGGAAAGGATAGGCCTGAAAGCTGCGAGCAGCCACTGAAGCAGGGAACAAACACAGCCAGACACGAGACTGAACTGAAAGCTGCAAGCAGCCACTGAAGCCGGGAACAAACACAGATAAAACCAGAACTAGGCAAGACATACAAACAAGACAAGACTGGGAAACAAGCAATACAGGAAACAAGCAATACCCTAAACTAAACATAGACTAGAACAGGCAAGACTTCAGGCAAGAACTAGAGCAAGGAAACAAACTCAAGCTGAAGTGCAAAAGCACCAACATACCAGGGCCTTAGATGCAATGCAAAGGCAAAGCAGAGAGTTTCAAAATGGTTAATAAACCCAGCAGCAGCTGAGGCTCAAGCTGCTGCAATCACCAAGCAACTAAGGGTGCTGTGCAGGTACAAACATAACAAGCAGGTCGGGCAGTCTAGAAGATCCGGACCGGATTGGGCTGAAATCTGAAATGGGAAGGAACAGCAAGACAGTCTATAGCAGTTCATAACAGCCACCGGTTCTGGCCACCAGAGGGCGAGGTAAGCACAGACGTAACAGGCGGGACCCTAATCGAAAGAAACAAGGACGTCCCTGACAAACACTTGGAGAACTTTACCTGGTCGTGTTTTTATGACCAAGGCCCAAAAAGTGCCCAAAATGACCACCAGAAGAATCGGGGATGACCTCCCTTACTCCCCCAGGTCACTAACCCCCTCCCACCCTCAAAAACAATCTTTAAAAATATTGATTGCCAGCCTCAGATGTCATACTCAGGTCCATGAAAGCCATATGCAGGTCCCTGGAGCAGTTTTAGTGGGTGCAGTGCACTTCAGGCAGGCGGACCCAGGCCCATCCCCCCCCCACCTGTTAAGTTTGTGGAGGAAACAGCAAGCCCTCCAAAACCCACCACAAACCTACTGTACTCCAGTGGCTTAGCCAAAAGTCAATTTTTGGGTGGGCCAACAGGTTGGATGGGTGGGCACTAGACAGTGGTGTGCTGGTAATGTTTAACAGGCTCTCTCCCCGGTCCACCTCTGCGCCCCCCCCCCCCCCCCCCGTCCACCTGTGCATCTCCCCTCAAAATTGCAGAGCTGGCTATAGCCGGGGGAGAGCGCCTGGGGGGTGAGGGAGGCAATGCATTGCTCTCTCCAGGAAAAAAAAAAACATTAAATGATCCCAGGTTCCAATCTAATTCATGTTTAAAGTAAATAAACAAACTTTTATTGTTGAGCACCTGATTCTCAAAGTGGACATGTTCCAATCATTATAATGAAAATAAAATGATTTTTTTTCTACCTTTGCTGTCTGGTGACTTTGTTTTTCTGATCATACTGGCCCAGTATCTGATTCTGCTGCTATCTGTCCTCTTTACTCCGTTTCCAGGGCTTCCTTTCCATTTATTTCTTTACTTTCCGCCTTTCTTCTTCATTTCTTGCTCTGGGTCCTCCGCAGACTTGACTGTCCAGTGGATCCAGCTTCTGCCTATTTTCTTCATCCATGTGCAATTTTCTCCTCTCTTCCTTTTCCCTCATCTCATCTCCTTCCTCACTCTTCCCTCCCCTCCATCCATGTCTAGCATTTCTTCTCTCTCCTTTCCCTCTCCTCCATCCATATCCAGTAGCCTCCTGCCCTCCCCTCCATCCACCCATGTCCAACAACCTTCCTCTCTCCTCTTCCCTCCCCTCCATCCACCCATGTCCAGCAACCCTCCTCTGCCCCCTGCCCTCCCCTCCATCCACCCATGTCCAGCAACTCTCCTCTCCATCCATACCCAGCAATTCTCTTCTCTCCCCTGCCCCTTTCCATCCATCCCCAGCAATTCTGTTCTTGCCCCTGTCCCCTCCATCCATCCCAGCAATTCTCCTCTCCCCTGCCCCCCACCTCCATCCATCCCCAGCAATTCTCCTCTCTCCCCTGACCCCCACCTCCATCCCCAGTGACTCCCCTCTCTCCCCTCCCGCTCCCATCCATGTCCAGCGATTCTCCTTCACCCCCATGCATCCTTCCCTCCCATTCCACCTGCCCCGCCCTCTCTCTGACGACAGCCACTTCCCAGATGCTGCCTACCGCCGCCACGATCGCACGATCTACCTCCTCCCTCTGTCTCACTCTCAACAGCAGCTGGTAGCGATTCAAACACGCTACCTCCTGCTTCTAACCCGGAAGCGGTCTCTTCTGCAGAGGAGATACTTCCGGGTTAGAAGCAGGAGGTAGCGTGTTTGAATCGCTACCGCTGCTGTGAGAGTGAGAGAGGGAGGAGGTAGATCGTGCGATCTTGGCGCGGTAGGCAGCATCTGGGAAGCGCTGCCGACAGAGAGAAGGCGGCAGATGCAGGATCAGCACTGCCTGCTCCCTCCGCTCCGCTGCTGGGTGGGCCTGAACCCAAACTGGGTGGGCCTAGGCCCATCCAGGCCCATCCAGGCCCACCCATGGGCTACGCCCCTACTGTACCCATATCTAGGTGCCCCCTTCACCGTAAGGGCTATGGTAGTTGTGTATAGTTGGGGGTAGTGGGGTTTGGGGGGCTCAGCAAACAAGGTAAAAGGAGCTATGTTTCTGGGAGCAATTTATGAAGTCCACTGCAGTGCCCCCCTAGGGTGCCCGGTTGGTGTCCTGGGATGTTAGGGGGGACCAGTGCACTACAAATGCTGGCTCCTCCCATGAACAAATAGCTTGGATTTGGTCGCTTCTGAGATGGACATCCTTGGTTTGGGGGATAGACTTTGAAAAAAGATTGCGTTGGCGGCCAAAACACATAGCAACATTTTTTTTAGGTATATTAAAAGCAGGAACCGGCAAAAGAATCGGTTTGGACCGCTAGATGACCAAGGAGTAAAAGGGGAAATCAGGGAAGACAAAGCCGTAGTGGAGAGATTACATGAATTCTTCGCTTCAGTCTTCACCGAGGAAGATTTGGGTGGGATACTGGTGCCAGAATTGTATTTGAAGCTGCGATTCGGAGAAAACTTAATGAATTCTCTGTAAACCCTGGAGGATGTAATGGGCAGTTCTACAAACTGAAGAGTAGCAAATCTCCTGGACCGGATGGTAGTCATCCCAGAGTACTGATAGAACTGAAAATGGAACTTGGAGTTATTGTTAGTAATACGTAATTTATCCTTAAAATCAAGCGTGGTACCGGAACATTGGAGGGTGGCCAATGTAACGCCGATTTTTAAAAAAAGGTTCCAGAGGAGATCCGGGAAATTATAGAACGGTGAGTCTGACGTCAGTGTCAGGCAAAATGGTAGAGACTATTATAAAGAACAAGATTATAGAGCATATTCAAAGCATGGATTAATGAGAAAGTCAACATGGATTTAGTGATGGGAAATCTTGCCTCACCAATCTACTACATTTCTTTGAAGGGTGTGAACAAAGATGTGGATAAAGGTGAGCCAGTTGATATTGTGTATCTAGATTTTCAGAAGGTGTTTGACAAAGTACCTCATGAAAGACTCCAGAGGAAATTGGAGAGTCATGGGATAGGAGGTAGTGTTCTATTGTGGATTAAAAACTAGTTTAAAAGAAAACAGAGTACGGTTAAATGGTCAGTATTCTCAATGGAGGAAGGGTAGTTAGTGGGGTTCCCCAGGGGTCTGTGTTGGGACTGCTGCTTTTTAACATTTCTAAATGACCTAGAGATAGGAGTAACTAGTGAGGTAATTTGCTGATGACACCAAGTTATTCAAATTTATTAAATCGCAAGAGGATTGTGAAAAATTATAAGAGGACCTTACGAGAGTGGGAGAGGACTGGCGTCTAAATGGCAGATGAGTTTAATGTGAGCAACTGCAAAGTGATGTATGTGGGAAAGAGGAACCCGAATTATAGCTATGTCATGCAAGGTTCCACGTTAGGAGTCACAGACCAAGAAAGGGATCTAGGTGTCATCGTGGATTGATACGTTGAAACCTTTTTGCTCATTATGCTGCTGCGGCTAAGAAAGCAAATAGAATGTTAGGTATTATTAGGAAAGGAATGAAAACAAAAATGAGGATGTTATAATGCCTTTGTATTGTTCCATGGTGCGACCGCACCTCGAATATTGTGTTCAATTCTGGTTGCCTATCTCAAAAAAGATATAGTGGAATTAGAAAAGGTGCAGAGAAGGGCGACAAAATGATAAATGGGATGGGACGACTTCTCTATGAGGAAAGGGTAAAACGGCTAGGGCTCTTCAGCTTGGAGAAAAGGCGGCTGAGGGGAGATATGATAGAGGTCTATAAAATAATGATGGACTGGAACAGGTAGATATGAAGCATCTGTTTACACTTTCCAAAATACTAGGACTAGGGGGCATGCGATGAAGCTACATGTAGTAAATGTAAACGAATCGGAGAAAGTGGTAAAGGTGGTTAGCTTAGCGGAGTTTAAAAAAGATTTGGACAGCTTCCTAAATAAAAAAAGTCTGTAGACCATTATTAAATGGACTTGGGGAGAATCCACTATTACTGGGATTAGCAGTATAGCATGTTTTGTACTTTTTTGGGATCTTGCCAGGTATTTGTGACCTGGATTGGCCACTGTTGGAATCAGGATGCTGGGCTTCATGGGCCTTTGGTCTTTCCCAGTTTGGCAATACTTACGTACTTATGGTTTCAATTATTGCCGAAAACCAGACACGACCAAGTCTAGGGACGACCAAATTTCAGGATTTGGGGGTCCCTGACCGTATATCAAAATGGAAGATGGACGTCCCATCTGTTTTGAAATACAGGTTCCCCGCCCTGGATGGGGATGTTTTGTGAGGATATCCTCATCAAAACTTGAATGTCCCTTTCGAAAATGCCCTCTTTGTCTTTTAGAAAAAAAAAAGACAAGGATCAACCACTAAGGGGAGAAACTGGATCGGCTACGAGAGGAATAGTATTGTTGCACTCTTAGAAAAAAGGGCACCTCTTCTTCAGTAAATCTTTATACTGCCATGAATGTTTTTAGAACACTGAATATTAAATGCAGTGACCAGTAATGTTACTGCAATATATTACAAAAGGTATGGACTGAAATGAGGACTTCAGGAAAATGGAAGACTGGGCATTAATGGCAGATGAAATTTAATATGAACAAGTGCAAAGTGATGCACATTGAGATACTCCAAATCACAGATACTAGATACTAGGGTCTACATTAAGATGTCACATTGAAGTCTTCTACTCAGTATGGCAGTGGTGCCAAAAAAGCAGAGTGCTAGGAATTTTTAGGAAGGCAATAGAAACTATGGCAAAGAATATTATAATGCTTCTGTATTTACTTCATGGTATGATCTCGCCTTGAGTGTTGTGTGCAGTTCTGGTCAGAAGGTTCAAACAAGGGCAACCAAAACGATTTAAAGGGATGCAGTGCACATGGTATAAAAAGGTATGGGGAGGCTAAGCGTCCCATACTCGAACATAACCTTCCCCAGCTCCCTCCCCCAGCATGTTGCTGATCAGAAGCAGAAGAAGCAGCAGCAGTGGCCATGGGGAACAGAAGATGCCCAAGATAGACACTGGAGGGGAGAGAGAATAAAACTGGCATGGGGGATATTCTGTGCTGAATGAAGATGGAGACACGATGGATAGAAGAGAAAGAGGTGGTGCTGGATGGAAAAGTTGTGTCCCTTGATTTGTGATGTAACCTGCTGTCCTAGTTAATCCAGGGCAGGGCACCTGAGTGAAGGTTGAGACAGTTCTGGGTGAGCTCACTGCCATTAAGTGTGACCTGAACTCTCTCCCAAGGCCTTTGCTATTTATTTTTTTTACCTATGTGTGTGTGTGTGGATTTATTTTCCTTGACCTCTCCCAGAGATGGGAGTAAACAGCAGAGTAAGAAACCTACTCAGGTGGAGGTCTCAAGAAATCAAGTGCACACATTGTGTATGTGAGTAGATGGATTAGGTTATCTCCTACATAGAACACTTCCATTTTCCATTCTCTCGCAGCCACTTCCTCGTCACCTCTTCCCCTCCACACCCTCGCCAAAAAAAAAAAAAAAAAGCACACATTTATCTTAAGCTTGAGGTAGCAGCAGCAAGCAGCTTGGGACATTACAGTGTGCTCTCACTCATGGATTTTCCAATCTTACAGAACCTCAAAGGGGGAGATGGTCACAAAAAGGTTGCTCCCACTCCATTTCCTCATATCAGATGACTATTTGAGATCCAATCCTTAGTCTGGAAACCACACTGGCATAAGGAGATTATAGTTTCAACAGGTGGATTTGGGAGATGAGAATATGTGGCCCACATTTTCCCCTTGTACACTTGACTTCCAGATTGCACCTTCCATCACACCTTTCTCTTCCTCCAACTGTTACCTATGTCTTCTCTCCTCCTCTTTAATGATTAGATCAGTGGGCTCCCTGTGATTTTGGTCAAGTCATGTAACCTTCCATTGCCTCCAGTACAAACATACTGTAAGCCCTCTGGAGGCAAGAAAATAACCTACTGCACCTAAATGTAACTGGCCTTGAGCTACCGCTTAAAAACGTTCAAGTTAAATCCGAATCCAAGGGTAGCTCCTTCTCTCCCTTGACAAGAAATGTCCAACCTCCTTGCCATCACCTACTACTACTACTTAGCATTTCTATAGCGCTGCCAGGATTACGCAGCGCTGTACAAGTTTAACATGGGGAAGGATAGTCCCTACTCGAGAGAGCTTACAATCTAAAGGTTACAAACTATGTAGTCAGTGTAGGTAACTTACAACTTATGTAGTCAGTGTAGGTAGCTTACAATCTAGAGGTTACAAACTCTGTAGTCAGTGTAGGTAACATGGAATGGGGAAGGTGGTTAGGCGCCAAAAGCAAGGGAGAAGAGATGGGCTTTGAGTAAGGACTTGAAGATAGGCAGGGAGGGTGCATGGCGTATGGGCTCGGGAAGTCTGTTCCAGGCATAAGGTGATGCGAGGCAGAAGGGGCGGAGTCTGGAGTTAGCGGTGGTAGAGAAGGGTACGGATAGGAGTGATTTGTCCTGAGAGCGGAGGTTACGGGTGGGAACATACGGGGAGAGGAGGGTAGAGAGGTAATGGGGGGCTGCAGATTGAGTGCACTTGAAGGTCAATAGGAGAAGCTTGAAACTGTATTACGGTAACGGATTGGGAGCCAGTGAAGCGACTTGAGGAGAGGGGTGATATGAGAGTATCGGTTCAAGCGGTAGATAAGACGTGCGGCGGAATTTTGGACAGATTGAAGGGGGGATAGATGGCTAAGCGGGAGGCCAGCGAGAGAAGGTTGCAATAGTAAAGACGAGAGGTAACGAGCGAGTGGACGAGGGTTCGGGTGGTTTGTTCAGAGAGAATGGGCGAATTTTGTTAATATTATAGAGGAAGAAGCGACAGGTCTTAGCTGTCTGCTGGATATGGGCAGAGAAGGAGAGGGAGGAGTCGAAGATGACTCAGATTGCGGGCTGAGGAGACGGGGAGGATGAGGGCATTGTCAACCGTGACAGAAAGTGGGGGAAGAGGAGAAGAGGGTTTGGGTGGAAAGACAAGGAGCTCAGTCTTTGCCATGTTCAGTTTCAGATGCCGGTTGGACATCCAGACAGCGATATCTGAGAGGCAGGCCGAAACTTTGGTCTGGGTTTCGACTGTGATGTCGGGAGTGGAGAGATAAAGCTGGGTGTCATCAGCATAGAGATGGTACTGGAAACCATGCGATGAGATCAGCGAGCCCAGGGAAGAGGGTGTAGATCGAGAAAAGAAGCGGTCCAAGGACAGATCCTTGAGGAACCCCAACAGAGAGTGGGATGGGGTTGGAAGAAGAGCCATTAGAAAATACTCTGAAGGTGCTTTTGGGAAAGGTACGAAGAGAACCAGGAGAGGACGGAGCCCTGGAACCCAATGGGTGAAGTCTGACAGGGTGCGAGATTTCCTCCAGATTCGTTCAGCAGAGCGGGTGCAGGAGTGAAAGTAACGGATGCAAGGGGTTAACCAGGGCTGAGGATTAATGCGCTTAGTGGGGCGAGAGACAGATGGTGCTAGGGTATCCAGAGCAGTGGAGAGAATGTCATTGTAGGTAGAGGACAGCCTTGTCGACGGATTCAGAAGACAAGATGGAAGGGAAGAGATGGAGATGTGAGAGGATAGGGTAGGGGGGGTCGACGGCTTGGAGATTCCTGAAGGCAGTGGTTATAGTTGGGCGAGGTTGAGGGGGAGGGTGGTGAAGTGTGAGGGTGATTAGGTGATGATCTGAGATTGGAAGGACTGAGGTGCAGAAGTTGGAAGGTGAGCAGGAAGAGAAGAGAACGAGGTTGAGACAATGGCCATTACGGTGAGTAGGGGTGGTAGAGCATAGTTGCAGGTTAAAGGAGGATGTCAGAGTGAGGAATTTAGACGCGTAGGAGTTGGATGGGTTTACCTGGTAGAAACTCAGCTCTAGGCCGCCAAGATTCCCCAGGTCCGGCGCGGCTTCCAGAAGCAGGCAGAAGATTCTGCTCTGTCTCTCGGGACCCGGGCGATTGTGTTAACACAATAACCTGGGTCTTGGCACACAGGAGCAGGAGACAGACTGAAGGAGCAGAAGATGCAGGAAGGTAAGGGGGCAGGGGATTATGGTAGTGGCCTGAGTGGACGGGGGCAGTAGCTCTGTCTCTCAGCAGCCCTGACTCAGCTTTCCGCCAGCTCCACTGCTCAGCCTCTCTGTGGTACTTCTCTGGCTGGCAGCATCTAGTTCTCCACCAGCCAGTGTGGCCTTCATTTCTGACATGTCCTGGGCTCCCTGCCAGCCACACCACTCAGTGTACTTCGTGTTACCAGAGTGTTTTAATATATATTGTTGTCCTATGTTGAACAGACTGTTCTTTAAGGGCTTGTGGTAGCTATAAAGACATGAGCTGTTTTGTAAGGGCCAGGAGGGAGCAACCTTAAGCCGAACTGAGCCTGTTTATTCTTTTCACTGTAGCCCAATTAGCCATTCGTAAGCAAAAAAAATAAATGCTGACAGTCTGGACCCAGCACCAAAAGTAGCGGTGCATCATGCTGGGTCAGCATGGAGGGGAACCGCACCAACAGCAAACTCAGATGTGTAGACAGAACTTTCAGCAGGAGGCAGCAATGGCTCTCTCTATTCTGTTTGAACCAACATGGGTTCTTTGGGGGGGGGGGGGGGGGAGAATAATGAATCACCAGAGCTTATTCTGCTCCCTTCTACCCAGGCCCTGCCTGCTCTCATGGAATTTTGTGCAATTATGCATGTACTCTGTTCTCTGAGATTTAACTCTTGCAGCCTCCCTCATACTTCCCCAGTCCACCTCTTCTGTTACTACTACTACTACTACTTAACATTTCTAGAGCGCTACTAGGGTTACGCAGCGCTGTACAATTTAACAAAGAGAGACAGTCCCTGCTCAAAGAGCTTACAATCTAAAGGCCTAGGAAGTTACATCAGAGAGGCAAGTGGTAATAGAAGAGGCCGGTGCCAGAATCAGGGAAGCCTATGGAAATTGCTGCCACCGCCACCTTTGAAAAAAAAAAAAAAAAAAAAAGGTAGATTCAGGAAAGAGGGTTGAGGAAAGAAGGGCAGGGGAGATGACAGACCGCAGGGAGGGGGGAGTACGTTTGGAGAGAGTGTGTGACCACAGACTCCGGGGGGGGGGGGGGGGCAGCATCTAATCTCTCGCCTCAGGCTGCCCCTGCTTGCAATCACATCACATCATATTACACACACATACAAAAAAAGAAAAAAAATGCAAAGAGTAGCCCTTCCCCCTCCCCCCCAGACTACCTTACAATCCTTGATGGTCTAGGGTGTAGTCAGGGCAGGTGCCCCCTCCCCCCACCCATCCCCAATGGAACCTAACTCATACCTGTCGAGATGTATTCCATCCCCAACTGTACCCGCAAGAGTTGACACTATTATTTACTTGCTTTCAGCTCTCCGTTTCCTTCCAACCCAAACAACCTCCTGTTTTCTGGACCAACCAATATGTGTTCCAAGCCTCAGTCTGGTGTTCCAGCTGCCCCTCTGGGCATTCCAAGCCTCAGTGGTGCTCCAATTGCCTCTTTCAGTACATTCCAAGCCTCATTCTGGTATCAGAGATTCTGACTACACCAATATGGGAATCCCACAGCAATTTCTTCCATCCCCACAGGAATCCCCTGAACTTCCATAGCCTCAGGATTCCCACAATCCCCATTCAGCTCTCTAATCCCCAATCTCTCTCGCCCCTGTCAGCTCTACTCTCAAAACAGCTGCCATGACTTCTTACAGCAGTCTTGTGTAGAGTTACCATATTTTGTCCCCCCAAAAGGAAGACAAGCCCTGCCCCCTTTCATACCCTCACTCCACCCCTACTACTTATTTCTAAAGCGCTACCAGACGTACGCAGCGCTGTACACTTGAACATGAGACAATCCCTCCTCGACAGAGCTTACAATCTAATTAGGACAAACAGGACATTTCCCCTCCCCCATCACATACCCCGTCGCCTCCTCCCCTCCCTGTCACCCCCCTACCCTTAACTAATGCCCTGGTGGTCTAGTGACCTCTTCGGGGCAGGAAAGAGCCCCCTCTTTCCTGCCCGGAGCACTGCCCTGCATGCATCCTTCCTGTTAGTGATTTCGGCGCCGATTCAAAATGGCCGAGCGTTGAAGTCTTGCCAGGTCACTTCAACTCTCAGTGGCCATTTTGAATCGGCACCGAGGATCACCAACAGGAAGGATGCATGCAAGGCAGCGCTCCGGACAAGAAAGAGGGGGCTCTTTCCTGCCCCGAAGGCAGAAGAGGTCACTAGACCACCAGGGCACAAGTAAGGTGAGGCTAGCAATCTGCCCGTTTGTCCGGATTTCTGGACAAACGGGCAGGCTGGAGGGCAGGCCGTCCACCCACCAGCCTGCCTGTCTAGAAATCCGGACAAACGGGCAGATTGGCAAAACCCGCAACGTTCGCACCATCCATTGCGGACTTGTACATGAACAAATTCGAAAAAACATGGATAGAACAATCACCATTCTCATCAAAGATTTACAGTTGGTGGAGATACATCGACGTCTTTATGTTGTGGACTGGCTCAAGTAAAGAACTAATACAATTCACCACTTGGCTTAACAGCTGTGATGCAAATATTCAATTTACCCATCAACATTCCAAAACAATCGTTCACTTTTTAGATGTGCAGATCAATATAGAAAACTGCAAACTAACAACAAGAGTTTACAAAATGTAAAAGAACCACTGGTTGAACATTGCATCAACTCTAAACAAATTCAAAGAGTTAAGATGCTGCATTATAGACAGAGTCGATGGTAATATACGTGGGGGAAATATACGTGGGGGCAATAGAAAACTCATATTTGCAAAGGAAGGAAGCTAAATGGATCTACAAACTGAAATCTTTAGAACCATTAGGTCTTAACAACAAAATTGATTGGTATGTTTCTACTAAATCACTCAAGCAATTGAGAGCCCTTTAACATCAGCTGCATGAAATCTATTTAAAGGTCCTGCCTGGCGTGTGACGTTGCAGCGCCATTTTGTTTTGAAATGCATGAACTGAAAGTATGTGCACTGGTGTTTAAGAATTATCCTACGTTGTATTTTGAATGAATTTAAGCCTGTGGGTCAGGACAGGACTTAGCTGCTGGACGCCAAAAGCAGTGTCTCCTTAGGTTGACAGCAAATAGCAGCCTCCTCCCCACCAAGCACCTCGGAGGGAGGAAGGGAGGGGACAGGACCATGGCACTGGGAGGGAGGGGGAGGGTCCCTTGAACTGGGAGGCGGACTATGGGACTGGGAGGGAGGGAGGGAGGGAAGGTGACCCTGAAACGGAGGGTGGGGACCCTGAAACTGGAAGGGAGCCTGGAACTCGGAGGGACGGAGGGAGGGAGGGATGGAGGGGGGACCCTGGAACTGGGACGGAGGAGGGAGGGGCCCCTGGCGCACACACTGATTCTCACACACACACACTCGCACATTCACTCTCTCTCACACAGTCAATCTCACACACACTCTGAGACATACACACTCCGAGGAAAACCTTACTAGCGCCCATTTCATTTCTGTCAGAAACGGACCTTTTTCACTAGTTTTTAATGTTGAGCATGATTTTAAAAAACATAAAACAAAACGAGGAGAAATTTAAAAACCCCCATGATAGAAACTATCAACAGCCAAATATCTTGGCACGTTGTAACCTAGGACAGTAGTCAGGTTCTGAGGGGATTTCTCCTTGTTCAAAAAATCATTCGTTAAAAAAAATGTTTGGATAAGATTTTCGTACTGGTGGTGTTTTTGCTTTGTATTGCTTTACCCTATTGTAGCACCAGTTCTCCTGCAATTTTTTTGTGAAGTGTAGTTTACCATACTTTGTTCCCCAAAAAGGAGGACACATGCCCCGCCCCCTTTCAAACCCCGCCCCCTTTCACATACCCTATCACCTCCTCCCCTCCCCGTCACCCCCCTCCCCTTACCTTACTACTGCCCTGGTGGTCTAGTGATCTCTTCGGGGCAGGACAGAGCCCCCTCTTTCCTGCCCAGAGCGCTGCCCTGCATGCATCCTTCCTGTTAGTGATCTCAGCGCCAATTCAAAGTGATCTCTGTGCTGATTCAAAATGGTCACCGAGAGTTGGTCTCGCCAGGTCACTTCAACTCTCGGCGGCCATTTTGAATCAGCGCCGAGGATCACCAACAGGAAGGATGCATGCAGGGCAGCGCTCCGGGCAAGAAAGAGGGGGGTCTTTCCTGCCCCGAAGATGGAAGAGGTCACTAGACCACCAGGGCACTAGTAAGTAAGGGGAGGGGAGGCTAGCAATCTGCCCATTTGTCCGGATTTCTGGACAAACGGGCAGGCTGGAGGGCGGGCCGTCCACCCACCAGCCTGCCTGTTTGTCCAGAAATCCGGACAAACGGGCAGATTGGCAAAACCCACCCGGCAGTGGCGTAGCCAGACAGCCAATGTTGGGTGGGCACAAAATTCTCTCTCTCCCCCCTCTCCCCAAAATTGGCTGTCTGGCTACCCACTGCCCCGAACCCCCCCCCCCCAGCCACCGCTGCAGGTTTCTCCGGCACCACCTACCGGCACCCAATGGGCCTTCTTTCCCCTCCCTCCGTCAAGCAACGCCAGCCTAACTGTACAACAAAGCTGCACGGCACCGGGTCCGTCAGCATGCTGCCGCTAGCTCCTACCTTGTCATCTTTCGGCAGAGGTGTTAGTTCTGCTGCTAAATCTGCAGCGGATCCACGCGGTGCCAGGGCTGTCTCTCTGTACGCTGCTGCGACTGCTTCCTCTGCGCTGGCCCCGCCTCTTCAGAAAGAGTATCGGAAGTGAGGCGGGGCCAGCGCAGAGGAAGCAGTCGCAGCAGCGTACAGAGAGACAGCCCTGGCACCGCGTGGATCCGCTGCAGATTTAGCAGCAGAACTAACACCTCTGCTGAAAGATGACAAGGTAGGAGCTAGCGGCAGCATGCTGACGGACCCGGTGCCGTGCAGCTTTGTTGTACAGTTAGGCTGGCGCGCGCTGCCCGACAGAGGGAGGGGAAAAAAGGCCCATTGGGTGCTCTGTTGCTGGGTGGGCCCAGGCCCACCCGTGGCTACGCCCCTGCCGCCCGGTAACCCAGACATGCCCTCAAAAAGAGGAAATGTCTGGGTAAATCCAGACATATGGCCTAGTCTTTTGGGAATGCCACTAGAGGTCATGACAGCCATTGTGAGAGCAGAGCCAGCACGGGCAGAACAACTGGGGAATCACTGCTGCCCTCACTACACTCCTAGACTGCCTTGGGTTGTAAGATAGGTTGGGGGGGGGGGGGGGGGAGAAGGGAGAAAAAAAAGAAAGCACAAATTTTTGGCTTGCATTGAATACACATGGTCAGTTTCAGCTGAAACCAAAACCATCGGCATAGCCTTTCGCCCATAATCAGCCAGCCCATCTTCACAGACTTCATCTCAAACACTTGTGTAAACAACTCCAATACACTAATACTAGGTGACAAACCTTCACCTAGAAGACCCCGACTCCACCAACGCACGTGAATGCAAAGACTTCCTACAATCCTGGGATCTAAAATTGCCTCACATGCAAGATACCCACACCAAGGGACACACACTGGATCTCTTATCACACAAACCACACAAACTGCCCACGGATCATAACCTATTAATAACTGACATCAAATGGACAGAAACACCTTGGATTGACCACTACAAACTGAACCTATCCCTAGACTGGCGGAAGAAGGGATTAAACCGTACACCAGAACATACAATTTACACTACGAGAGGGCAAATAGACCCACAAGTATTCTGGCAACTGATATATGACAACGAATGGACAACACGAACGGATTCCATACATTATCTCAATCACTGGGAGGATAGATGCAGAAGCGTACTAAATGAAATAGCACCCTTAAAGACAAGAATATCAAGAAGACAAAACTCAATACCATGGGACTGTCTCAATACCATGGTTCAATGATGAATTAAAAAAAAACTCAAAAAACACAAACCAGGAAACTTGAATGAGAATGGACAAAAATAAAAGATGAACATACACTCAATGCATGGACACAAATACACAGAAAATACAAATATGCAATAAGACAAATCGAAAGATCAAAATATGACCGGATTACAAAGATCTGAAGAAACTATTTCAACTCGTAAATAGACACCACCCCTATCACCACAACCAACACAGACATCCCACTCGCAGACAAACTTGCTAACTACTTTAATGAAAAAATAATAAAATTACGCAGCACACTTCCTCAGCACAACACCGACATCGAAAACTTCATCAACGACCTGGACCTAACCCCTGGTGGATACCCAGCTGACCCGTATCTGGACAACATTTACCTTCCTCACCATTGAATCAGTTACACAAGCAACTCATAGGTTCACCAACACCCACTGCAAACTGGATATATGTCCCAGTCATCTACTCACATTCGCTCACGGCCGCTTCATAGCAGACCTCACATTCCACCTTAACTTCATGCTACAACAAGGTCTCTTCCCCGAGGAATATGGTAACATCCTACTCACCCCAATACCAAAAGACACTAAGAAAAACACAAACGACCTCAACAATTACCACCCAGTTGCATCTATGTGGGAAAATGTGGGATATAAGCAACAAATAAATAAATAAATAAATATCCCACTAGTAGTCAAACTGATGGAAAGCTTGGTGACCAACAGTTTACGGAATACATGGACAAGTTCTCAATACTACACAACCCACAATCAGGATTCCGCCCCCACCACAGTACTGGAACTGTCCTAGTCACTCTCATGGCGAAATTCAACCAGGAAATAGCCACAGGTAAAAGCATACTTCTCCTCCAATTCGACATGTTGAGCGCATTTGACATGGTAAACCACAATACACAACTAAGACTCCTTGGCCACTTTGGGATTGATGGAAACGTACTTAACTGGATCAAGGGTTTTCTAACCACCAGAACATACCAAGTAAAATCAAATTCAAACATATCACCACCGTGGAAAGCAGCCTGCGTAGTATCCCAAGGATCACCATTATCGCCAATACTCTTCAACATAATGATGATCCCACTGGCAAAGTCCCTATCCAAATCGAGGCCTCAACCAGTTTATCTATGCAGATGACGTTACAATCTACATTCACTTCAGACATGACTTAACAGAAATAACCAATTAAATCAATGACGGCCTGAACATCATGGACTCTTAGGCAAATTCATTCCAACTGAAACAACACACTGCCGCATCCTCATCTCAACAAGTACAAACCAACAACCATAAACACCCCAGGACACACCCTTCCTACTTCAGACAGCCTAAAAATACTCGGAATCACAATAGACCGCAACCTTACCCTTGAGAGCCAAGTAAACTCCGTAATAAAGAAAATGTTCTATTCAATGTGGAAACAAACGATTAAAGCCTTTCTTCCCGAGATAAATTTTTCGTAACCTAATACAATCAATGGTTCTAAGCCATGCAGATTACTGCAACGGAATATATGCAGGATGCAAAGAACAACTCAAAAAAAACTCCAGACCGCCCAAAACATAGCAGCCAGGCTGATATTTGGTAAACCATGATTCGAAAGTGCCAAACCCCTACGAGAAAAGCTGCACTGGTTCCCAATCAAAGAAAGGATCATCTTCAAAATCTGCACTCTAGTCCACAAAAATTATCTACGGAGTAGTCCCAGGATACATGACAGACCTCATAGATCTACCAACTAGAAACAGAATTGGATTATCACGATCATACTTAAACCTACATTACCCAAATTGTAAAGGACTTAAATACAAAACAACTTACGCATCCTGCTTCTCCTACATAAGCGCACAATTATGGAATGGACTCCCAAAAGATGTGAAAACAAGCCATGACCATCTAAACTTCAGGAAATCACTAAAAACCAACCTCTTCAAAAAGGCTTACCCTACCGATCCACCGTAAATCCCCACACCCAGCAACACAGCATAACCAATAATCGTACTGGCCAATATACAATCTACATTCCCTTTGACCCTCATGGTGCCTGATACACACCTACCTCATTAGACCACAATATAACCTGTATTCGTTATTGAATTGGCGAACGCCATTACAGTACTATGTAAGCCACATTGAGCCTGCAAATAGGTGGAAAAATGTGGGGTACAAATCTAACAAATAAATCAATAACCAAAACCGGGCAGAAAAAGGATTGTGGGCCAGATTCGGCACCATGACCAAAGCTGAAATGCAGTCAGCCTCTACTCCAACTACTCTCCATCTTCATCACACCCATTCCTTCTCAGCCCCCTTACTTCCCAGATTTGGTCTGTTTTACCCCATATCCCCCACATTCTCTCCATCTTCCTTTCTATCACACCAACCCTAATCATCTCCTTCTATTCAAATTCTCATTCATGTCCTCATCTCGATGCCTCTCCTTACCCCATGTATAGTTTCTCACTCCCTTTTCCTTATCCTATATACAGTTTCTCCCTCCCTTTCTTCACAACCAAGTCATATAAGTCTCCTTCTTCCATTTCCTAATGTATATCTTTCTATCCAGGGCCAGCACCTGCCTAAGAGTTCAGGGGCAGCAGGCCAAGACCTCTCCTGCCTCCCTTTTATTGTCACTGCTTCACGCTACCTCACCTGGCTGCTTGAAGGCCTGTGAACTGGCATACATAGTATGGGGCCTCTGAGCACAGGTGCGTACTCAAGTTCTGTTGGGTCCTGCCCCCTCTGATGTCCAGCTGGATAGTGAAACCTGATGGACATAGTTCATTCAGTATGACTCGTGTCCTCCAACTAGGCGAGTATACATTATAAATCTATATTATCTATAAGGTACCTAACATCATACATCTTTAATTTATGAACAAAACCTGTCTATGCACACTTTTTTTTAAAGCAATTAAAATTTAAGTTGTAAATCCTATGGCAACAAAGAGAAAAGACCGAGCTGGCTATACTGATCATTTTTAGATCCTGTTTCTAACTCTACTTTCATCAGAGGCCCAAAGATGAATAGCTGTATGACAAAGGAGCCTGAATTAAAACCAGCTCTCTGCACTTCTAAACCAAACAGCATCCTAGCAAATAGACAACAGCAACCCTAAGGTGTATATATACACACACACACATCTCACACTAATCTAAAGACACCAGCTAATAGTTAAGACCATAAAGCTTATGGAAGTCACAAAGAAGAGAAGATCTGTAAAGCTTCTTTCACCTGTATCACAAAGATGGGTGATATTATATTCCCTGACATTGTTAGCTTTTGAGCAGTGACCCATTCTGGGATGGGCAGTGTCTATTCTTCTTCCCCACCCCAATGTGGTTTTAGGAAACAAAATGCTTGCGATCTGTTAACTTGAGAACCCATTTCCTAGTGCATAGAATTGGCTCAACCCAGCCAGTCAGGTTTTCAGGGTATCCACAATGCATGAGAGATTTACATACAGTGGAGGTAGTACATATGAATTTCTCTTATGAATATTCATTGTGGGTATCCTGAAAACCTGTTTTTCATAGCTCTCAGCTTGCTTCTCTAACCACTAGGCTATTGGTTTGTGTTTAGAAAATTTATAATGAATAGTCATCAGGTGTATTTACATACATCTGATCCAGAGATACCATACCAAGTTACCCAGTTTCAGGCTGGAGCTTCTTTGACCAGTTCCGGTTTTGAACTTACATCCCTGTGTGAGATTTATAGTGCCTGATTCCGCCCACTGAAGTCAGTGCTCCCTTCCTTCTCACCCAGTACTTCCCATAAGTA